>NC_044201.1:2755008-3093758 GCF_900880675.1 Sparus aurata | reverse complement strand
AGTGCATTTAGCACAGTGTCCCTAAAACCTTTTCAAAGGATCACTTAACTAATAATAAAAAAACCCTCGAGGACCACATTACTTCCAAATTTCCCCCCAATCCAGTGACCTAGTTCAACAGTATAATACACATGACAGCCTGAATAGATGAATGTCCTACAAAATAGCATAACTTGCCCATTAATCTTTGTCTTTGTTGCCATCTTAATGTGAAAAGGTGTGCTTTTCTTCTGAGACATTAGTGAAGAAATATCTAACTCCTAACTGGAGAATTTTAGTTTCATAAAACCTACTGTGCTGATTGTTTTTTAAACAAATTGTATCACCGACATCCTTGTGTCACCTAGGTGAATGTCTTGCTACATTGCTGAAGCCTAAAAACACAGCAAAACAGCCAATTCAAATAATAATAGTTGAATTTAAGTTGATCGGAGTTAATTTAAGATAAAAAACCAGTCTGTTCTACTCACAGAGGCTTTTGGAAACACAAAAAGTCACAGATATTTTAAAGGGATAGTTCAATATTTTTGAAAATTGGCCCATTGCCATGATCCCTCTAGTCATAGCAGTAGGTTCGTTACCTTTAATTGTTGGTCCAAGCTGCTTTTAGATCGGCGGAGCCGAGTACCGAGCACCGCAGCTATGCTACAGAGGCTAATGGAATTTTTTGGTTTCCCTCATCAAACTCAGCAAATACACAACCAAAAAACTCCAAAAATGCTGTGATGGACAAGTTGTGACCTGCACATTTACCATGCTATGAGATAATAACAGAACGTTACGAGACGTGAAGCAAATACTCGGAACTACTTTCTTCAGTAAACCACTGGTCGGAGTGACACAGTGTGCGCACCTAAGGCAGTGCCGTAGTTACCTGGGCTCGACTGGATTATCATCGTGGGACGTATTACAGAGAAAGCAGACGTGGCAAGTGACTACTGTGTTTTTCACTCACCAATCTCTCTGCTGTAGGCATAGGTTTGCATGCCCCACAACTACACCACCAGTTCATGCTGGCTCTGAGTCTCTCCTCAGCTCCTGGCTGTTCAGCAGCCTCGGCCTCTCTTCTCACTCTCTCTTCTTCCAAAACCTGCAGCTCTTCTTCTGTGTGTTCTGGCTCAAATAAATACGGGTGTGGGTCTTGGTTGATTAAAAAGTCGTCCTCATTGTCCATCACAAAGTCTGCCATGATCACACTTCGCTTCTTCACAAGTTTTGTTGACGGAAGTATCTGCAGTAAACGTGCGCTTTTGAAATCACTCCGCCGAGCAGCCGCATCTGGAGTGTAAAGTCCGTCTCGTAACGTTCCGTTATTATCTCATAGCGTGTTGAATGTGCAGGTCACAACTTGTCCACCACAGCGTTTTGGAGTTTTTTGGCTGTGTATTTGCTGAGTTTGATGAGGGAAACCAAGAAATTCCATTAGCCTCCGTAGCGTAGCTGCAGCACTCGGTACTCGGCTCCGCCGATCTAAAAGCAGCTTGGACCGACAATTAAAGGTAACGAACCTACTATGACTAGAGGGATCATGGCAATGGGCCAATTTTCAAAAATGTTGAACTATCCCTTTAATTAAATTATTAATTATAACAGGTAAAACGCAAAAACTGAACCATCTAACCAAAACCAAGTATAGCAATCTTGTATTTAGATTCATAGTCTGGTTGGTCTTATTTTCAGTATCAATTTAATTGTGTTTACCATGAATCGTGTTTTTATTTCACTTAAATTAAATTTCACAGTTTGTAGATTTGGGGAAGAATTTTGATCAGAAGCGAAAGACCCTCTCAGCAGATGGGTTTAAAAACACTGACATGTAGAAGCTGCTTAAAATGGCGCGGACATTGTTGAACTTGCGTTTGATATTTGTTAGCGTGTTCAAACACTAACTAATAAATAGACAGCCTCATTCAGACGTGGTGCCAATGCGTTCCCCCTCACATTTAAAACTGTCACCTGCAGTTTGCTGCTTCTCAGCATGTTTATAAAATCAAACATTTGCCCAAATGTCTGCTTTCAAAATGACTTGCTGCTGATCTCTGTCTCTCTCCACAATACCTGACGTGAGCCTAGTGTTCACGAATAATTCAATGCAAGCGAGTGAACAAGACTAGGTGATTAAATGGCCTGGGAGAGGCCATCAACATAGGCTGTCTATTGTCCAGTGAGAACAAGATGTGTTCTTTGTGATTTTCCAACCAGTCAACACAAGTATGCTAACCCAGATTTGAAATCCAATTGTCTGGAGGGCAATCAGGGTCAAATCAGCCCCATACACCTGTAGTCTGAACTGAGTCCGGCCCTCGTATCAAGACATTTCCACAAATAATAGTGGGTCATTTTATACTCTTAGGACATAAGTACCTGATCATCCTCTCCACCTCCCTCTTCATCATAGTAATAGATGTTGTCTCTGATGTCATCATCCTGCAGTAGAGGCTCCTTCTTCTCTCCTGTTCTCCGTCTCGCGAACAACAGCAGCAACAACACCACCACTGAACATACAGGGAGCAAAGCTCATTACATCAGACCCACATGATTCAGTCACCACAAGTCAACCAGTTTCTACCAAGCAGAAAAAGAAAAGCTACAGTCATGTGCTGAGAACTGAGCCCATTGGAAGAGGAGTTAACCATAGTTACATTTATTACAATGAAGCAAACCAACACTGAATGTGGCCCAAATTAACATTACATAATCCTAATACTGAAATGTACAGCTGATGTTATTTGGCAAAAACTATAGACTACAGCAGTTTTGAGATCACTGGAGCATTCAGAGGTTTTATCACTGCCCACAGCTGGGTAGCATCATACAGACCCGCATTGATTGCATTCTAACTGCATCATCATCATTAAAATTTGTATTTGGTCTCGCTGAACTATGAGTAAAATATCTTACAGGGTTGCCACCATAGTTGAGAGCCAAAGAAAATTCATTCACATCACAAGTTATAGTTCACATCTCAACTGAGGAATTATTATAAGCAATTCTTCCATATTTATGATCAATCAATTATAAGACTTACTGAGTAACAGAAGGATTGCTCCCAGTATTCCCAGGACCATGGGCAGTCCGGTGCCTGCCACACGTCCTGTGCAGACCACTTCTTCCCCTTTGCAGTCACACACTTCAGCCTGGACGGTGCTGTCCTGCTCTAGGCCCCTGGTGTCTGCAACCCTCAGGACCACAGTGTAGAGTCCACTCTCCAGCTCAGTGGCTAAATTCAGAATGATGCCCGTTTCTGCAACAAAGAGGAAATAGAGGAACATGTATTTATTACCCCTCCGTTGTTTGAGTTTTAAGTACTTGAATAACATACTTGCATAAATGTTGAAAGTGGAAGACAAATTTTCTGAGTGCCTCTAGTTCCCACAAAGCGCATTATCGCTGAAATAAAATGGCATTCTGTGAAGGGCTTTCTTCAGCACAAATGTTCTCATCAGGCAATGCACAGCATGGAAGGAAGCCATGTCTCTCCAATAAACCCCAGTCATTCAAATCTCAGCAATTCATTTCTATTCTTACTTCTAAACTGAAGCATCTCTGGAAACCTTAGGCAGTGCTTCCCCCAAGTACGCTCCAAGAACTTATGTTCCCACGTACCTCCGTTCAATTTCTGTAATAATAATAATTTTACTCTCTTCACCCAGTTACGTATAGTGTTGTTTTTCCAGCTGATTTCTTAAACCTTCTGCATTTAATATTGGGACATGCATTTATATGGCTCTTTTCTATACCATCTACTCAAAATGCTTTACAATACTTCACATCACCTTTACACATATACTGATGGTAGAAGCTGCCATGCAAGGTGCCAACCTGCTCATGAGGAGTGACACAGTGCTAACCAAAGTGCCTCACAATATTTCTACTCTCTTTTGGGGTGCAGTATCTTGCTCAAGGATACTTGGATGTGCAGCCTGGGGATGCAGGGATCAAAACCAGCAACTTTTCCATTATGGATGTCCCTCTCTACCTCCGGAGCCAATCCACCCTTTAAAGAAGGGGTTATTTTTTCCAGTAAGGACCTCCAAGTTTCACCTTGGACATTGTATGTGATTACATGGCATTAGTTTGTGGCTTGCTATATGCAAAAACAACTTCACCAAGAAGCATAAAAAGGTTTCTGCTGTGTCAACACTTTACATACTAGTCTCGTTCATCCTAGCCGTCCAGTTGGTCTTCGACATGCCCTGTAAGGTGACGCTGTATGGAGCAGCAAAGCTTGGTCCATCTTTATCTGTTACTGGCAGCAGCTGAGGTGCCGGCTCCTTGTTACACAGCTGAGAAAACATCAGATTCCAGAAAGTATTTATCTCACATTAGATTTTGGTTACAATTACTTCTCAGGCTAGTATTTAATTACTGATTTGAATGTATATATTTAGTCTTACATATCATTTATTCAAATCACACAACACCCAGTCAGTGTCAATCTCATATTTTATCTGGATTAAAATTTGTTAAAAACCTGACAACTGTTAAAATGTTTGGGAAAGGAGACACACCTTGATTTGACGTTCCTCAATGGTGGGTGCGTTGTCATTGACATCTTCAAGCTGGATCACTAGAGTGCCAGTTCCTGTGGCTGGGACTTCATCTGTTCATGTGACAGACAAATACACACAACAGTTAGTTCTAGGGAAGTCAATATTTGACTTATTTTGGCCCTAAAGCAGTGCTGAAAACAAGATGAGTTTGCACAAGTTTCAGTTCTGCCTCCTACCTACCATTGTCATATGCACCAATTAGTGCTGTATATTTGTTGTCCTTGACAAAGGAGGACTCTCTGTCCATCAGACTTTTCACCTTGATCAGGCCCGTTTCTTTTCCCACATTAAGCCAGCCAGCAGGGTCTCTAATGATTCTATACCTGGATATAAACAAGACAATTAAAGCGAGATGAGTTCAACTAACAAGCTTCTCAATCGTGCATTCCTAGACCAGATCATTTGAATGACATGCAGTTGATATTTACTATGTATAATAAATGTGTTCTTAGTTTTTGTGCTCCAGAATCTATTCGGAAGCCTTGCATACAACTAACTAAACTAGAATTAACGCATCACAGGTGTATGACCACCAAATTCTAACCAGTTAATCCTTGAATCATAAACCATTTTCAGACAGAGATGTTTAAATCCAGGATAAAAGCCTATTTGCACAGGACTAGCATTACCTGTGGACCTCTGGGAATTTGTAATAACTGTGACATTAGTCCCATGCAAACAGTCATGTCTTTGAAAAGATTTTGTATTTCTTTTTAAATTGCTGTTCTCTGCTGTCAGGCTACTAGACAATATTCAATTTGATCTCTGATTATAACAGTCAACAACTATGCTCTGAGATGGGCTATATTGAAATTACATTTTAAAAATGCACTTAAAAGATGACACAGAATGTTAAGAGCAACAAAGGATTGTAGTCGAGGTTGGCAGTTTTTTGGTGTGGTTTTCTGGTGCGCTGGGACTGTATACAAAACCACACCAAAAAACTCCAATGTCCAATAATTTCATTCTTGTGCAGTGTCACCAAATTTACTCCAAACATGGACAGTCCAACAAAGTTCTAACCCCAAAGTTCTGGAGTCAAACCCAGGGCAGACCATGGTGTTGCACTTGGTAGACAGTCCCTGCACATTTGCCTGACAGCTAACAAAGACCAATGTACATTTTCCAGCTTGTTTTGACAATGATTTGCTGAAGAGCTACTGATCCTGGAAGTTCAATTCTGTGAATCTCATTGCAAATTTAACAAAGTTGACACAATACCAGCAAAATACAGAGTTCACTTATTCCATGCCAATGTGCCACACAAAACACAAACAAGAGCTGGTAATTTCTAAATCACCAGGTCCCCTGACAATGCTAGTCCATTAAAAATAGGGTGTAAACTCGCACTGAACCTACTTTTCCCCTTCTCACATTAGCAGATTGCTGCTGCAGTCAGGTTCATAAACAGGAGTGAATGATCCCAAAAGCTATTAGGCCATTTATAGCCTCCAGACTCTCTCCCCAAGAGCTAGCTGCTAGCTCCCCCTCTCAAAGCAATTGTTTTGTTTTGATAGACTCCTAGCAGCATAAATAACAGTGTGCATCACTGACCCATTGCCAGAATAGAAGAACTGTGCAGAGGATGTGCTGGAAACTCATTTCATCCCCCCTTGATTGTTTAACATGCACTTCTGGGGTTAAATAATTGAGGAAGGGGCAGCAAATGCTTATTTAATGATTTTCTTATTCCTGTTTTTTAGCAGAGATAATCTTCTGCTTCAACACATTAAAAAGTAATAAGGCATAACAGATTGGGCACTTACATGACTTTCTGTTTACGTGCAGTGTCTGGGTCATAAGCAGTGTACTGCACTACATCACTGTCGACAGCAAGGTCCTCCTGTTTCGACACAAGCTTCTCAGCTGGATCAAAGACTGGAGCTTCATTGACGTCCAGCACATTCACCACCACCGTGGCGGTGGCAGTGGGCAAGCGAACAGCAAAAGGGACCTCATTCTCCACTGCAACCAACAGAGTGTACTTGCTGTTTTTCTCAAAGTCAAGACCCTGGATGGATGGAGAGGATAGCAAGGCAGCAGAATTTATCAGACAAATGTTTCACAACTCAATTCTGCTTATACTTAGACACAGATCCCTGCCAAACATTTTTTTTCCCCCAAAAAGTATTTGCACAACCATGATTGTTCTTGGAAACACTGTAATAAGATATTGAAACCAATATTTATCATCATATATGTCACAAATTCAACATTATGCATCATAGGCTTGGGGCGATATGACATTAATGAACAACAGAATTTTGTTCAACTGTGGCGATTTGGTAATTCTGTTTGCACCATGGGAGCCATTCCTTGAGTTCCTTTAATAAAAGCACTGTCAGAATTCATAGAAAGCTTTTGGCAAGTTGATGATGTCTACCAAGAGTGTACCTTCTTGGTACTCCACTAATCTAAATGTTGCTTTCCTCTCCATCGTTGATATTGCACATAGGTCCAAATACATTTAGTACTGATAACATAAAAACCAGGGGTTGAAGCAAAGAAAAGTCCTGAGCCTGAATTTTTTGCACGTGTGTGTGACTAGGGGAGGAAATCAGTGGTGTAGTGGGGATTATTAAACATTTGTTATTAAAAATATCTAAAATCATCAATATCTTTAGATCATACTGGAAGACACTGCAGGACATCCACAGGTCTCAAACTCACAAAGGTGCTTGTACAGCTACGTACAAGCACACACACACACACACACACACACTACACACTTACACACACACACTTACTTGACTGTAATCTCGTCTTTCAGTCTGTCAGTATCTCATTTGGGGGGGGATCAGTGGTGCATTGGGGATTATTAAACATTTATTATTATAAATATCTAAAATTATCAATATTTTTAGATCATACTGGAAGTACTGAGGCATAATAACTGAGGCATTGCTATAATCACTTTCCTGTGTTGAGTTTTTACTCCATTGACAGTTTTGTCAGAGTAATTTTGTTTGGCAATGAACGTGCACACGTGTATTTTCAAGTTGTATTTTCATACACACGGTCAGCCAGTGATGCCGGTACTGTGGTTGTTGCTCCTGGCTGGTAATCATGTTGTGTGTTGGAGAGTGTAAACAGCTGCTCTATGAGTGGTGTCTGATTCGTGACGTGGTAGCACTTTTTCACCGCTAGTTACTAGGGGTGTGCCAAAATATCGATACTACGATATATCGCGATATTTCGTCTTGAGGTACGTTATCGATACACTGGTGCCAAATATCGATATTAAAAAATGTAAAAAAAAAAAATATTTTTTTTTTTTGGCCCACCACCACCAGCCCTCTTCGGAGGACAGCTTTATCTTTATTCAAACATAGGTATACAACCAAATAAAATTTAAAAAATGGTTTAAGTAGCTCTGAAACCCACACATATAGATATTTAATGATAGTTGTAGTCAGTGTGTGTGTTAAGAGACACTGTGCAATATACTCTGTTTACTTGGCTGTCATTCATGTGAAATTGATTGACAATGTTTTGTCATTCCTGTGAAATGGATGCAGTGCAGTCAATAAATTCTGAATTTCTTCAGTGACACAGATATCGTGATGTATTGTGGATGAAATTTCTTGCAATATATCGATTAACGCAGAATTGCTGTATCGTGATATTATCGTTATCGTGGGCAAAATATCGTGATAGTATCGTAACGCGAGGTACCTGGTGATACCCAGCCCTCCTAGTTACATAGGTAAGCTTTCTCGAGCACAAAGTGCAGGAGCAAGCACCTGCTGCTCTTAACTTCTTGCACGAGCTACCAAAAGGCTTACCTTCTTTCCCCATTTCTTCTATCCATGCCAAGCGCCATTTATTTGTTAATCTGTAATCAATTAGGAGGGCATCTTCCCCAGGCTTCATGAATGTACTCTATCCTCATCTCCTACGTGACGTCTCTGCACGGGTATCAATTCCGCATGAGACTTGGTTGAAGCACACATTTCCAAGACCCACCCCATTTTACTTCTCATTGGCTAATAATGTTAGTTTGAGAAAGGGAGAGTTGAGTTCCCATCATATCATTGGCAGATGCACTCATGAACTCTCACGTGATAAAGACTTTTTTTTTAATATAGGATTTTTTTTCCGCAGCCAAACACCGCACGCCGGAAATCCGGCACGGTGCCGGAATACGTTAAGCCCTGATAAACAGTCATCAATACAAGTCCTCCTTCTGTACATTCTACCCAGACACCTGCCCTTACTAAATCAAAAATAGTATTCCCAGTGGGTGAGAACACGTCTGCACAGATAACCTCCTGTTGTGAGAGGGCAACTGTGGACTCAGTGCTTAAGTCCTTGGTTTCCGTCTTGTGTGAGGCAGTTATTGTCATGATATGGACATTTAGAACAGATATAAAATTGAATTTACTGTGACAGATTAATTTAAGAATTCTTGATTTACTTCTTACCTTGGCAGTAGAAATGATTCCTTCCTGTTTGTTAATCCCGGTTTTCACGGTGAAATGTCCTCCAGGATCACCATCGACAATCTTGAACTTTGCGTTCCAGGCTGGAGTATGCGGGTCATCGCTATCTTGTACAGACATCTTGACGATCTGAGCATCCACTTTATTTTCTGCAACTGTTGCCTCATACTGGGACAATGCAAAGGATGTTTTGAAGGTGTGGGAGTAAAACAAACAGGGAAAGAATTAAATAAAAGGATGTTGGTGTTCCTTGCTTGCTGTAAGAATAATTATATTGCCAAAAAAGCCATTCCTCTCCAAGTTACGGTTGTCTGTTAATCTTTTCATTCTTGTGCTAGATGCATGCAGTTTACATGGATAATGGTGGCAGATTTACAATTGTAATCCAAGTCATTTGACTCAATTATTTCACACAGAACTAAACAAAGACACCTTTCCAAAGGCAAGGGGGATTATATATAATCTTAACGATTATACATTACAGTATGAAGTAACATTGTTACATGCCACCCTTATAAACCATTAATGTTTGTGCATATTACTGGGGTAAGCAGGATCCTAAACTGTGCGATTTCATTTCATGAATGGATGGATAGTTACGTGGCTGGATTATTTGGAAGAGAGAACACCACATTGCTAAGTACAGCTAACTAATGTTAGCAGAATGGTGACTTTTCCTGCCTGCCTTCACTGCTTTGTCCATATCATGGAAATGGTGATGGCGTTGTGTTTTTGACACCAGATAACTCATGGGGAGAATAAACAGAAAGGGGGTCAGATGAGAGATGGCTGGCTGTACCAGACTAGATATGACCTGAACGTCACACTTGTCAGCCTCCAATAAAATCAGCTGGTCCAACGTCATCCCATATTTTACGACCCACCACCACCACGAGAAAGATTTAACATCAGCCCATATTTTCTAACTCTATCCCCAGATTATTGTATGGAAGGTATTTCATGGAGTGGAGAATTACTGCATGGAAAAAAGTACATCTGATGCAACGTCTACATTGAAAAACGTGACAATAATTAAAGTCTGTCAGTCACTGTTGAAGTATGGCTTCTGTATATCTATTGTTAACGTACAGCAGTTACCTGTCTGTGTCAATTTGTGTACTTTAGATTAAGAGGGAGATAAAGAGGATTTAGATATTTCAGCAAAGCGGCCCTCAAATGAGGATGACTGACTTGGCGTATCCTCCATGCAAAACGGTGACGTACTCCCCAGCATGGTTGGTGGAGGCTGCGCAGAAATCGGCAACTATCGGAGCCAAGTTCAGCCAATGACACTAATAACACAGACCATCTTATCGAACACAAGAGTGGATAGAGATTTTGTTCATTCAGTTGCTTGTAATGTTTGTCTTGTTGTGTTTTTGGGAATGCTCCAAACCACAGCCTCATGGATACTACTTTAACATGGTAAGCTCTCTGGACCTTGACAGATCTGCTGCTCCTCGTCGCAGTTGCTAAACCACAGGTGGCTGTGCAGTAAATCCTGACAGTAAATATGTGACTCCATATGTTATACTTACGGAGCTCTGGGTGAAGGCTGGAGCATTGTCGTTGCTATCGGTGACTGTCAGGATTATTTTCGCTTTTCCAGTCAACCCTTCGCCACCCATGTCTGCTGCTTGAACCTCTAAAGTATATTTAGGGTATTTCTGTTGGAAGAGACACACAATGAGTTTAGCACACCAAAATTCACACCAGGCTTAAATGTTTCTCCTTCATTTCACATATTTAGTTGGAGCAGAATCTCTGAAGACATCCCTCACTTCACAACCAAATTCCAAATTCCTTTATGTGTTTATATGTTTGAAAAAAAACATTGATGCTTCACACACATCTTCAATGCAGCATCACAGTACATCAATACAATCAACAGTTTAAGGTGGAAACCCAAGATTACTGTCACCAATTCTGTACTCAACCAAATGTTAAATATGGTCACAATCTATGCTGCCATTCTGGATTAATGGCATTAATGATAGCCAGAAAAGTTACAATACACACAATTGTGTGATATTGAGCCAAAAACATGCCACGATACAATTGTGAGACTGATGATATGTACCAACATGTCACGTGATTGTTTCACCTGTTAAGTTCATGGATTTAAAAAGGGAAAGGGAATGCATTGTACTGTCTCTCTCCTTGTCATTGTATTGTTCTATTTAAACAGCAGAGAGCGCAATCATACTGCTTAAGGAGACGGAGCCCAGTTCTAGACACGCCCTTCTCTACCTCTGATTGGTTGGCTTCCCTTTGCTCAAACACAGTATCTCCGGTAATGTCTGTTTTGGCGGTGTTTGAGCTATAGCAAAACTCGGACCTCATCACACCGAGACAACCACCTCTTCAGCCTTCTGCTACTCCTTTCAGGGTCACTCATCCTCTGGAGCTTTTTGCTAAGCCTGATGGCTCTTTGAGGAGCCGTTTGTTTTTTCCAACTAACAACAAGAAGGCTAGGAAACAATATGGCCAGTTAAGCAGACAGATTTATATTCTTTTACCTTGAACCACAAAGTTTATAATGGCATACATGTTTGCCCAATGTTTGGATGTTTAGGCATCACAAAAAATCTTGAATGATGACCACCACAGTTTTTCCTGGGTCAAACCACAGATTGACTGGACTACTATGGCTGCTGCCTGCCTTGTACTGCCATTTGGAGGCATATCGTAAGAGTCACTGCATTTTATTTTGCTCTAATGCAAGACATAAATATTCAGTGCAAAATGGAGGAGACTAGCAAGGCTGACTGGATATTCATGACACCAAACAATCTGTGCTGTAATCTGAGGAAGCATTTTAGATTCCACATCATATCATATATCAACAGTATGATAACCATCTCATAGCCATATGGTATCATGGTATATATTATTGCGGTATATTGTTAGTTACAATGTTACAAAGACTCTAAAGAATTACGAAAAATCTTTTTTGGGGCAAACAAAGCTTTATTTAAATTACAAAAAATATTATGTGCAGACAGCTTGATCAAAAGTTGAAATATTTTTAAATAGCGCAACTACGATAGAATTCAAAAGCATAGATATGCAAAAGCAGTTGATTTTCATACCAGCTTATATCTGGAAAACAGCATATGCATCAGATAATCTAATCTAAGCATTTATCATGATCTGCCCATGGCAGATGGATAAATAAATTCCTACCAGTTTAAAAGTGGACCAAAGACCACCCGTAAGTCGGTCTTTGTGCGTTTGAAACAAACTGGAAAATAGGAGTCTGCTTCAAATAAATTTTCAACAGTTAAAATAAACATTGAAATTCTGTCAAGAAAGGCAAAATATGTTTTCAAATCCCTTACCTCTCTGTCTAGCCCAACAGCATTGACAGTGATGGCTCCAGTTATTGGTTGGATTTCAAACAGTCGGTCATTTGGCAACGCTGGGTCCTGACTTAGAATACGGTAGCGGAGATCTGAGTTATAATTATTAGGCTCGTCAGCATCTGTAGCCAGGACCTGTATCACCGTATGCCCTGGATAAAAAGAAGTAAGAAGTGGAAATTAATGACAGAACCTTCTTGATGCATCTTACAGGATAGAGTCATATAAAGACAAGAGTATGCTAGTTTTCATTCCAACCTCATAGCCCCTTAAAGTAAAGTAAAGTTCAGAAGAAATGATAGCAGCTCTGGGTTTCTCTTTGTTATTGTTCAACAGTAACAGTGGAAATCTTTTTCAGGCTTAGATCCAATGACAGTACCTTTTGGTGAGGCCTCAGCAACTTCTCCCAGATATGTTGAATTGGTGAAAACAGGGCTGTTGTCATTCTGGTCAATTACATTGACTATAACTTCCATGGGAGTCTCAGCATTTCCTGAACCATCTGCCACAGCATGAGCTTGAAACTGCATACAAAACACATTTATATTATGATAATGCATGAAAGAAAGATCCAAGATCTATGTGTTATACAGAATAGACATAGCAAGTTGGCCAAACAGTCTTCTCAGTATGGGCCGCAAATTACTGAACTGCCTTCCTACTGAACTTAGAGAAAGCACCAGCTAGCTATCATTTAAAACAAAACTTAAGAGATGGATTAAAAACAACCAAAACTACAATCATCAATAACTGACCTACTTCATCGTAAGTGCTGCACTTCTTTGTACTGCACTTACGATGAAGTAGATCAGTTATTGATGATTATTTTTCATGTCTCTTTTTTGCTTTCTATCCTTCTTGATTTTTTTCTCTCTTTCTTTTCTTTCCCACCAATGTAATGTGATGATGTGTTGACCTGCCAAGGGACTACAGACGAAAATTAGCTTTCTTGCCAACTCTGGCATATTTACATTTTGAGTGTACACTGAAAAATGTTAATTGATGTGCATTGTCCCTTTTAAACAAACAAACAAACAAACAAATAAATAAATGTAGATGCTTTCATTCCATATCACTACAGTAGAGAACTATGCCATACTGAGATTACAGCCTGCATTAGTCGAAATGAAATTTCTTGTCAGTTTTTAATTCAGTGGACATTTGGTTTCCTGAGAATGCATTTTGGACAAAACTATCTGCAGAATTGAGAAGGGGTCAAACAGAAAGATCCATACTGATTCAATAATTTATATTGTTAACCAAAACATTTAAGTTTGTGTCACAATGTCATGTAGTTTTGATGTAGCTTTTGTTGCATTTTAATTTATGGAGGCTGAATATGCATTCTGTTCAGATTTGCCGGCATTTAGAGACTTTTCAATAAACTGAGGAGTTAACAGCAATAACTGTCTTTTAATATATGTAGTTAAAAAAAACATCTTTAAGCCATAACTTATAGGGATGTAACAGACGACAAAAAGTCACAGTTTAGCTTAGATGCAACAAAAAAAGAAACAAGGAGATGAAACTTAGAAAATCCTAACAAGTCATGAGTCTACAGGTTTGTTTGTACATTTGTCATGTCTAGCTTTTTTTTTTTTGTCTTCCCCATTGTTTAAGTTAGAGTCTGTTTCTCCCCATGATGTTTTCTCTTCACTTGTTTTGCACAATACAATCACCACAGTCTAGTCACCAATTCATATCTGACCAATTGGGAAGAATAGTAACATTCTCCCTGGCCACAAACTGGTAATTCAGAAAAGAAAAGTAAAACATACACTATCAGCATTAAATGGTGGTCATTATGAATTCTAAAAAGGGAAACAGGCTACAAACTGTTTCATGTTTTCCACGACTTCCTGTCTGATCTTGACAAGTGGACAAGGAGAATACGTATGAAACAGCAGAAAGGATACTCACCACATACTTGGCTTTTTTCTCTCTGTCCAGTGGTTGATTAAGATACAGATTACCATTGTCTCTGTCCATAAAGAAAAGACCGACAGGATCCTGGTCAGCTCCTGGACCAGTGATGCTGTAGTAGATCTTCTTTAATTTATCTTCATTAGAACGGATCTGGAAAAAACACACCAGATTATACAACCATTTCTGAGCAGAACAATCATTTCAATACTGCAGATTTAGCTATTGAAGAAAATAGCACAGAGGTCAATTATTTAAATTTCTGGAGGTACAAAAGCCATATCTGCACCTATTGACAATGGGAGAAAAAACAGGGACATTTTCTGGGGTATTGGAAAATGGCAAATGGCCTCCATCCCAATATAATAATAATACGCTGCAGACTGGTACCAGGACAGTAAAGTACATTTTTTTTTATATCAAGTTAACAGGGTGAGTAAATCATTGTAACTATGCTTTCTTTGGGAGTGGGGAAAGATACAAGACTCCATTTGAGAAAACTGTATCTAATAATACATAGATAAAAATCGTGTCGTAGTGACACAGTGGCAGAATGTGTGGCACATTGAGAAACAAATCAGTTCACACCAAATCCAACTGGGGTTTTAATTCCTCTTACTTGAGATATTTTGAGGGGAAAGGGTCCTTTGTCATTCTCAGAACGACTGATGACTGGAATAACCCATTCCCTCTTCCTCCGCCTCAGCCCTTCACCAGACTTGGGAAAATGCAGTATGGGGACGTCATGGGCTGCACTCTGGGAAAACAAACACGTATCAAAAAGGTGCACTACTATCCCAAACTAACTAAATAATTAAAATCTTTGTTTTCTTGACTGAATAAACAAACTGACCTTAAAAGGGACATCAGTTTATACTGTGTTACTTTGTTTATATGTGGTGGACCCTGCCACCTCTCTAGCTTCAAAACAGTGTTCTGAGACCTTATTTTCCTCTGACAACAGCTCGTTTATTCAGTTGTGGATAAAATGCATCTTTCTGATTGCATATCGCTACCTCATTAATATTGTCAATATGAAAATTCTGGGTTTGAATTTCTTCTCGAAAATGGTTTGATAATGGATTAATGTTTTCAATATGTTGATTTTAAATCAGCAGTGCTGGTTCTTTTTTAATTTGTTCTTGAGGCCTTTAATATTGTGATTATGTGATGTGTCTTTGAGTAAAAGTGCTATATAAATAAAATGCATTATTATTGTTATCATTATCATCATCATCATCATTATCATTTTTGATGATAAACAGGCATTAATTATGATTGGGAAATACTTGTCATTTATATAAAGGGTAGCCCTGCAGAACCAGAAGAAAACTACAGAGAAAGTTAATTGCAGCCTTCACATAAAAAAATAGCTGCTGAAAAAGACAGACACTGTCATAAGTAATCAAGTCACATATTAATACTAAAATAATGACATTGTGCACAAAAATCTCTGAAAATTGACATCTCACAAGTGTTCACATCGTAAAATATTGATAACCATGGGAAAATCATGCCTAGTTTATGAAACCAATGAGTTTTCCCTGTTCAAAAAGACGTGTCATAGAGGGGCCTTATTAAGACTACAAACAGGGCTACAAGTTCCTCTAAAGCCTTCTCAGCAATGTCTCTAATCTTACCACGTCATTATTAGCAACGTCCTCTTCAGTAAGGTGGTATTGATGGTGTTTGTTTTGTCCATGTTGAAGCTCAACATTTTGGTGGTGGTTGAAATGCTTATCCACATGGTGCAGTACCCTGACAGTAAGAGTCCTTTTGGAACCTTGTGAGTCCCAGGAGTGGATGGAGAAGTCCTGCTGTCCTTCATGAAGAAAAACCGGTCTAATTACCTGGAGAAAATAAATACACTTATCAGAGAAGTCAAACATGCTAGTAACAGTTCTAGATTTAAGAAAGCTCTAGTCACAATCTAACTTGGGCAAACTGATCTGCTGGGTCAGTTTGGGGTAGATTGAAAACATTGGACAGTGTTATAGCTGTTCAGCTTCATCTCAAAAAAAAAAAAAAAAAATTTGCAGCAAATACAGAAATCTTCTGAATTGTTGCAATAATTGATATTTAAATAGCCTCGGTTTCCCAAAAAGCAAACCACGATGACATACAAGTATAACATGGTACTATAAAGAAAATTCCTCACTCCTTTTACTTTGTATTACCCCAGCAGTAACCAAATTCCCTAATCATATTTTAAAATCAAATAGGCTTAAAAAGATGCACGTCGATTTGGAAGAGATGAGCAACAGTTTAACTATCAAGTGTTAAAAATTGTACTTACCACCAATGTACCATCTGTCTGTACGCTGAAACGGCTGTCATCACTGCTGAAAAGAAGTCTTGTGTGGTCTGTGCAGTCGGTGAAATCCACTAGGATAGAACAGAAAAATACTTATACCATTAGAAAAAATTCCTCTAGAAATGCAGGACAGACAGAGGCAAGAAAAAATTTTAAGTACATAACCACACATCCTACACAAACGTGTTGTTACATCATCTTCAGTAAGCAACAGCAACGGATTACATGTACATCTATCATACACATGTTCATAGATAGAACATCACGAAGCTCCTAATTCTAAAACGTGGATGCTTCACAGACATCTTTAACCTGTCAGCACAGTTTCACGTTTAGTATAACCTGATCCAATGGTTGTGGTCCTGAATGGACATCTTTAGCACGTTTTGTCATTCAGCTTGTTGTGTGTAGTTTATCAGAGTTCCTGGCTGTGACAATTTACATGGATTCTGCCATTTTCGTAAACAGTGTGTATGAATCTTATAACTAGGAGGACAAGTGTGACATGCAAATTTCCCCCACAATTACTTTGTTTTTGAAAATCATTGTCTATAATGTGAAATACCTGAAGTTGCTTTTTAACTCTGAACTGCCACAGTTATGAAAGAAAGAATATGGTTGCAAATGGCAATTAGTGGGCTCAAGCTTTTTCTCTCAAGCAGCTCGATCAGTCAAAATCAAACACCTGGATTAAACGTCAGGCCTAATTCCAGTGTCCCACCTTAAATCTTAAACTCTGAGCCCTCAGGGACTTTGACCTCACCCAGAGATGCTGACGAGTTATTTTTTGAGAGTCCAAGTCAAGTCACAAGTCTTTTCTGGTTGTAATGAGCATTCTATCATCTGCTGAATGACATCCGGTCTGCTAAGAACACAGCACAGTTATATCTAAGGAATTCATGTACTGCATTATCATCACTCCTTTATTATTAGCATAGAGTATTATCAGCACTGTTTGGTAAATGATTACTTTAAACAGGCTACTGCAATGCATGTAATCAATAACTGTATTTTGTAGCTAAATGCAAAACACTATTGCTGCCAAATGATCTGAAATAAACTGCAACTCTCTGGTTTTCTTAAGTACTTTACCTACAGAAAAGAACATATCTTTGGCTAAAATTGTCTGTGTTGTTTAAAAGTAAACATCAGATGACTTTTTTTGTCAACTGTAACTGTATGTCACTGATGAAGTGAGATGTGGTCAATCCAGCATCCTTTATATTCATTCCCCAAACATTGCATTTGGTGATTCTCTCGTTTGTACCTTGTGTTTAGTTCCTATAGACAAAGCTTATGACAAACAGGAGAGCAGCAGCAGCTGTTGTGCTTGCAGCCATAGCGCTATTCTGTTGTAGTGTTATCTGTGGCATCGCACAGCGTGCACCAGATGAATAAGGTTACCCATGAGGAAATGATGTTCAGCTCGTCAGACATTTTCTTAATGTTGATGCATGAAAAAATAAAAATGTCCACGAGTTCAAAATCTTGAGTCTGAGCCAGGTCTCAAGTCTTTTGAGGGTGAATCTCAAGTCAAGTCTCTAGTTACTGAGTGTCCAACTTAAGTGTGACTTGAGTCCAAAACACAGATTCGACTCCCCATCTCTGACGTCACCCACTGTGCGCTTAAAATGTGCAATGGTTTGCTAATGTTAGCCTAAAAAGCACTGTTAGCGTTCAAAAACAATTCAGTTCTTAAACTGGAAAATTGTGAAGGTTTCCAAAAAATTAAACCTTAGCTTGTCAATTCATCCACATCAAAAATAATTCACATTTTACCTCCAACACAAGAAAATGTGGTACAATACAAATCCAAAAGTTATTAATTACTGAAGCAAGAATGGTTGGACAGATACATGCCAAACAACCATCTGGCTCTACTCCCCTCTTGCCTGACTGCACTGCTGGCAACCACCTGGAAAACCCTCCTGTTCAAGCGCAGTTACTAGGATAGCATAGGTACCTACTTCCAAAAATTACAAATGCAACAAACATTACATTTAACACATTTAAAAAAAAATGTTCCAGATATTTTAAATATTGCATTACTGTAAATATGAACTGTGAATCCATCAACCTGGAAAAAATTTTAATATTCCTTTCACTTCTTTCTTAATCTATGTGAATTTCTATTTAAAAAATTAACTGAAAGTATTAAATTTCAATTATTTAAGCATAACCTCTGCATCTGCAGTAAGGCTCCTACAAATGGCATTGTGATAATAACGGGATGGCCACAGAGAGAAATCACCACAGTGGAAGATGCCTCGTTGGAAATGTCTGGCTGTAAGGATTCCAATGCCTTGCTGTGTAGTCAACCCTCTGTCTACCTAGCCTTAGGTTGGCTATCTAGCTAATGTCAACCAAAAACCACATTCAGCATTTTTTCACCCTCTTATTACACAAGCACTTTGTCTCCTGTGGGCACAGGGACCAACGCAGAGTAAGATTTCCTTCACTTAAGCCAACATATTTATAAAAACAAATAGAAGTTTAAGGATTTGAGTTGTTGTTTTTTTTTTTTTTTTACTGTTCAAATCATATGCGACTTCCAAAATTCATTCAGACAGCCGTAGTTCATCTTCAGTATGCAAAAAAGACCAAGTCTAGGCTCAGTGAAAGAGCACAAGGTAGCTTGTCCCCAGACATAGAGTGTTGTGTGTTTTGTTCCTGTTCTCTTGCTTTAACTCTCATTCTTCATTTATGCAGTCTGAAAATAACTGAATTCATATCAGACTCCAAGTCATAATTTTACAACTACAATAAAAAGACGAGGATAGGCCTATTTACTCCTTAAAATATGCATTATTGTACATTTATGTTTGTGATGTCAATTTTAGATGTTGTCCTTTGGTCACTAGGGGGCATCCCTTTTCTGCTGTGAACTTTCAGCTGAGAAAGGTTCTGAACATAATCACAGGATATACTCATTCATCAGCCACTAAACAGGTTGTGCTGACGTAAAACAGCTGATTAAGACCAAGCACCCAACTGACGACTGTGCAGCTGATTTGGTTGTCTCAGTTTAGTTTCCAATGTATTTGTCAGCATGGTCAGTGTGGAACAGTTAACCAATCTCTCAGTAGACTCTGCTGGCCAGTGCTCCGGTATGTAAGTGAGGCTCTCTAGCCAATTGCATGCTGGGAAAGTCCCAGGTGACCCTGCACAGGATAGTCTGCATTTGCTCCTCCTCCAAGAAACAGGCAAATTACACGCGGGCACAAAGTTCAGTGTCAAGTCATATTTAAGCTCCCCTTGACCGCTGCATTTGTTTTTCAGTCCGTCTCTTCTGATCACAAAAGACACTTCCTTTACATTCATACTTTTCAAAAGACTACTGGTTAGAGCTTGACTTTCATTGAAAAGCATTCAAGCTTTGTAGAGCAAACTAGAAGCCCATCTTATAGCAGTTTAACTTGGTGTAAGATTAGAAAAAATGTGACAATGAGTCAAAAACGCCTAGACCACAGCACAGCATTTTGCTAAGACAGCTGAAAAAAAAACCAAAAAAAACACTTTCCTGACCTGACAAACACGCAAAACTACGGTAGCATTTTAAAAACATAGATCTGTCAAAGTTACAGTGCAGTGAAAACATAGGAAATACATGATCCATTCTAGTCACACTTACACAAAAATAAAATCAAGGAAACCTTTATTTGGGCATTTGGCAATGGCAACATTTGAAAAGGAGAGGCCTGCAAAACAGGCTTGAGGACTTTGTTTTGCCCTACAGCATTACATGAGGTGTGGAGTGTGTGCAAGCTGAGACCTGACATTGTTTAGGCTATGTGAGAACAATGTGAACCACTTATCTGTAGAAGGCCATCTGAGGCAGAGGAGTATGTTACATTTAGGACTACAAGCGGTGCCGGCCCAAGCCTTTTTTGGGGCCCTAAGCAGAATTTGATTAACCCTCCTTCTTTAATATGTAAAAAAATAAAAATCTTTTTTTTTTTTTCTGGATTGGGGGCACTAAGCGGCCGCTTAGTTTGTTTATACTAGGGTTATCACGATACCAGAATTTCAGTAGTCGATACCAATACCTGTGAATTTCCACGATTCTCGATACTAATTTGATATCACAAATTGAATTCTCTAAACAAGTCGGAGTGCCGGTCTTTGGCCAGGTTTGACCTGCTTCCTTCTTTCGTTTGAAAACTTCTGAGGCACTGTTTGCATGTCGGCTTGTTTGAGTCTAGAATTGCTCCGTATTTATCCGCTTCGACTGCAAATTATTTCCACACGCGACTCTTAGTACCTGTCTTGTCGACGAGCCGACGTGTTGTGCTTTCACTCTCACTTGCTGAAGCCATTTTTTTTTTAAGATGGCAGGTTTTCTTCTTCAGCACCGCTGACTGCTCTGTGCTGCTCACATGCGTATACTGCCTCCGTCAGTTCCGCCAAGAATCGACACGGCTCGCTGAGTGAAAAGTTGTATATTCGGTTCTGACGGTACCAGAAAAAAGCAAGTATCGATTTCGTGTCGGCATCGAATTGGTATCGAAGTATCGGTTCTTGTGACAACCCTAGTTTATACCTCGGGCCGGCCCTGACTACAACTTAGATCTAGTCATTTCTGAAGCCAAATTTTGCAAAAAACTATCATCCATATACAATGATACTGAACAGTGGAAATGAAAAAAACAGTTTATTTCAGTGTGCATTCAGCAATGAATGAGTCGACAGCTTCCGAGAATGTGCTTACCTTTGCCCAGTGTCATGTTTTCCCTCAGGTGTTTTTTGGCCACTCTGAATTGCGCCATATTTGACATGAATCCAGGTACACATATTGGCTCCTCAGCAGTTGTTAAAGTTGCGATCTAGGAGAGGAAAGAGCTTTTACATTAATCATAATCCAGATATTTGGCAAATGTCTGATTTTGCTAAGGTAAACTCACAGTGGCATTCAATTTGCATGAACAAAATGCAGTATTTCATTAACATTAAAGGGACTCCATGTAGTTTTAAAGAAATTCAAACTCAGAAATTCAATATTTACAATGTTAATGAGGTCAGAAGCTCAGAAATATTAATTTTTTCCATAAGTAAATAAACAAGCTGTTCTCAGAGGAAAATAAGGTCCTGCTGTGTGAAGCTTAAAAAAGATGGCAGGGTCCGCCACATGTAAACAAAGTAAAACAGTATAAACTGTATTATTCTTTAGGGTGAGCCAATGACGATCTTTATCTGCTATATTCTCCAAAACCAGAGAGCGCTCCTTTAAATGTATACCCCAACTGCGGAAGATAAACTGAAAATACAATGTGCCATGGGCTCCATCTGGTTCTGTAACATTTTGTCTTTCTCAACTGGTCTTTCATTGTCTTTCGTTGTCTATGAAATATCACAGAAACAGTAAAACATACAGGACAGGTGAGGACTAAGTGAGGTCTCCTGTCCTCAAATGTGTCAGGTACACCAAGAGGCGGTCTCAATTTAAAAAAGAAAGGCAGAAAAAACAGCAAATTCACAGCTGCAAATCTACAACTGGCACATCTGTTGAATTAAGTTCAGCTCAACCTGTTGTTGTCAGCAGTGTGTCCCACCACTGGAACTCTGGGGTCTGAAATCCCAATCTTCAAAAATTCAGTCCGATTCTGTAAAAACTATAAAATATAATATGCTCGGGACTATACAACAAAAATTGAGTGGCTAAATGATAAACGTGCTATACAAAGCGATCAAACCTAAACATGTTAAAGTGGAGTTTCACCTGCCGACAACGTCATCAACGGAACAGGGCGAGGCTCGTGGACAGACTCCTCGAGGGGAGGAAGAGTCCAATTGTTAAAAAAACGATCGAAACTGTCTCTCTTTTAGGGGGTTTGACAAATTATGGTCGACATTACTTTTTAAATTACGTGGGATTTACTATTTCCAATACGATTCAGCCTCGTTCCAGGCACGAAAGAGCTGTCATTAACAAACAATTTCGCCATTAATCATCGGCCTCAACCTGCGGTGCTCGCTCACTTCAACACTGGGCAGGGCCGCGGCAAGTGCTGCGGCTGATCCCAGTCAGGATGTCTGAGAGGTGAAAAGCTGCTCCGCCGCGCCAACACAACACCAACTTCTAGAAGTAGCTAAGATTTCTACGAACACTACATTTTTTTATTCGTTGTGAGTAAGAAGGGTAACAACATCAACTATCATTTTAAGTTACACACGGGAAAAGAGAAGCACAAAAATGGGAGGACGCCGATAGGGCACAATAGTTAACCACGACAGCAGGAAATCTCACCTGAAAGACGACGATTAAAACTGCCCAAAGCTTGAACCGAGCCGTCCCCATCTGTGTGAACGTCCTCAATGTTCCTGCTGTGAAAGTGAAAAACTGTGAAAAGGGAACTATATATATATTTATTCGCGAAGTTTCGTCGTGGCTTCCTCGTCTTGTCTCTTGAAAGTACTTTCTGTTAACTGAGTGAGCTCAGCCGGACGAGTTACTGCAGGTACTTTCAGCCGATGACGTCAGCTCACAGGTGCGCGATTTCCGTGTTCCGTTGACCATATAGGCTGAAGCCCGCCTGACAGACAGCAGCGGCAGCTTCTGTTACTTCCTCCTCATGCTTCACAACATTAATGCTCAGAGTGCTCTCGCTGAGCTGTATCTGCGCTAAGAGAGCAGCGTTCTACAACTTTACGTCTCAACCACCCAACACACACGCGCGCGCGCACACACACACACCAGACCCACAGACAGACACAGGAATTGTTTTCTCAAAATTGAAACATTCTTTGAATATTGACAATGTTCATATCTGATGAGTTCTATGTTCTCTGTGGTGATTAACCATGATTGTTCATCACGAATGACGACCTAAAAGATATGGAAGTAGCTGAGGAGGACTGGGAAAGGAAACATGTTTTATCTTTTTGAAGTCATTACTGTAAAACAACCTGAGAGTGCTTGCTTCATCATTAGTGTGAAACCAGAATGGAAATAACCCAACAGCTGCTTAAAGCCAGTGGAGGCTTCAGGTTCCCAATTTCTATACAACTAAAAGAATGCTTTGCTTAATTCAAGCCCTCCTTATATCTGTTCATTTGAACTGAAATGTAATGCTTCACTCTGATGTTTTCTGTTTTACTGCTAATGATCTTGTGTGGCCTGCCCTCTTCCAGGTCTCCACGGTTTACAGGAGGTCGTGTGGCTCAGGCACCACTTGGCGATGCCTCGGCCTACTCAGTCGTCCTCCTGGATCCACACACTTTAAATGTATTAAATAATTATTTGCATAAGATATTCTGTTAATGTAATTTACAACTGTTATTTTGTTGTTCTGTTCTATACATGCCACATCTATTGCATGTCTGTCCTCTGTGGCTCTTCCTGAGGTTACTTAAGTTTTTCCTCACATGAATCGAGGGTCTGGGACAGAGGATGTCTTTCACTGTACAGATTGTAAAGCCCACTCAGACGTTGTGATTGTGATTTGGGCTATATAAATAAAGTTGATTTATTTGTCATCATTTTTATGATTTGTTTATTTGTAGGTTTAAAGAAAGACAATATTGATTAGGTATTACTACATAACATTAGCATGGTAACATGCAAAATGTTAGATGATGAATTAGGAAATTGAGCTCACAGGACTTGTTACAATCCCTTAGAATAATCAGGACTTGCCTGGTGTCTGGTGTCTTGAGTGGGGGAGGGTAGTCCCTTCAACCGAGTCATCAGTGTTTTGTGGATAGGCCCACAACCTCCAGAGGCTCAATACGTGGCATTCCTCCTCTGCTTTTCACCCCTCTTGCTGGTCATCATGCAGCCCTGAAGACTGGAAGACTTCCTCTTCCTCCAAAGCCAGGTGGTGCTTTGCTCTGCAGCCTCTGATAGCCACTTGATGGCTTGTCAGAAATGCTTGTCCTTGAAAACCCTATACTCTTAAGGAGCCTGGTTGTATACATGGCTACAAACCCTCTACAAGCAACATCTACAGGGAGCACAGCCACATCGCTATTTCTTGGCTGCTATGCCTGCATATTTCAGGCTTTTGTGTTCGTCGAACGGTTTATGCCTCCAGGTGTGGTTGCATTGACAGAGCAGTTTTGCATCCATGAGGATTGCCCTTAATGATGCTGGAGTTTGGCAGAAAGCACATAGGGATCTTCTCCAACCCACTGGTTTAGGTTCTTGGGTGTAGGATGAACATCGTGGGCTGCTCAGATGATAAAGCTATAAGTCGGCTGCCCTCTATCTCCCAGAGATCTGTTTTCCCAACATTGTCTTCTCCATAGTGCAACCACCTCAGAAAAAATATTTACATTTTTCCTGCTAGTGGCAAAAGACAAGATCATATCAGTCTACATTCTGAGTGCTATATTGTAGTCAACTGGACTTGTTTCATATCATCCAAGAGGCTTCTTCAGTTCTGAGAACTGGTCAAGTCCAGTAAGTTAGAATGAACCATAATCAACATATCAGTCTACATTTTTCATTGCAATTTATTTTTCCCAGTGTGAGTACTCCCATGGTTATTTCAATAAAATCTTTTTGATTGATTAGATAAAAAAATTATAGACTCTTTAAATCTAAGGAATGTGGAACTGTACCTTTAATCCTGTGGCGTATGTATCTTACTAAGTGCCATTCAGTCCATTTCAGTAAAAGACTTCATTTTGGCTATTGTAGAAGCACATACAGTGGGATATACTGACTGTAAAATTGGATGCTTAAAGTATTATTCTATGTCACAAAAACAGCGAGGAGCCAATCAGTCCATTTTGGAGGGCAAGTATTGTAACTGTTGTGAATTACTGTCAGGGTCCTAGAGGGAAAGTAATCCTTGACTCAACACAAGGACTAAATCCAAAAAAAGTGAGAACGAAAGTCAGAAGAACTGTCACTTTTAACTCAACGGGTCCAAGATTTTAGGTTATAAGCAACATTCAACTAGAGAACAGTCGCTTCAATTGTACCTTCCATCATGGGAGTTCTACTATAGTCTGTAATCTCTTCATCTAGTTGGAGAGGGTATAAATGTGAAAGAAGGGGACTTCTCAAAAAGCAATTAAATGATGTAATCTTTTGCTCTTCCTCTCCATCAGTCATTTATCCTTCCCACAGAAAGACAGAAAGATGTCATGGGCAGAAGAAAGACTGATTAATTTACAGTGGACACCACTTAGCCAGTAAAAAGGGTCAATGAGGGACGGAGAGAGCAAAAAGGAGGAATGTAATGAGGAGGCAGGGGAGGAAGGAGGCTGAGTGGGAGGAAGGCAGTGAGCAGTGTCAGATTACAGTGATAGACCGTGAGTCTGAAGAGTGAGTGATTCAGTTGTAGTCACACCTTTACTGTCTCTGAGGGTTTGGTACCGTTCACATTTGAACCGACACGGGTTCCGATACCAGCACCTAGAACTCGATACCGATACCAAATGGTACCTTTTTTCGGTAATGTACTGTTTGATCTGCCTGTCTTTATTGTCCAGTTAATGAGTTGTTCTCCTACCATTTACACATTACCCATTAGCTCAGTTGGCAGAGCAGGCGTACAGAGGCTTTGTCTTTGCTGCCCCAGGTTTGAGTCCCAGCCTGGGGCCCTTAGCTTTGTATTTTTCATTAAACTATACTGTTCAAATTGTATGAAAGTTATGCATAATTAAGGTCATGGCTACTTTGAGTGACACCTACAAGCTGTCGGCTTGGCTTGGCTCAAGCTAATTTGAGTCAACAATATTAACCTCTCTGCCATTTTTGACATGGGGCCTGCCAAACAACATGCTGGTGCCTTCTGGAGAACTCATAATGCAAATATCGAGGTACAGACACCTTTTTTTTAAATTAACAAGCAGCCCTGAGAATGAGTATCAGCTACGAGAGTACTTCATTGTGACTTTTTTCAATGCTGGGTACTTCTTTCAGGGAAATCTCAAATCTCAAAGACCCCAGCATTCAAAAACTGGAAGTTGTACGTGTGGAGTGACCTCAAGCTCATGCATCCTCACACCTTACTGTAAACGTGGATTTATGTTAAGTTAAAAATGACTGAGAAATCACAGTTTCAAAATATGTCAGTTTTGTGTTATTCCCAAAAGCTGAGAGATGAAATATAGTTTTAAGTTAAACTCTTGTGACCTGTTATGAATGACATCTGTGCTGTGCTACAGCTCTCACACTTATGATAACAAAGACCACAATAATTGATTCAGTTGTCAGGAATAAACACTGGGATCCTTTATCTGCTTTACTGCCCCACAGACTTTCTGTCGAGGCCATTAGTGATGGCTGCTGAAGGGAGAACATGTCAATTATTAACCACCAGGTCATTGTTTAGAAGGTCTAGTATCTGCTGACTGCAATAGCGAAACACAGAAACTGGTGGATTTAAAGCGGCAGTACATTATGTTAACAGCTTCACTTTCAGCTGAGTCACTAATAAACATTAGTTTAGGTAATACGTGCTTTGGAATTTTTCATCCTGTAAATTTGGTGAATGGATAATACATCTCGGGATAGTTTAGTGATTACTCAGCATGCCACATTCATATACTGATGGCACTGGCTGCCATACAAGGTGCGGACCTGCTCACCTGCTATGTATGTCTATGCTCAGAATCAGCTGGCGGGGCTTCCGGTTGAGCAGGCTATGGAGTGAGACACTGTGGGGGAGGCTGCCGCGGACTGCGTCTCTTACTGACCGCTAGATTGTATGGTTGGGAGTGACCTCAAAATAAGAGACAAAGAGGAAGACATGCTACTCAAACTCTACTCTGGCCTTGACCTGTGGTCGCAACTCCAACCTGTTGACCCCACTGCCTTAAAACTTGAGCTCCTAGCCGACTAGCGTGAGGACAAAGCGGACATCTTTAAGACAGAAGCTCTCGGTGGGGGATTTATCTGCAATTAAACTTCAACTGCCAGCAGTAAAGACAGAGCAGCGGCTCGTGCACAGTTGGGAAAGTTACCGTGGTGGAAATGGAGCAGAGATGATCAACTCGCACTGATGATATTGTCTGATTCAAGACAAGTTTGTTACTCTCAACGCTTATGTACGGAGCCCCAGAAATGACATGGCCACAAAATACTAAACTGTGGCCACGAAATACATATAACGTGCTCACGAAATACTAAATAACAATATTAGTATAATTACTGGACAGCTGGGTACACAAATCGAGCCCACCTTCTCTAGAACCTGCAGTAGCCTACATGATGACCTTCAGGTGAGTGTCTTTTCTTACTCTGCCACATGAGTGGATTTTTCTTTTTTGGTAACTGATGTTTTTAATAGTATTTCTTCATGTCCATTCCAATGGACGCCACGACGAGATGGGCGTAAAATGTCATAAAAACTTAAGAAAAATAAGGCTGAGTTTTCTACCTAGCAATCAATCAGATATGACCTAAACATCTGGAACTGGATGTTTGCATGGTTTTGAGTCTGTGTACAGTTCTGAACATGCACATGAACGTGATAGGTGTATCACTGCGTGGGTAGGGAACAGCAGTGAGGTAAGGAAAACCAGAAATGACACAATCTTGTGAAAACATGTACATGAACACATGAACACAATAGATGTATGATTGTAGATAAGATTACCGGAAAAAAATTACTGGAAATTCCAACATATAACTTGAACTTGATGTTTTCATACACTACCAGTCCAAAGTTTGAACAAATCTTCTCATTTAATGGTTTTTCTTTATTTTCATGACTATTTACATTGTAGATTCTCACTGAGGGCATCAAAACTATGATTGAACACATATGGAATTTTGTAGTAAACAAAAAAGTGTGAAATAACTTTGAATATGTTTCATATTTTAGATTCCTCAAAGTAGCCACCCTTTGCTTTGTTGACAGCGCTGCAAACCCTCGGCCTTCTCTCAATGAGCTTCATGATGTAGTCACCTGAAATGGTTTTCACTTCACAGGTGAGCCTTGTCAGGGTTCATTTGTGGAATTTCGTGCCTTCTTAATGGGGTTGGGACCATCAGTTGTGTTGTGCAGAAGTGCCCTCTTGAGAGCCAAAACGTGTGCTAAAGTACCTTCTTGGGAGCCAAAACACACGCTAAAGTGCCCTCTTGGGAGGCACAACGCGTGGTAAAGTGCCCTCTTGGGACCAAAATCCGCGCTAAAGTGCCCTCTTGGGAGCCAAAACACGCGCTAAAGTGCCCTCTTGGTTGGCAAACACACTAAACTGGCCCCATGGCTGGTTAAAACATGATAAACTGCCCTCTTGGGGGCCCAAAACGCCATACTTTACCTATGAAAAGCTTACAGGTATTTTGTTTCTTTATATACTGACACTAAACATGTGAGTGTTAGCTAAACCTGCCCAACTCCTGATGTCCATTGCAATGGACTTCGGACTTTGAAAAAATCCTATTAATTAATGATATGATATATGTTCAAAATAACTTCAAATATTATCACTTGCAACAGTAAAAATTATACTGACGGCAAATTTGTTTGGCCAGCATGAACATAACTTTCTATTTTGGACTGAAAATGGGCACTTACTCTTCCCTGCACTTGCTCCGCCATACTTTTCTTGTCCGATGTCTGTCACTCTCTCTGAGCGTGCTCAAAGTCATGACATGATTGTGATTGGATAATTAGGGTCCAATCGGTAACCAGCATTGCTGACATCATTCAATTACAGAGTATTTATTGGTTTAGAGACAGAAATATGACATGTCCATTCCAGTGGACACAGGGTCTGAAGGGGTTCAATTAGTATTTAGTGCGCACGTTAAAGCTATATTGCAGCCATATTATTATAATTATTTTTTTTTACCATGTCATGTCCGGGGCTATACTTATGTGACCAAACTGGAAAAATACATGTGAAGATCTGGAAGCTTGATCGCGCCTTTTAGGCCAGTCAATCTAGCCCAAAAAAACATTTGCAAAAGAAATGTCTCATAGTTATTATTGGTCCTAATACCCTCCTGAATCATATATTAAAAGTCTACTGTCGCAAATGGAGTGGAACATATTTTTTTCGAGATTAAATGCCAAAGTTGTGCCAAACACTCAAAGTAAATGTTCAATTAATAGCTTTCACTATGAAACTTCTCCAGTTGATTAGTGACATTATACCAAAGAAAAAATGTATTTCAAGTTTTTGAGATTTTACGTATGCAAATTAGGCACTTCATCATAAAAATCATAATTTGCATTTATTACAAAACACAAAATCTAAAAATTGGATGAAGCCAGATTAAAAATGTATTGTTTCATTGTTGACACATTAGCAAAAAGACAGAAGGGACTGTGTCTATGTTTCTATATGATCCCATACATTAGAAAATATTATTTAGAGTCATCAAAAAATCTATTTTTGCCATGTTTTTGGTATAAAATGTAGAAAAAATCAGGCTATTGAAAATATATCAACAGAACTCCTCCCTAATCAAATACAAAATATAGATAGGAAGAAATCTGTAAAGATTAGTTTATGCAGGTGTTACTGAAGTAGAGATTTCTCCTCCACAGTGTACAAAATCCTAATTATGAGAAAACACCCTTTAAAGATTATAGCGAAAGGGAATACATTTTTCGGAGGAAACCACTATTATAGTCTATTTACCAGCCCATAGAGCCCCATTGTGAAGCCGGAAATGTTGAGTACACCAGAGTTTTATGTTAGAAATGTACAGTATGGATCCCCAGCATTAGGAAACTGCCGAATGCTAACTTGCATATGTTTGGCAATTTGCATAATTAGCATTAGTAGCGTTAATTATAGGGGTGTAACAATTCATCTACTACATCGATGAATCGATTTATATTCCTACGATCCAACTGCATCGATCTGTGCTCGGCAAGTTGGCCTTCCAGGCGACATACATCGTTTGAAATGGTAAAGAATCAATACTAGGGAATTGCACATTGGATGTAAGCACTGCAATCTTTAAGGATGTGTGTTTTTTTAGCACTTTTAACGATAAAGACATGTTAAACGTTACTAAATTCAGTCTGCCTGTCTGTGATGTCATCGGCAAGTGCTGGCTAGGGATCGACTGATTTTTTAGGGCCGATGCCAATACGGATTTTTTTTTTCATCAGCCTTAGCCAATGACCAATATGGACTGCCGATTTTCTTGAGCCGATTTTTTGAGCCAATACTACTTTTGCTCCCTCAATTTACATCATAAAAATTACACAATGATGATAACAAATGTTACGAGTCTCAATTTTTAAAAAAGGAACATTTGTTGAAATTAAAAAAGGTGAGGTAGAACAAGAACAAGTAAACAATATTTAACAAATATTAAAAACAGGTGAGGTAGAACAGTGCTCTGGAATTGCTGCCACACTGGATTGGTTTTCTGCTCTGCAGCGTCTCCAGCAACACGGAGCTGCCTGTGGACGCCTGTCTATAAATAATGCCGGATCGGCGAACTCAGCAGCCCGCATCGGCCGATGCTGATACACATAAAAAACGCAAAAATCGGCCGATAATATCGGCTGACCGATGTATCGGTCTATCACTAGGTCCAGCAGCAGCGTGAATCTTAGAACAACAACAAAACGCAGCATGGCGGATGGTAGAGGAGACGGCGAGTGTGTGTGGAACACTTTGGCTTTTGCAAAGACGGAGGTGTTCTAATTAAGTCGCTCACGGTTTGTAGAATATGTAAAAGCCAAGTAAAAAAACACGGCAACACGACTAATCCGTCATACACCTACTAAGGCGACATGGGATTTCACACAACGTTGACCGTCCAGGCACCTCTTGCAGCGTTACTGCTGCAGCAGCAGCGCAAGGTAATGTCAGCTCTGAGGAATGTCGATTGCACTATATTTTTGGTATTACTAATGTACTCTTTTTATGTTGTGAACAACAGCAGAAGTAGCAGGTAAACCTACTGCTAATTCAACCTGAAGAAATGTTGGTTGCACTTACTGTATTCTTTTTATATTGAAAATGAGAGCAGAAAGGGTGAACCTCCTGGTTGCACTTCATTCAAATAAAAGGTTAATACATTTGCCATTAATTGTTGTTTACTTGTTTATATCCATAATTGATTTAAACCTGATTCTCTTACAAGAAACAACAGGGATCTAGGAAACTTCACCTGTACTGTCCAGTATCCAGGTATTTATTTCACAGTTACAGTGGTTGAATTTTTGGCTAAAAAGTTACTGAATCAATTTCAAGTCACTGAATTGTTTCGTATCGGATCATTTTAGAATGAACCAAGATCGTCCTTGAATCATCAACCATGAATCGTGATACGAATCGAATCGTTGTTGAAATGAATCGTTACACACCTAATTAATTAGCATTAATTGCCTATATGGGCAATATTTCAGCAACTGCTTGGCCGATTTGGACAATATTGGAGTGGTTTTGGTTGGTTACTGAGGATGCTGAATCCATTTCTGACACTGATGATCCATCTTGAGTAGTTCTGATGACTGGCGGCAAAGAAATAGGGCAGCATCTCTTCAAGGCATGTTGTTGTTGCAACAGCCAGTCTCCCTCTCTTTCTGCTCGCCAGAACTCGTGAGCTATTAGGTTTGGGGTGATGAAGCAAAGTAGGCTTACTTTTTTCGGTAGTTGTGGTAACATTAACTGTTGATGTATTAATTACTGTGGATTAAGTCTCTGGATTTTGCGCAAAATAACTCCTACCATATTTTAACAATTTAAACCACCCCAAGAGATGGTTTAGAAGTAGGCTAAGTTGTAACACGTTGTGCAACTGGTGCACATAGAGTCTTCTGCTTTGATAATTTTGGCTATACTTGTGTTTTAAAACCTGTTCCAGGACCTGTTCTACCTGTAACTTGTATTATATTCCTTTCTCTTTATTATTTAGCCATAGTCATAGTATTCTAGTTTGATATGGTACTTGCCTTTGTTATCTCCAATGTCACCTCAGAGTGTAAGGTTATGTGAATTATAATGTACATATTCTGCATCATTTCGATAATTGTGTTCATAAATATCCTGCAATTTATTTTTATAGACATTTTATAGATTCAGCTAAAGCTATTCAGCTATTCAGCTTTCACTCAAAATTCATCAAAATTGGCCCACTGGGAGCACTTTTATATAGGTATATATCCATCCAGCCAGTATTCCGACCGACTCTCTTGAACGTACTTGTCCGTCCGCGCGTAAGTAATTGTTGTGATATGGTCATATTCTCTGCCTGATCAGACTAGTTGTGTTTGGACATCATCCCGACCCAATCGGGCTCTCAGGCATACAAAAACTTTTTAGGTGAAGAAAGTGCGCTTTTTTTTCTTTTAATTTTAAATGTTATTTTATACACAGACACACACATACATAGATACAATGAACAGACAAACAACCATCAAAAAATTATATACATATAAGAAAGTGGCCGTGATCTGACCTACGACCCAGCACGTGACGCATTTGTCCAACACGCACCAGAGCAGGTCAGCACACGCAGCGGTGGTAGCCCTATGGTGGTAGAACAACAGAGAGTAAAGTAAGTAACCTTTTCATGTTCTCTGAGTTTGATTGTAGTAAAATACTGTCACTGTCAGGCACACTGTCCGTAGAGAGGCTGCAAGTTCCTAAATTTTGGTGTTTTCTTTTGTTGAATCAAACTTAATACCTAGCTGCTAATACGTAACACGTGAACTATCATATTTTCTCACCGAATTAACTAGGCTGCAATGGCCTGCTGCTAGCTGCTAACAGCATTTCAGCGCACTCTGTATAGAGCCGGGAGGAATTATTGCAGTTCAAATTGGGTCCCTCCCTTCGGGCTCAACTTTGTGTCCTCCGGCACCTGACAGAAGCAGTTGTCAGGACCGCAAAGGACTAACAGCAATATCGGCAGGGCTTAGCATCCGCTGCTAACACTGGGCCAGATCACAGCTGAATCGGGGGGACATTTGGACGTCATTTCCAGGACGCGGTCACAAGACGTCCTCTCGAAGACATAAACTGGACCGGTATGTGGTCGGCTTAGGGTCATTAACAAGCCGTTGATTTGACGTCTTGGTTAGGACGTCCTGGTTATGACGTCGAAAACATCGCCTATTTAGCCTAGTCCGGAACGTCACCGAATGACGTCAAGACGCCGGCAATCTGACGTCATTTGGCTTGCTGGGTTCTTAATGTGGATAGGCTGCGTCCGAAATTCCATACTAACATGCTATTGAGTATGCTATAACAGTATGTGAGATTTTTTAGTATGTCCGAAACCATAGTATGAACCCAATAGTACGTGAGGTGCATACTATTTCCGGTAAATATTAAAGTATGCAAGCACTATGCCGGCATAAATATCCCACAATGCAATGCAGCGGTGACGACAACAACAACACAACAGACAATGGTGGATATCGACCAATGCAGCTCTGGTGTAATGTTAATTAATTAACGTTAGCTCCTTAGTTAACTCAGTTAACATTACAACCACAACAGTGTGTCATCATAAGTGAAACCTTATACTTAAGTAAAAGCCAAATAAAATATGTTTTACACAAGTATCATTGCAGATTGCCGGTAGAGGTGAGGTTGACACGGGTTACCACGGTTACGCATCTCCAATCAAACTGGCAAGAGGCTCTCAGGAATTGCATCACTTCCACGCTAAGCAGTGCGTCTGAAAAGATACATACTGCTGTTATTCACTCAAAAGTATGTTGGACGATAGTACACATATTGAGTATGTAGTGTATAGTATGGAATTTCGGACGCAACCAAAGTGTTGGCCAAATTATTGGCTTCTCATTTAGAGAGTGTGCTGCCATGTATAATGTCTGAGGAACAGAATGGATTCATTAGGGGGACGGACATATTTTTTAATACTCCTTTTTGATTTGATATATTCCAAGGGCCATGCTGAACTCCTTGAGATTGTAATGTCCCTTGATGAAGAGAAAGCATTGCACAGGGTCAAATGGGAGTATCTTTTTGCAGTGTTGGTAAAATGTGGGTTTAGTGACAAGTTTCTTCTCTGGATTCACCTCTTATACACATCTTCACAAGCTAGTGTGTATGCCAATGATAACCGCTCTGATTATTTTGTTTTCGCATGTGGGACGTGTCAAGGCTGTCCACTTTCCCCTCTGTTGTTTGCCCTGGCAATTGAAGTTAAAGTTGCCCCTTTTGTTGTATGTGAAGGTTTTGAGCATAGACTTCTTTTGTATGCAGATTATTTGTTATTGTTCATAACTAATCCTGCTTCAAGTATATTTTATAATTTTGTAAAGCCAGCTTTGATAATCTTACCTGTGCACTGCCTCTTCTCAGCTAACTCTGAGCCCCTTATCTCCAAGATCAAGACTGACTTCCAGAGATGGAGTAGTTTACCACTTTAGAATAGAATACAATAGAATAGAACTTTATTGTCATTGTACATCGTACAACGAAACACACATGCAGTATGTCAACACACTCTCTATTGAGCAGTGATGGAATGACACAAGCAGTTTTTTTTGACAGGTGGTTCTTTCTGAGGAGTCTCAGAAAGTAAAGTCTCTGCTGTCCCTTCTTGGTAGTCTCTGAGGTGTTCGCACTCCACGACAGGTCCTCCTCAATCTGGATGCCCAGGAACCTGAAGTCAGAGACCCTCTCCACATAGTCCCCACTGTCCGCTTTCAATAAAGGCTGTAAAAATGACCTACCAATATGTATTTTTCTATTTCCAAACATCCCTTTATGTCTGTCTCAGAAGTTCTTAAAATATACAAACATTTAACATTTTAAATTTGATATGTTTATTTTCAATTAATATCATTGTAATTATTAGCATTTTTGTTACCCTTAACTTTTTGTTTTTGTACAAACTTGTTATTTAGTAAATCTGTGTACAGTACACAATCTTTGAGATTTATTGTCAATTGTCTTATTTCAAACATGAAAATATAAATATAAAATAAAAAATAAAAAATAAATAGACATCATCTGGCTAGAGTCAGGTATCAAGCCACTGACCTCAGACTTGAGACAACTCAGTTAAGTCATGATGTCAACATGTTGGTGTAACTGACATATATTCAATTTAAAACAAAGACAATATATTTAAGGTTAGGTAAATATTAGAGATGCACCGATCAGGATTTTTGGGGCCGATCACCGATCACCAAAAGCAGTATCTGCCGATCCCGATATTGCCGATCACCGATCACAGTGTCAAATCCATAAATTCTTCTATATTGTTGTCTTGTGTAAATTTCATATATTTAATTAATGATTCTTCTTACACAACATTGACATTGTATTATTAAGTATAAAAATTAGGAGATGAGAAAGTATCATGAATTGACCACCGTTTTATTGCAGGCTGAGGCAATGTGCAATATTTCACACTCTAGAGACTCTTAGAGACAACTTGGACTCAGCTTACATAGAGTAACTGTAGCTTACTAGTGGGAATGCATGCAGTCAGGGAGGGAATTTTGTCATTTTAGGGGCAAGTCCATTTGGCCTTCAGTTTTTTTTTCAGGGGCACCAAGACCACATGACAGGGCACAAAGGCCACTGAGTAAAATGTGTTGATTTACCTTTCAGACTGATACCATAACATCCTAATTTATAATAAGACATGGATTATGTATTAAAACATTTTTTAATACCAAATTCAAGTTAAAGTTACATTAGAAGGTAGTTTTTGTTAAGTAAAGTTAGAGTGAGGTGAGTTTTGTTACACCTCACTGAATTTTAGTGTTATTGAATATTTCTCCCAATAGAAATTCCCCCAAATTATGGCAAAGCACATTTTTTCCAAACAAAAAAATTATAGAATAAGCTGCAGGAGACCACTGATGTGTGGAGTGATTTTGGTGACACTACACTCTGAATAATAGTGAAGTTATTGAATATTTTTTGTAGTTTCTCTTTTCAGTGCTGCACTTTGTAGACGGTCCCTGCGCCCTCGTCTCACAGCTGGCTGATCATACAGACCAGAGTTAATGTCCAGACGCTCGCTTTGATTAACATACGGTTGTAGCTCGTTGTCTTCCTTACTACGGTAGGAAAGAGCCGTCGTTTGTGTTTTAACAAGGTTTCACTTATGAGTTATTGATCCGGGAAGTTCAAATCTGTGAATATATTTCCAACTTTACCGGACTAAATCCTACCACATAAGTCAATTACGTATCATGTCAAAACCGGCTGCGCTCGCTCGCTGTGCTGTAAGTTTCGTTCTTCTGTTCTGAGAAGCTGCTGCTGTTTGAAAGGCTTTCACGTGAGATCATCGTGATGATGAGACTCCACCTGCGCGAACCGCGGACTCACTGAAGTTACTGTGAGTGACTACTGTGCACTCAGGTGGCTGTAATTAAAGACAAGCTCGCTACGCTGACCGGGGCCGGGCCAGGGGCACAGAGGCCACTGTGGCCGTACGATGAGTTTTTTTTTCACGGGGCATCAGGGCCAAAGTGCGGGGCAACAGGCCGCTGTGAAATTCCCTCCCTGCATGCAGTCAATGCACTTTCTCTATATTGAAACGTCATCTGATCGGCCTGATTTGATCTATTTTGAGGACTCCGATCAAAACCGATAGTGACATTATCGGCTGATTGCGATCGGTTGCCAATCGATCTGTGCATCTCAAGTAAATATACAGTGATTCTGAATTTGATGCCAGAAAAATGTTTTGAGCATGTTGGGCAGCAAAAGACTGGGAAAGTTTTGGAATGCTCCAAAAACACCTATTTGGAACATTCCAATTGGTCACAGGTGATAGTATCATGGTTGTTCACGAGCAGAGAGGGGCGAGGTCCGCCACTTTGAAATAGGAAAATAAGCTAAAATACAATAGGTGTGTAAGAGACCAGACTACAAAATTAAAGTCACATTGCAGTTCAAAGCCTTGAAATTGCTTCAGTGAAAGCAGTGGCAAACAGAAAGGTCTTCAGCCTTGATTTAAAAGAGTTGGAGCAGACCTGCAGTTTTCTGGGAGTTTGTTCCAGATCTGTGGTTCATAATAACTAGTGCAGTGCCCGTAACGAAAGTGTATTCCTATAAAAAAGTGGGAGGTTAAGAGGCTTTTTCATGGATGGCCAAATGAGGCTGTGTTTGAAGGTGGGACGTCAGGGATATTTAGGTTTGTTGTGAAATCCGATATTCCAGGGTATAATTGGCTGTTTTTGACTATTTTTGATTTTGCCATTATATTTCACCTTAAAAACTATTTACTTGGTGTCATTATTTTCAGCACAACCTCACATGTGTGACTGTACAGTTATTTTTTTTATTTTGACAAACTGTATTAACACAATGGACCTAAAATCACCAAAAAAAAACATAAAATCCGAGTAGAAAAAGTTTGATTTTTTTTACTGTGAAAACCACAAATAAACTTATTTACAAAAAAACATTTTTTTTAATCTTATAATGCAAATATAAATTTTTTGCTAAATGTGTGCATACATTTAAAACATTTACAAAGTTATATGTTACTATTTACATTTAAATGCAGGCAATGCTCAGGTCTGCCTGTGCTCCTTGAGAGCTGCACTGCCTGCTCCACATTCAGCATCTTCTCATTGTTCTGACTCATTAAACAAAAAATCGACTCCACTACACACTAAACACACTACACCAAGCACTACATAACACACTAACTACACACTCCAAACACGCTAAATGTCACAAATCGCTCAACTCTCAATATCGCTGTCCGGCCGTCGTTGCCTGTCAATCATCCACCTAGGTCCCTCCCACAACTTCCTGTTCCTCAACAACCAAACTTGCTGCTTGGACACTTTTGTGACAAAAGCCCGTTTTTACCGTTTCTTCCTGCACCAGACACAAAGCAAACGTGTCGGCAATCTTGGCGAAAAAGCGTGGCGGACATTATTTACCCTAGGTCCAGTTTTGAACGTGCCGATGCGTCCGGTCTATCGCCTCGGGAGGTGGGCCGTGTAGCTAGCCGCTAGCAGCTAGCGGCTAGCTACACACGAACATCCAGATTCCGGATCGCGCGTCTCCAGATCTCCTCAGACTTGAACAGACTCGGTCTGGACTCGTTTAATCTCATTAATCCACAACAGTCAGTTTAGATGCACAGAACAGAACAGAACGGGACCGAACCGCCGGCAAAATCCCGGTCCAGCTCGCTCCGCTGCAGGTATAAATCCGCTTGTTTCTTCAGGTATGTCGTGGGCTTGAGCTCTCCAGTGATTGGCTCTGGTGCGCACGTGGCCACGGTGTGCATTGATTGGCTCTGGTGTGCACGTGACTGTGGTGGCTCCGGTGGACAATGCACGGCGGAATTTGTAAAGCATTTATGAAATACTTTATTCACGGTATCATTGCAGTCCAAACAAATGCTTAGATGCACACCACTGAACCACGCAGCAGCCATGTTGAAAGTCTCAGGTCAGTGTGATCCTGATCCGCAGAGATATTTGAACAACAGACACACACACACACACATACACACACAGAAAGACAGAGATTCTGTGCTTTTATAGAAAGATGAACGCTGCTTCTCCATGTTTAGTTCTGACTCCAGAGACTGTAAACAGACCTTTATCTGAAGATCTCAGACCTCAAAGGGGAACAGGATGTTGAACTCTATTATTTGACTGACAAGTAGCCAATGTAAAGATGTAAGAACTGGAGTGATGTGATCTACATTTTTTGGTACGTGTTAGGAATTGAGCAGCAGCGTTCTGAATCAGCTGCAACTGTCTGATGAATCCTGTGCTATATTCGGACTTTGGTGTTGTAGCTGTTGAGAATTATTTGTGTATTTGTGCTTGTGTTACAAAGGTGTACTGGGCAGGGTTTTTCCTTCAACTGAGCTGTTGATGTTCACACACACCTGCAGTGTACCTCTGCAATAAGCGCCAGTTAAATACTCTGCCCTTCAGTCAGCTCACTGCAAGAGGATTTCTTCAAATCAGTGTGGTACATGTTCTCACAATTAGCGCTAGACTTTGCTTGATTGTTTCGTGTTTTTCGTGTCTCCACCTGAGATCTAACATTGCCTTCTTGCGTCTTCCCTTCTCTTTAGATGGAATTTAAAGCAATTTAGCGCTGTACCAGAGAGTCCCACCCAGTTTTCCAGTCAGTCCAGTAGTATATTGTGGTCAACTATGTCAAACACGTCATTGAGATCCAGTAACACTAAGACTGAAATTTCGCCACTGTATGTGTTTAAATGAATGTGATTGAGGACCTTGAGTAGAGCGCTCACAGTGCTTTGATGCCGTCCAAATCCTGACTGGAAGGTATCAAAGCAGCCATTTATTATTAGATAATTGTTTTGTATCTAGATTGCTCTTCTTCACGAGTGGTTTGAGGACAGCAGTTTTCATGGCTTGTGCCAAGACGCCTGAGAGAGGAGACATGTTAACAGTCTGTAGCAGATCTGGAGGCATGCAGTCTGATACTTTGTTGAAGAATGCTGTTGGTAATCAAGGCAGGTTTTTCAGGTTTTTGTCACCGATTGGATCAAATTGTGTCATGCTGTTAGAGTTGGTTTTAGGCTGACACATGGACAATACACCTCCTGTACCTGGTACGATAGCACTGTACACTTGTCTAAATTTTGGTATTGTAGCAGTTAATACTACTACTACTACTGCTACTACTAATAATAATACATTTATTTTATATAGCGTTTTCAGGTACACAAAGACACTTTACAGGTTAAAAGTAGAAATATAAAAACAACACACAAACTATAAAAAGAGACTAGTTATACATTAAAAGCAATTTTAAAAAGGTGAGTTTTGGTGAGTGTTTTGAAGGTATGAAGGTGTGTACAGTCTCTGATGTGTTTGGGGAGAGAGTTCCAGAGGGAGGGGGCAGCTACTAAGAAGGCTCTGTCGCCTCAGGTTTGCAGAAGGATACAAATTCCTTTCTGGCCCTGGTAGACAGATGTTCAGAGGCTAGTGGCACAGGAGGGTCTGTTAGCCTGTCCACAGCAGCAAACAGGACACGTGCATTATTACTGTTCTTGGTGATAATGTCTGCAGAGAAGGACTGCTTTGACTTTTTGAGTTCTAAATCAAAAGTGCAAAGTCTCTATGATTATCCAAATTAACCTGAAGATTTGTTTGCCGCCACCTGTGCTCAGCTATTCAACATTCCTGTTTTCCCCATTTTGACCAGCGTGGCATTTCTCAATTTTTTTTTTAAGTTAAAGCCTAAATGAATATGTCACTGTTGTGATGTAGTGCTTTGTGACAACCTCAGTTTGAACTGTTCAGACCCTTGGAGATAACCAGGTCTAGGATGTGGCCCCTGTTGTGTGTTGGCTGTGTCAGCTGCTGAGAGAGTCCAAAGTTATCAAGGACACAGCCAATGATTAAACACTAACCCTTATGTAGGGGTCTGGAGCCACGTGCAGCTCTATTGCCCCTCTGCAGTGGCTCCCTGTGGCTTTTTATATTAAAAAAAATACAATAAATGCGATTAATTGAATGATCCTGAGTCAGTATCATTGTGTTAAATGCTCAAGCACAAGGTTAGACTGCTGCTGTATGTGACTGAGCATAAAAACAAGAAGGATTGACTTATACACATGAAATGGACTAAAATAAATAAATTGGGCTACTTTTTATTCTGTACATTTTCACTAATACAGGGAGGACTTCAGTAGGTCTGCATATATAGCTCTGCATTGCTACTATATTTCTATTTATCGTGGTTATTCACACAATTGTGTTTTGCGGCTCTAGACAGATTGTTTTGATGAGGGACAGGGGCAAAAATGGCTCTTTTGATAGTAAAGGTTGCAGACCCCTGCCCTGACACAACACAGGCAAAGTCAGTGCAGATACAAGACATTAGCTCAGCAAAATCACAACAATCTGACCAGTATTTCGGTGGCTTGTAGATGTTTAGAAATATAGCCCGAGCAGATGAGTTTAACTGAAGAACAACATATTCTAAAGAAATAAACCTTCCATCAAACATCTACTTGAATTTGAGTAACTCAGAATACTTACACCTCCTCCTTCTTATGCATTCTGGTCTCACTTATGAAACAGAAGTTTTGGGGGGCTCAATGTGAACAGCTGCACTGTTATCCTGGTCTAACCAAGTTTTCGTTAAAAATATCAAATTAAGATTGTGTTTGATGATAAAGTCACATATTAAGAAACCTTTTCCTGCCAGACACCTGATGTTTGATAGAGCTACATTTAGTGAATAAAACCAGTTTTATGATTGTTTGCGACTGTAGCTGATGAGGAATGGGAGCTAAATTTAATAAACTGGCAGTTTTAGGCACTTCCTGTGTCTCAACAGATTCACAATTTGTCTATTACCTGTTAACACAGGTATTGAGTGGGCTACCCGAACTTCGAGGGGGCCCCGGCTTTTCCAAGGGGAAGACATAAATGATGATTTGCAGCAGGGACCTGGCACATATCAGAGTTGTATTTTCTACACTGCAAGATGTGTTGTGCTGTTATCAGACTGTGGAGACAGAGGATGGTGGCGGTGAAGACTCCTCCTCCTGGCTGAGTGGTCTTCTATGTTCAGAGCTTATCTCAGGCAGTGGAAGTTCTTCTCCTGAGGGCTGTCCTATCAGTTGTTTTGGCTTGTCTCGCCTCTTGTCCTTGGCAGGCGGTTCTGATCCGTGATGCACAGAGTAAAATATGTTGGAGGTGAACAGTCTTACTCCTGACTTAATAAAGCAAAACCCATCTGCCTTGAAGAGGTGTCTGTGGTACCAGAAAATGTTAAAATTATCATGAAGTTGACTGGTTGAGCGGCACATGTATGAAAAGGATTATCCTGCCAGAGACCTGTTCAACATCAATAACCCACTGAACCTCTCATCACCACTTCTGACAGTCGGTGGAGGGACACTGATAACATGGAGGATATGACTAGATGACTAGAACAGTTACACATTCACACCTGGAAGCTACTCAACACAACTCAAGTACAATCACAGTCTGACCTGCTGGCCCCCAGAAAATGGCAAAATGATGACATTTTGTTTTATTGCATTCTACACAGTGTCACAACTTTTGGGGAATCAGGGTTGTATAGTGTGAAGCAGTGAGTACCTGCAGAAATGCTCAGCACTCAGTTCCAAGCCAGTGATTATGAACAAAGGAGGATTACAGGAAATGCTCTATCTGCAGAACAGAACACAGGCTCTCTGTGTCCCTCTGTCGGTAGAGCTGAGGAGTCCAGTGTTCTTTATATCTATGTGTCACTATGTTGTTGTTTCTTCCAGGCAGGATTATTGCCAAACCCTGTACTCAAACTGCCGACAAGTCTCTACAGATTCTCCAGCTGATCCAGAATTCTGCCGCACTTGTACTGACAAGAACTTCTCCCACATTAGCTTCTTGTTTACTGGCTTCCTCTAAAACCCAGAACAAAAGGCAGACAGCATGTACATTTATGGGGAGGGTTAAAACAATTTATTTTAGATTAACCTTATAGATGGGGCAGGTTTAGATTCAAAATAATAATAATAATAATAATAATGATAATAATAATAATAATGATAATGATTATAATAACAACTATTATTATTGTTGCTATAATAATGATAATAATAATTATTATTGTTATTATTATTATTATCATTATTATTATTATTATTATTATTATTATTATTATTATTATCATGACTTGACTATGTCTGCAGCTGACTACAGCATAAAAGCACTTCCATCAGCCGGTAATAATGGACTTCCTGTTAAAAGCCCATCATCAGGCCATCATAAGCTTTTAGTTCCCATCAAATCTTTATGGCAAGGAGGTCTTTCACTTCCTCATTATTGGTCTCACTGCACTATCGTGACACAGTCACATGATCACACAAACAACTTCAGCTTTCACAATAGACGTGTGTGTGTGTGTGTGTGTGTGTGTGTGTGTGATGATTATTTTTCCTGGAATTAGTTAGTCCTGTGGTTCACCTGAAGAGTCATGTTAATGTTAGTAATTGCGGGAGTACATTCTTGTTTAATTGCCTGTCTGCTAAACAAAGAGAAATTAAATGACTGGGGAGTATTAATGGTTGGAGGTGTAGGTTGAGCATAGATGAGATTCTTCTTCAAAGTGAAATGTCCAGATGTGTAACTGAAAATCCACCTGAACTACACACACATAGGCTTTTGAATCTGCTGATAGATTTTATAAAGCTGTAAAAAAAAAAACTTCAGTTCATCAATACTGTCTGCAGAGTCCATGTAAAGTCATGATGGAAAACGTTCTGAAATACCTTTTTATTCACAGTAGATCTTTCTCATCACTTTTTCACTCATTTGCGATACAATCCGTTCTCGCTCATTGACAGTAGTATCAGGAGTAATTTAAGAAAAAAACATACTCGCATAACTCTAGATTACATTACACCTTCAGTCTGATACAGGGAAGGACTGTGAGCACCACACTTGCCACATCATAACATGAATCAATGTGATTTATTTGTAATGGATTTTCACTACATTTGATCTATTTAGAAAAAAATACCATAGTCCACAAATGTAAAAACACAAACATTTTAAAAATGTCACTTCTGCCCTCTGCCTGCCCTGTCACCAGCCATTCTCACCTAATCTGTATGATAGATAGATATAGATATATATGTATATACACTGATCAGGCATAACATTATGACCACTGACAGGTGAAGTAAATAACACTGGTGATCTCTTCATCGTGGCACCTGTTAGGGGGTGGGATATTAGGCAACAAGTGAACATGTTGTCCTCAAAGTTGATGTGTTGAGTGAGAGTTGAAGCAGGAAAAATGGGCAAGTGTAAGGATTTGAGTGAGTTTGACATGGGCCAAACTTTGATGGCTGGACGACTGGGTCAGAGCATCTGCAGAACTGCAGCTCTTGTGCAGCGTTCCCAGTCTGCAGTGGTCAGTACCTATCAAGCCCAAGGAAGGGAGAGTGGTGAACTGGCGACAGAGTCATGGGTAGCCGAGGTTCATTGGTCCACGTGGGGAGCAAAGGCTGGCCTGTGTGGTCCGACGGGCTACAGATGAGCAACTGTTGTTCAAATTGCTTAAGAAGTTAACCACTTAATGAACACCCCCGTTTTAAGATTCTTTTTCCAAAACGACATACCGAAATTTAAAGCATGACAGCTCCCACATAGTTTGAGACTCAGGGATGTGCTTGGTACCATTGGAAAGGTAACACCCTCAAGTTTTGGTCTAAGTGTGATTCTATGACATACTGACACAGAGTTACAGTGGTTGGAACACAGGTTTTGGTTTTTGGTTTTTTATAGAGTCTGTTATTACAATTGACTGCTTGGCAGTCCGTGCTTTCTTGTGCTGGCTATACATCTCTTTTTATCTTCTCATTTGATTTTCTCAAAGACCATGAAATTGCCTTATCTATGGAATTAGATTTGTGCCAAAAGAAACAAACAAAACTTCTTAAATGTCAAACAAAAACAGGAATTTGAGGGAACATAAAACTCATTTCAAAAATAAAACTTAGAACTGCAATCAAATAATTTGTCAAATAGTGTAAAATATTGGTGTTTTACTCTTCTAATAATGCATTATTTTGTTTACGGTTCCCTCTGCTAGTCTCTCTCCACTCAGACTTTTGCGCTGACTCTCAGCTTTGCGGTCTCCCTGCAGTTCTGTCTCGTTTGCGCTCCCTGACTTTTTGTTTGCAGTTTTGGCACAAACCTCTCGGGTGGGCGGGCCTTTTCAGCAGAGCGTTCCCATTGGCTAATTAGTTGTTGACTGACACAGCTCAGTACCTATGTGTAGATAGCTAGCGCGCTAAATGACCCAGGCTTTAAAACGGAGAGAAGAAGAGATGAGGTTTGTTTCTTTTGGCACAAATCTAATTCCATACTTATCTAGAAATGTTGAGCATCAAATCAGGGGCGCTGCCAGGGATTTTGGGCTCCATGAAAAGAAATATTACTGGGCCCCTGTATAGCCGGCCATAAGGCCGGCGAAAATTTGTTATGCTGTTTACATAAAACTGCATTTTAATGATATTTTTGACTATAATTTCCTATATGTGTGAAAAGAATAACATGACAGTTACTTGGTAGGAGAAGCACTGAACACTCAGAATACAATGGAATTTAGATTCATTGTCTGCAAGTCTGCAACTTTAATGGTCAAAATATAAAATTCTCTTAAATTAAATTACCCTGAAAAATACAAATGCATGACATACATGAATTATATAGAATTTCCTGTAATACCATTTGAAATAGCATCACCATCACCAGATTCAGGTTTCCTCCCACCATTCTGTTTTACTGTCAGTGATTTGATCAAAAATAACAAAAGAAAATGTGATTTTCACAACCAGCACCCCACTGCTCACTGTCTCCCTCTTGTAGCCCTGCATTTAGGTCTAATTTATCTTCAAAATTACTATTATAGCAATACCACACAATTTCTCTTTCAAACATGCACATCACCCCCCACACACACACTTAGACCAGCCACTGCACTCAATGTAAAAACTGTATGCTGTCTTACATTATGTTTTTGTTGTTGTTTTTATTAAGTTTGTTATATACGTTTATATTTTGTTAAAAAAATCTATTAAAAATAATAATAATAATAATTTATCTCCAAAACTGTACTTGTTGGAATTAGAGTTGGGGTGGAAAAAAATACATAAATGAGGCTCTATGGTCCTTGCAATTTAATATTGTTAAAGTTTCTCTGATTGGATTGAGAGCAGTCACTTAGTCTGCAAGCACCAGAAAATTTCTCCTCTTTTCCTACTGCAAAGCAAGGGGTGAGAGTCCCAAACTGCTGACCAAACAGTATTTCAGTGAGTTTATAGTTCAGTTTCAGTGATAGCTAAATTAAAACAAAACAAAATAAAGTTATAGGCTATATGCTTTTTTAAACCATTTAAATCATTCTGAAATAAATACAGACTATGTGTTTTTATTTCAGAATGATCTTTATTCATTAATTTCAATTTATCTTTTTTTCCATAATAATAGATTAATTCAACACAGAGCTGCTCACCTCCTTCCTCAGTTGTGGGTAGGCCTACTGGGGCTGGTTCAGGGGTAGGTGGGGGTCCTGGGGCTGGTTCAGGGGTAGGTGAGTGTACTGGGGCTGGTTCAGGGGTAGGTAGGGGTACTGGGGTTGGTTCAGGGGTAGGTGAGTGTACTGGGGCTGGTTCAGGGGTAGGTAGGGGTACTGGGGCTGGTTCAGGGGTAGGTAGGGGTACTGGGGCTGGTTCAGGGGTAGGTGGGGGTACTGGGGTTGGTTCAGGGGTAGGTGAGTGTACTGGGGCTGGTTCAGGGGTAGGTAGGGGTACTGGGGCTGGTTCAGGGGTAGGTAGGGGTACTGGGGCTGGTTCAGGGGTAGGTGGGGGTACTGGGGCTGGTTCAGGGGTAGGTGGGTGTACTGGGGCTGGTTCAGGGGTAGGTGGGGGTACTGGGGCTGGTTCAGGGGTAGGTAGGGGTACTGGGACTGGTTCAGGGGTAGGTGGGGGGTACTGGGGCTGGTTCAGGGGTAGGTGGGGGTACTGGGGCTGGTTCAGGGGTAGGTGAGTGTACTGGGGCTGGTTCAGGGGTAGGTGGGGGTACTGGGGCTGGTTCAGGGGTAGGTGGGGGTACTGGGGCTGGTTCAGGGGTAGGTAGGGGTACTGGGGCTGGTTCAGGGGTAGGTGAGTGTACTGGGGCTGGTTCAGGGGTAGGTGGGTGTACTGGGGCTGGTTCAGGGGTAGGTGAGTGTACTGGGGCTGGTTCAGGGGTAGGTAGGGGTACTGGGGCTGGTTCAGGGGTAGGTGGGGGTACTGGGGCTGGTTCAGGGGTAGGTGAGTGTACTGGGGCTGGTTCAGGGGTAGGTGAGTGTACTGGGGCTGGTTCAGGGGTAGGTGGGGGTACTGGGGCTGGTTCAGGGGTAGGTGAGTGTACTGGGGCTGGTTCAGGGGTAGGTGGGGGTACTGGGGCTGGTTCAGGGGTAGGTGAGTGTACTGGGGCTGGTTCAGGGGTAGGTGGGGTACTGGGGCTGGTTCAGGGGTAGGTGGGGGTACTGGGGCTGGTTCAGGGGTAGGTAGGGGTACTGGGGCTGGTTCAGGGGTAGGTGGGGGTACTGGGGCTGGTTCAGGGGTAGGTGGGGGTACTGGGGCTTGAGAAATGTTTCCAAAATAAACCTAGTGTTATTATCAGTGCATTAAATGATGTATATTTATGATTATGAACTAACAAATTAGTGTCATATTATTTTTGTCAGTATTACAATTTTATTAGGGGCCTTTCAGTGATGGGCCCCTAGAATCCTTCCCCTTTTCCCCCCCTTTTCGGCGCCCCAGCATCAAATTAGCAAGACAGTGGGAGATTAACAATGTGTTTTCTCTTCCTAGCAGTTGGGAAAAAACACTTGAGAGCTTTCATATGATCTTGAGAAGCTACAGCCTTTGTTCACTGGCAGACTATAATGCCACATATAATTTAGTACTAACCTCCCGTCTGCACTCTTGTTTTTACCATTACTTTGTGGGGCTTGTTTGATCACTCTTACACACACACACAGTGGTGGACAGTAACGGAGTAAATTTACTTGAGTACTGTACTTAAGTACATATCCAGAGGATTTGTACTTTACATGAGTATTAGATTTCTTTGATACTTATTACTCTTACTTGAATACATTTCCAAGACAAATATTTTTACTTTTACTTGAGTTAATTTCTAGAAAGGCTGAAAAGTACTCGTTACTTTCAGGTCTGCTCTTTTTTATTTTATTTTTTTCTAAAATACTATTGGACACAAGCTGTGTTTGTCAAAGAAGGAAACCTATCACAGTGCACGCGCTCCACTGGGATCTACGTAAAAGCGGAAATACGTCATCCCTCCCCATAAGGATACCACCAAAGTAGCCACGCTCTAGACTGCGTTTGTCAACACAAAACTGCGACAACGGCTGCATCAGATGTAGTTTTTTGTAAAGCAGTCATTCTCAACCAGTGGTCTGGGGACAACATTGGTCTTTGAGGGGGTTCCAGTTCCCAACTTAGCTAAATGATAGAGAGTTAGTTGGATGGTGCAGGTTCATTTGGTTACAGTTTTAATGATTGTTAATAAACATCTGCAACATCTGCTGTCCTCCTGTCATCCCATTCATTTGATTTGTTTTTACAGGTGTTTCTGCAGGCTTTATATAACATTGTGGTTCTAAAAGCAAGCACCATCAGTGCAGGTGGTTTCAAAGAGTTAATTCTCAGAAACAAGAGTTAAAAGGTCCTTAAATTCATTTAGAACAAATTATAGTAATTAATTGATGTGAAAAATAAGAAATGTACTCTTACTCTTACTTAAAGTAAATTTAAAAGCATGTACTTTTGGATACTTAAGTACCTTTAAAAGCAAGTACTTTTTTACTCTTACTCGAGTAACATGTCGACTGAGCTACTTTTACTTGTAACGGAGTACATTTTGACCAGTAGTATTTGTACTCTTAGTCAAGTACTGGGGTCGAGTACTCTGTCCATCTCTGCATGGATGTGTATCTCTAAGACCGGTGGAGTAATGACTAGGTTAAAGTTTGGTTGGTGCAATGGTGCAACCACACAAGGCCCAGGGAGCACTTATCTCCATGTTAGTTTATTTGTAGTTAAGTTTAAAAAGATCATGATAACAGAAACCTGACTTAAGAATACTTAAGTAGTCAAGACTAAAAAAACTAAATTGGGATGATGGTACAGAGAGCTTTCTGTCATGATGACTGAAAGATGGATACACATTGGTGACATATTCTGATATTGTGCAACTTCCTGTTTCCCACAATTTGCGTGTGTGTGTGTCATGCCCCTTAGGCCTTGGGAGTCATGCTGTAATGAGTGTGTCCATCAGTCATGCTGTGTGGGGGAAACTCAGACTGAAACTGTTGAAAGAGTTCTCCCACCTCCTCTTGTAGTATGCAGGGACTTCTCTCATTTCATCCACAAACATAATATGATTTCTATTGTGTACCGATGAAACCTGGCTATGTACTGAGAAACTATTAAATACAATGTTTGAATTGGCCTGATGGCCATGGTGCAAAATGATCATTCAATCTGATTATCACATTAGCTATCATGTATTTAGTTTGTTTCCTTCTCAGTTGCAATGGCTTGGACAACACTGGTATGGAGCCAAAAGTCAAATGACTCAGAAGCTGATGTACTGGAATTGTTGATTCAGCCACTATGACATAAGCAGAGGAAGACAGGAAGCAGAGTGGGTTGTCCTCTAAGCATACGGTTTATGGCACATGTATTCAACTTCTTTTTTTGAAGGGCCATATTCAAAAAAAATGAAGTGCCAAGAGGCCAGACTTTTACATTCTCATGTCTGTCCAATGTGTTAAAACAATTCAATTTTTTTCCCTTGCTTTTTATTTATTAGTTTTCACAATTAAGAAATACATATTACATTTCTTTATATATTGCAGGGAATAACTCCTCTCACCCCCTGCACCGGACTGTGGAAGCCTTAAGCAGCTCCTTCAGCAGCAGACTCTTACACCCACTGTGTAATAAGGAGCGCTACCACATATATATATATATATATATATATATATATATATATATATGTATATATATATACACACACACACGCACACACACACACCCACACACACACACACACACACACACACACACACACACACACACACACACACACTGCCCTAGTCCTTAAAGGAGCATTGTGAGCATGGATGTGTATCTCTAAGACCGAGTGGAGTAATGACTAGGTTAAAGTTTGGTTGGTGCAATGGTGCAACCACTCACATTACACACAGGTGTGCACACACAAACACACACATGCAGTGTAGAGGAGATGAGCGAAGGGGCTGCACACATGCCACAGCGTCCAACGAGCAGCTTTATGCATATCTGTCTATCTATCTATCTATCTATCTATCTATCTATCTATCTATCTATCTATCTATCTATCTATCCATCCATCCATCCATCCATCCATCCATCCAATCAGCCAACTAACAAAATAATACTAGGGCCAGAATGAGCTTGTTAAAGAGCCACATATGGCCCACGGGCCGCCAGTTGAATAGGTCTGGCTTGTGGTTTGATCCCCAGGTCCAGCTGTAATTGGCTGAGAAAAAATAATGAGATGCTTTGAATGGAAGGCTCTGTATTGCTCCTGATTAGCAGGGAAGCACTTTGCATGTCAGCCTTTACCATGAATGGGTGAACGTGGCCTGTGTTGCAGAGTGCTTTGAGTAGTCTGAAGACTGTTATGACAAGGAAAGCAGTATATAAATGCAGCCATTTTTTTAGGTTATAAACCCCTTAAGTTGTACCGTTATTGTTCCATAGGAATATCACAAATGCTTTTAAAAACACTCTCTGTGTGCTTTGCCCTTTATTTCTCAACTAAGTTATTATTAAGTAAGTAACTGAGTGCCATTTTTTTAACCTAATTCTGTGGCAGCAAGTATAAATGGGTTTATGCCATTTTCCACCAGCACTTCTGGCCGCACGGAGTTGAACCGCACCCGCAATGGACATGTTCTGGAGTAGGGCCAAGCCTTGACCGCCCCGCCTCCAAGGGATGGGAGGCGCCGCAGTGATGTCTCACAGCTGTGAACCAACTCATACCAAACACCTGTCTCCCCCTCCAACAAGTGTGTGATGCAAATCGATACTCAACTCATGTCTGTGCAGGGAACCTCAGAGAAAGACATTTTTAAAAGTCAGTGTGTCCAGCTCTCAGTACTTTGTAGCGTCCAACTGAATGTCTTTAGTTACTCCTGTCCTGTTTGTTCTTTCAGACATCTGCTGTGTTTTACTCTTTCATCACGCTTACTTTTAGCTGTTTCAGGAGTCGTGTTTAGCTGAAGAATTCATAGTAAATCAAACATGTTTGAATGTAATTAGTGGAGCCATTTTGTTAGCAGTGATTCAGCAATAGTACTACTAGTATCATTGGTTTGCGTCATTGGTTTGTGACACACCTTTAAGCAGGTCGCCCAGTTGTGGTGGAAATGCAAATCCCTGCTGCCGGGGCTGCTCTGCAAAGTCAACCTGAGTAGAGCAGTCCGGCAGATATAATGAAAAATTGGCATAAGTGTACACTTGTGACTTGTGGTCAATGGGATTAATACACCCAACTGTTGTCAACAGTGTTTTTTTCCTCATTGGTTGTGAGTTGTTCTTCAACAACGCCCCATGCGTGCTTAGTTTAGCTGTTAAACCTAAAAATTGTTGGAGCTGTAAAACTTTTTATCAAATTGTTATCATTGCATATCTTTACTCATTACTCATGCAGGCACTGCATCTCCTGTGTGTGCAGTCATTGTTAAATGTGTGAATGTAGCACCACCTACTGGCAACAAGAAGTATACCTTTTGTGACAATCTTTTTTTTTTTTTTTTTTTTTTTTTTTTTTTAAGTATTTGTTTGGCCTTTTGGCTTTGCTGACAGGACAGCTGAAGACTCAGACAGGAAACAGGATTAGAGATGGGGAGTGACACGCAGCAAAGGGACTCGGGCCGGGAGTCGAACCCGGGTCCACTGCAGCGAGGACAAAGCCTCTGTACATGGGACACCTGCTCTACCAACTGTGCTAAGCGACACCCCGGCAATCTTTGATTGAAATGTAATGTTCATGGTGTGCTCTAGTCTTGATATACTTTGAATGAACATATATTTAGTGACTGTTGTGAGCCACACAGTGGACAGAGGAAGTCACATTGACCCCTTTTGTGCAACGTCCAAAACACATGACATTTTGGAGGCGTTTGTTTAAACCAGGATTAGAGCATTTTGCTATGTTTGCCATTCAGTTTTACAAATCCTAATTATACTTATTTTAATGTGAGCTTTGGTGGCTTTTTAAAATGAGTGTTACTGTCTCTTATTGAATTATTAGATGTATTGTGTCATTGAGAGGGTATGCATTTATTCATTGAATGTGACCCCAGACTTATTCTAAGATTTAAGGGATAAATCCTGATTCTCCACGGAGCCTTGAACTGCCCCTGGTAAGAGCTGTAAGGATTGAGCAGCATTTTTCTCCCAGTGTGAAAGTGAAATAACTTCTACACACTAGAAGAATTCTCTCTAATACTGAAAAGGTAAAGACGGCCCGAAGACAAGGTCTGTCTGCTGTTTATCTCTGGAAAGCTCCTGACCACACCCTACACCTTAACCTCTCTTTATCCTTATTGTGTGTGTTTATCTCCTGGTCTATTGTGATGGTGATGTGAGCGTAGGTGTGGTTCCTCTTTAGAATTACAGTCCTTTTCATTAGGTCAACATAGGGAGCTAATCCACCTCTAAACCAGAGAGAGCAGCCATTATGCTTATTTTAATCACCACATTGATTTTGAAATAAGATAATAAATAGTACCTAGTCTTCCAGTTAATGTGAATGCAGTCAGGTTGGCAAGTGATTTCTGTTTTCCTCAATGCTTCATTCAGACACATCTCTGACTTTCAGTAGAGTTCACAGCTGAACAGAATGGGCCGTCCTTTATTTCAATACAACTAGAAGTACACACACGCACACGCACACACACACACACAGGCAGACTGTGTTTCATTCATTACACTCAGAAGTCTGCTTTATAGAAACTAACAGTTTGCTAGCATTAGACATGAAGGAACAGTCATGCTCTTACTTCAGCTGTAATTTCAGGTCAATTGTCATTTTAAAGTTCAGAGCGTCCCAACTGTGTAGAGGTATAAACCATGAAGAATAAGCAAATAACATTAATTCATCTCTTCTTGTAATTTAAAGTCCAGCATGTAATCATCCATTTTGTAAAAAATGTATTGTTCATAGATTTGTATGATTATAAGGACAGAAAAGCCTTTGGCAGGCTGCTGGAGTACCACTGTTACCATGTCAGGGATGAGAGACATAGAAAATAAAGTTGTGCTGTAATAATAGTAATAATAATAAATATTTGAATTACACCTTTCATACAAGAAATCAAACTGTCAGGAATTGCATCCTCCAAGTGCTACACATCAAAATAACATAAAAACAGGGATAGATTATCACAATTAAAAGAGACATATACTCATTTTTGGGTTAATACTTTTATTTTGGGTTACTACTAGAATAGGTGTACATGCATAAATGCTCAGAAAACATCAGCTGTTGTTACAGAAGATAGAGAAGGAGAGTGTCACAGGGTTACTTTAAAATGAATTCCAATACAGTTACTAATTACCTGTTAAAGAATATAGTCAGTAATGGAATCCAAGTGTTACAATGTTGAAGTCACGTAATTTGATTACTTTCCAATGCTCCTCTCACCCCCTGCACTGGACTGTGATCTATCTATCTATCTATCTATCTATCTATCTATCTATCTATCTATCTATCTATCTATCTATCTATCTACGTACTGATCAGTCTATCATGGTGCCATGTGGCGACCTGCCTCTGATCTGGAGCTTTTTGTGACCTAAATTAGCAAACGTTATTTATTTTAGACGTTACTGTAGTGTGTTAACATGTTAGCTGGCAGGTACACAAATCAAACTCCATTAACTGGTACTGATATTACATTAGTTGAAGTTGTGCTGGCATTACTTTAGTAGAGTTACAATAGGGTTGTTTAGGTGTAACGTTACTATTTGCTTAGTATTTTTGCTGTTGCTATCTAAACAAGTCATCTTGTAGTTCAGAGGTAAAACTTCTGTATTTCTTCAGAGTCCCTGAGAAGCTCTGGTTCACATCTCGCCAGCACAGACCTTAAAACACATACGGACATCAGAAAGATTTCTGCGCAGTTACAAGATATACTTAGTCAATTAGGAAAGTGGCCACTGCACTTTACCTCCAACTCCGAAAAGCACTATACTCAGCCTGGTTAAATGTTCGTGAAATACTTTATTATACATTTATGATACATGCATGTTAAAATAATCATCACAGAATACATACATACAAGAAGGGGATGAGCAGACTTTACTTCCTGAGGAAGCTGAGATCCTTCAACGTGTGCAGCAAGATGTTGGAGATCTTTTATCAGTCTGTGGTGGCCAGTGTACTTTTCTTTGCTGTGGTTTGTTGGGGAAGCAGCATCAGAGTCAGCGACACCAACAGATTCAACAAACTGATCAGGAAGGCTGGCTCTGTGATTGGCTGCAAACAGGACACTCTGGAGGCTGTGGTGGAGAGGAGGACAGTGAAAAAACTGTTATCCATCATGGATAATCCTCTCCACCCTCTCCAACTCACACTGGTCAGACAGCGGAGCACCTTCTCCGGAAGACTGCTTCAGCTTCGCTGTCGTAGCAACAGATACAGGAAATCTTTCCCGCCACAATCCATCACATTATACAATAACTCTCTCACCTCTGCCTGACAGAGAACTCTGGTCTCTCTACTGTTTTGTTGTATATATTATTATTGTTATAGTATATTTTGCATATTTTGTTTTGTTGTATATATTATTATTGTTTATTGTTTATAACACACTGTGCACTGTATATATACACTATGTATATATTGGATTCTATTTATGTTATGTACAAAGTGTTTTATTTGTTGACCCACTACTGCTGCTGTAACAAAATAATTTCCCAGTCTGGGATCATTAAAGTAATTCTATCTATCTATCTATCTATCTATCTATCTATCTATCTATCTATCTATCTATCTATCTATCTATCTATCTATCTATCTATCTATCTATCTATCTATGTTTACAGCAGATGTGAAGGAGCCACATTAGATCAAAGATGTAGGAGACTGAGGTTTGGAAGACGAGCTCACAACAGCCAGAAGAGGTTACCTGTGAAGGACGGCACATCTCCAGGTAGACGCACACACCTTGTACAGCAGCACGTACAGTTTCAGTCACATACGGTGTGTAAGTGTCTGCACTTCATTCAGTCACTGTGGCCTGTAACACCTATATGATTAGTCACATGGTAATGCCCTACACTTAATGTTTCCTTATGTATCATTTTTCATCAGCAGTAATTCTGTCACTCAACAGCAGCACTGTACTCAAACTAAGTGCATGTGCCTTGAAATGGATGTTTTTTAATCTAAATACTGTGATTACAGTGAAAGTGGAATAGTTAGTAATGCCAGTAGTGGGTTTCCTAATGATACCAGAACCTTTATTGACATATTTTCTAAAGACTTTAAGGCTTTACAGTATGTTCACTTTGTGATGCCTAGAACAAATATACTAATAATTCAACTAAACAAAATGTATTTTTTAAAAAGGTGAAGACGTTTTTCTGTTTAGGCAAACAGGGAATTTATAGCTGACCTTTGGACACAGAGAGTTGTTCATAGCGGCTCGGCTCTGCATGTGAGGTAGAAGTCATTTTACTAGTTGCGAAGTTAAATATGATTACAGAAATGGTCATACAACATAACATAAATTGTGGTCTTAATTTTAATTCGGTTCTGTTATGAAGGTTTATGAATTAGACTAAATGTTATAATGCATCAACCTGATAATTATGGACAGACTGTTAAGTCTCACCTGTCTAAATGTAAGGCTCCCAGTCAGTCACCTGAAGGTCAAACACAACACCTCTCATCCTGCCAGTGATTGTTAGCTTCCTGTGTTGGTTCTTTGATACTGACTTCCTGTTCACTGACGTCTTTGTTCTACGGCTCCTCTAAAGTTTCATTTTGAAATACAGTAATTTCTTGTATATGAACTACAAAAGTAGTGTACTCTGAACATTAGGGCAGAGTTTTCTTTCCAATGTTTTCTAGAAGTGGAACACACTTGACTGAGGCTAACAGTCAAATATCATGTTGCTGATGAAAGCTTTGGGGCTACTGAAAGTGAATGTCTGTGTGTAAACAGAGGTTGGGCTGTCTGTTGCATCGAACCTCCAAATGTAGCTTAAACAAGAAGCATGCAGGAAAAAGGGAGCTGTCTAATCATAAAGCTTTGTTATATATGATGAACAACCATCTAACAGTCTAAACATGTCTTTATTTGACCTTTGTTATAGATGGATCATAAAACTTCATTTGGAAATGTGTTATATGTAAGAACAGATGTAACCGGTCAGACCTCGACAGGCTGGCTGTGAGTAACTGTGCTCACACTATTTCGGTGTGGGCGCCAACTTTGACTGCTTTTTTTTTTTTTGGCCTTTATACACAGGACAGATCGAGATATGACAGGAAGCCAGATGAGAGAGAGGGGGAGTGACATGCAGCAAAGGGCCCCAGACTACTTCTGTTCTTCCTTCAGTCCATGAGAAGCGACCACTGAGGGATGGAAAAATGACCCATCTGGTGGTTGGAGAAAAAACGGTATTATGGTGGTTGGCAGATGTGTGAGATGTGTAAGTTGAATTAAACATATACAATTCAAGGTATGACCAGTAAGCAATACATTCAATCATGCGTGTGCATGCCATGGAGTTGTTTATGACATGTGCGGTTATTAGTTTTAAGAATGGCTTTTGTTTTTGCAGATAAACTCCTCATATATAATAGTGGCTGGTTAGTGGTCATCTGATGCACATGGTTCAGGACTGCAGTTCTCCCGCCAATTTTGTTTTTTATAAAGCCCAAACTTTTGTTTTCAAAGTGTTGAGTGAAGAAAGAATCATGAATATTTGTGCATGGATGTGCATGGATGGGTAAAAATCCGGTTCAATAGTGACTTCAAGGTAAAAGGAACAAAGTGAAGTGCTGCAAAAAATGCAATAATAACTGACAAAAAGCTATGAAATCAAATCAATTTCTGATCATTGGCAGTGATTAATATAACCTTCTCTCTGTCTTAGACTATGATGTGTCATTCGATAATATAAAAGAAAAAAAATATTGTTATGAAATGAAAATTGAATGTTTTCAGGATTAGCATTCTGTCACTATGATGTAAACATGTTTTATCATAGTGTCAGTACACCAACAGAATACTAGTATTATAACAACACGCTGTGTTTTTGAAGTCTTTCATATAAAGCCTTCAGGCTAAATTCAAACAAAGGTTCTGTGGAGTCCTGCAGAGTTTCCCCTGAAGAAGCTGACACCAGATCAGCTTTAATCAGAAAGGACAGCTGATCAAGCCGCTCAGAATTCCTAATGAGCCCGAACACAGGAAGATAAAACAGCAATGCTCTGCCATACTCTCCTGTACTTTTGATTGACTTAATCTGTAGGTCTGAGGAGTTGACACTTTAGTCAAACTGAACCCCGTTTATAATGTCCCTGTTTGAGGTGTTAAAAAGAAACCAATCATGCTTTTGTTGGGTTTAATCTTCTCAGTAAACTTCTGACTCACAACATGCATTCATGTTAGTCGTGTGTTTCATTTTCCAAGTTTCTCTGAATCCAGAACTGGAGCTGATGGGAGCTTTTGTCTGGTCACATGTCAACATCTTAGTTTGTTTCTCCATACACTTCTGGAAGTAAACTGTTTCTGCAAAAATAAAGTCATAATAAAATATTACAATGTGAACAGTGTGTAGCTGTGTCTGGGCTTGAAAGCTGTAAATATGATTCCTGTTCAGTCTAACATCATCCATCCCTATCACGGAACAGGCAGAATCCCTCGACTGCAGCACACAGGCTCAGATTCCCCTCATCTTTCTTGCAGTCAAGGCACTAAAATTTACAGTAAAAAGAACATTCAAACAACAGACTGGCTTTTTTATTTAATGTGGTAATGGTTTCAACTGCAAAGCCTGCAGTCTTCATCAGAAATGTTGCCAGAGCATCCTGTCAGCTGATATGTGTGGATGACCACGTCTACATACATCAGCTGTGATCAGTCAACACTGTTCATATGAGACATTGGTGAACTAACCATGTAAACAGTTATACATGTAGATATCTTTCCACAGTTGAAATGCTTTCTGTCTTAACATTATTTGAAATTCAATAAATGTATCTGTTGAGCGTTTCTTTTAGCACTTTTATAAAGAGCTGAAATATAACCGTTATAATGCAAATCTCACATCTATGATGATCGCAAGAGACAATTCCTTCAGATGAGGATCCCATGTATGGCCACTTCAGCCACAGACCTCCGTCCATATAGAAGCCGTCATGCTCGTGCAGCTTCTCACACTCTCCCATTGTGCATGCCTCATGTTTGCATCCATAACTGTGAACAGTACACAGAGATAATACGCACAAATGAAAAGGAAATGTAACATTTAGTGCTCAATTTAGAAACTTGGGATTCTTTTTCAGTCAACACTTCTCCCCCTCTGCTGAGCCTTAAGCAGCTGCCTAACATGCTGTCTCATGTCCACAGTTATACAGTCGATATTGAAGCACACATCAGCAAACTTTAATTTCCATAGAACAATCAAATTCCATGTTAGATACAGTTAATTGCCTAAGGACTGCTTTAACATGACTGCTTTTATGATCAATCTGTCATCAATGGAAAGAAAGACAGAGACAGCAATCTGCAGACATCCATCACCCTTCTTTGAATCTGTACAAAACAGTGATCAACAATCATGTGTCATTCGGTGATGGCTCACAGGAGGAAAACATTTGTTATCTTGTGTTGAAGTGAACAAGCTGAATTTACATCATTGGAATAATTATGAGTATTCTCTCATGAATGTCTTGAATAAGATGTGTAGCTTTCCATCATTTAGATTATTCAATCACACACTCAATCAATCAATCAATCAACTTTATTTATAAAGCACTTTTCATACATGAGTATGTAGCACAAAGTGCTTTACACAGGAAACATAAAACAATAATAAAAAAAAGCCCCTCCCTCCCACCCTCCGTACTATATACATGCACACATACGTACACACACACACACACACACACACACACACACACACACACACACGCACTCTTACTACAGGAAATAAGGAGGCATGGCAAGGCACTGAGGATTGAGGAAACGCCACCTTTCATTCCAACATGTACAGCTATTTCATGGTTAAATCTAAGGATTTTATTTGATGAAATTGATGTTTTTGTCTCTACACGACTAATAGAGACGATGTTTTAATATGGCCCAGTGCTGAGTGATGCTGCTGCAGCTGATTTTCTTTCCCAAAACTACATAGTGCCCCTTTAAAGTATGAAAAGTTTAAATTCTGTTAGTTTCAATATCATATCTGATATCAATACTCAACTTGTGTCTGTGCAGGAAACCTGAGAGAAAGACATTTTTCAAAGTTGTTGTGTTCCTTATTTACATTTTAGTGCATTTATCAGATGCTTTTGTCCAAAGCCACTTACAATAATTCATACACTTATGGTGGTGGCTGCCATGCAAAGTGCCAACCGGAGCAATTTGGGCCTCAGAATCTTGACCAAGGACACTTGACACAAAGGTCACAGGGAAATCAAACCGATGAAAATGTCAAATGCGTGATGGAGGAAAGTTCATACCGCGCTGATCTATACGAAAAAATGATGTGCTTGGAACTGAATAAGTGGAGCTACTGTCTTAATGGTGATTCTTCGACTGTTCTGTTGGGATTGGGACTAGCACATCATTAAAGACACACCGTCGTGCAGGTAGCCCAGTTGCAGTGGTAATGCAAATGCTGGCCACGGCAAGTCAAACCAAGTAGAGCCAGACTGGCAGATGTAAATAAAGAAAACTCTACCAGTAATGTTAACAACCGTTAACGTCTGAGGGGCCACAGTGTTTGGAACCAAGCTATAAAAGAAAAGCTGCTCACCTTGGCAAAAACCAAACGACAGCCATTGTAGAGCTCCTTGGTACTGAAGCTGTTGACCCGACCGGCAACAAAAAGGTTTTCCCAATACTTTTGTATGCTTTCATCTGTTGTCTGGAGGACAAGCTAGTTGTTTACATCTTCTGCCTTGATAGCACAAGTCTTTCACTTTGATTGAAATATGTGATTTTCCTACTGTGACAGGTCTGTCTGCTGTGGACTATTGTTCAGATGTGTGTTGGTGAGGCTGTGACCATCAGTTTGTTCACCAGCCATCCCTCAACCTTCTGACTGCAGCTCCTGTGAGGTATATAAAATTAGCCATTCTCACTGTAAAAGCTGTGACCCTTATCCAGGCAGCAGTTACAATTAGAAATGCATATTATGTATGTATTGTAGACTAGCTAGAACTAGCTTTCAAACATTCTGCCTGCCAGTAAAATTCCGACCTTTTGTAATTGATTATAACCAATGCATTGCAAAGAGATACATTATCATATACTTCTGCATGGATTCGACTGATCACATGATCACCCAAGTACAATAATATTTTCTTTTTTAAAAACACTTTTTATTATACTGTAAATACACTTCTGGAATTTCTTTTTATCTAGAAGCTCACACAGGGGATATTTCAGATTAAAAAAAAATGCAGACAAGTGAAAAGAAAAAATAACATTCCATTTTCTAACAAAATGGAAAATATGTACATAGTTGCAATGGAACTGAGATTAATGTGTAGAAAAAAGTAATTGGGCTTTTTATTTTTTCAAACATTTAATTAAAAGATTAAATAAGAATTTAAGGTTGTACTTAAGACATGTCATACATCCACATATTCTTTGTTGTGTAAACATATCTTGGAAGCAAATTAACAAAATGCAATTTTTAAACAATTCAATCAATCTGCTTATAGTGGAGATCAGGCTGGGGTGTGTTTGACTTTGGTTGGCACAAACACTGGAAGGAGTTTTATCAAGAGTGGAAACTTTCACCTCTACCTTTTCTATAACTCTTCGCTTTTGACTATGGTTGACAGCAACACGTGGGCTTCTTCTGATTACACCAACAAAAACCATTAACAAGCAAAACAGCATGGTACCTGGTGTGTACAGATAAAACTCCCACCTTCAACTGTTGAAACCTGAGCAGCAGCAAGCTGCAAACATCTCATAGATACTCTAGTGTGGATACGGCCCTTAAAAACAGCACAACACTATAATTAGGACTTATCCCTCTTCTTCTTTTTCTCCTTCTTCTTTTTTTTTTTAGCTGACTTTGATTTATGTGTTTTTCCTTTGTCATCATCACTACTATCACTGCTTTCATTTTTTCCCTTGCCTTTTTCTCTACTGTCCTTGGAAGATTTCCCCTTGGTGTCTTTATCTTCTACTTTGACTTTGCTATGGCTTCTATTGGCCTCCAGCTCCTTGTGCAGCTCCTCCTTGACCCTTACATCTGGAGGGGGGGGCAGTCCACGGGACACAGTTATGAGCATCCTCTCCTTTCTCATCTCTTCTTTTAAGGTTATGGTTTCCTGCCCAGCTCTGTGACTTATGTTGTCGATGGTGCATTTGCTTTTGTGATCTCGCTCATCTCTCGAGTCTAGTTGGTAGTCTCTGTGCTTCTTGTGGTCTCCTGAGCCTCGGTGGTAATTGTAGTCCCTAGGATCTCTTCTGTCTGAAGGACGTGGGTGCTGGTTACTGCTACTGCTAAAAGAGCGCAAGTGTAGCTTGCCATCTCCAGCATGCTGGTCCATCTGCACTTCCTGTTAAAAAAACAAATAAAAAAACAATTTGTGTGAAGATTAAGACACCAGATATATATATGGCCAACTTCAACAAACCCCATAATATGACAGTTGAGGGTCAGCTGCACCCCAGCACAGTCGTTGGTAACTTGGCATTCTAATCCTACCTGACTGTTATGCTGGTTGCACCATGTTAAAGTGAAACTCTCGCCAAAAAGCAACCGAGGCTTTATTTGTGATTGAATATGAGTCAAACCTTAGTGTGAAAGCATAATTACGACGAAAGAGGCACTTTTAGGATTTACCGTAGTTTCGTTTTCGGGCAAGCTAATTTTCAATGGAGTGCTACGGGCACTTTTACGATAGCATCAAAATTGCTATTTTTAAAGCACGAAGAAAGCTTGACACAACATGAAATAACAGGCAGGCTTGAGCAGCGGTCCACCATTACTCTCCTGCCTGTTAGGTCGCACTCGGTGACCGACAGGCTACTGCTAACGTGATTTGTCCAAAAACCTTCTTTTTTGTAGCTAAACTCTGTGTACACAAACAATGTTCTCAATGCTCGTGTTCATGTGTAGAGACCCTGGTGATACTACGAGCAAAGTTTCATGTTGTGTCGAGCCTTCCTGAAAACGAAACTATGGTAAATCTTAAAAGTGCCTCTTTCGTCGTAATTATGCTTTTACACAAAGCTTTGACTCATATTCAATCCCAAATAAAGCCTCGATTGCTTTTTGGCGAGAGTTTCCCTTTAAGCCTTCCTCTTGTTAAGACAAGGCAGAAATATTACGCCTGGTCAAGTTGAGGCTGTGTTTTGCTCTCATCTGTAAAGCTACTCAGCTGTTAACAAGTCATATAATGGATGTAGTCATGCAGTTGTTTACTGTAAAACTCCAAACTGTTTTTATACAGACAAAGCAATTACCTAATGTTTTACATTTGCCAAATTTACTAGAGGGGATACATTATTAGAGTCACAGACATTTAGTCACAGACAGTGCTTCAGTTTGATACATTTTTCCTCACTCACTAACTCACAAAATTCAGATTTTCAAGGGAGTCTGTTATTATGTTGTGCTGCTTGGCAGTCAGCATTTTCTCATGATGGCTTTAAACAGCTCTGTTATTCATTTATTTATTTATTTATTTAATTTCTCAATGTCTTTGAAAATGCCTTTTCTTTTTCTGGATCCTCCATTATGTGTGGCAAATTAGAAATGATTAGCTCCACATTAGCAGGACAGTGGGAGATTGTAAACAATGGGTCTTTACTTTTCCAGCAGTTGTAAAACGATACACAGGAGATTTACTTTGGTCTTTAGAAGCTGCAGCCTGCAATCACTGGCAGACTTAATCTGCACTGTACATTTACTGTTACAACAAGGACTGCAAACCTTTTCAAGTGTAGTTAAGACTAGGCTTATGTTTTATTGGTGCAACAAGCATACAATACATTCTTAAGACTGGTCTAAGACTGATGTAGCAGTTTAGGCCAGGCATAGTAAAGGCCATGTGGACTACAGATTGTGCTTGTTAAGGGCTATGACAGGGATGAGGCTAAAATGTAATGCTTCCTGTTTAAAAGTATTCATCCTGACAGTAGAAGAATAGATGTGGGGTTGATGAATATCTGAACATCATTCATTCATTGAGACAAGGACAGAAATAAATCCCAAAACCAACAATGCATTATTCTGTCTCTTTACGATTCCTGACTTTCCCACTCTGTATGCACACCAATGGATTATGCTGAAGACATAAATCTATAAATAATAGCAATGAAATACAATGTTTTATTATTTCTAGAAACACATTCTTAAAATGCCACAGTGATTTGGTCAATGATCAATCACTAATCAAACAGGAAAGAATAGTGTTGTTGTTGGGGACTATATTTAACAGAAGTTTAATCTACATTTGATTCACTAGTGAGTATTTGAGGCAGCATTAAGGTGTATGTGGGATGGGGTCAAACTAGTGTGTGTGTTCATGGCAATAAGGTAACATGTTACCTAGTGCAACAGTGTAGCTCACTGATGATATATTAAACCTGGATAAACACAATGCATTAAGCGTTGGTTTCTTCTGTTCAAAGTAAAAAAATCAGCAGGCTCATCCACACAGAGGTATATCAGATGGATACTTACACTGCTAGAGCCCCTGTGATAGTGAATGGCAGCATGATTTTCAGCACTATTCAAGTCTCCAATGAATTCCTCACACTTCTGGCAGTAAAACCCAATTACTGGTGTCATAAAAGACAATCCTGCAAAATGACAAGAATAGCGGTGAAGTATATGCAGTATTTTAGCATGTAGATGGCAATAAAGGAGGAAGGAAGCACAGAGTTGTAAATAGAAAAAAAAACTTTGTTACCATCCTGTTTCAACAATCCCTCTAGTTCTTTCATCAGGGATTCCATTTGAATCATTCTAGCCTGTTTCTCTCTCTTTTTTTCCTCATTGTCAGCTGCCTGGGACACACAAACCACAATTTCAAAATTAAGGAGTTTTGCTGTTCTTGAATATGAACTATAACCACTCATATGTTGGACAGTCAATGATACAGCTTGGGAATATTTACCTTGCGTTTATCAGAAGATGTCTGAGATGTGCAACTACCATCTCTTCTTGCCCGCTTCTCCTTGGTTGCTTAAGAAGACAGAACAACAACATAACCCTGTTTCTACATCAAAAGCACTTAACGATAGAGACAGCAACTAAATCAGCAGGCCAGGTGGAAGCAGTTTCAAACTTATTGGGTACACTGTTAGAAAATGCAAGTTTATTTCCTCTCTACACCACTAGGAGATACCGTGTAGATTCTGTGCACTGCTGGTAGCATCTCCCACTATTCAGACAAACAACCATGATGAGGACTTCCTCCTTTTGAATTGGCATGAAGGTTAATTAATAATATTGTTACTTTAAAGTGCAAATATTAAACATAAATCAAAGGCTGAATTCAGTGTTTGTTTGGACAAAACATTGTAATGTCATTTTTTTTGTCTTTGTTTAAAGTGAAACTCTCGCCAAAAAGCAACCGAGGCTTTATTTGTGATTGAGTAGTATTTGTACTCTTACTCAAGTACTGGGGTCGAGTACTCTGTCCATCTCTGTTGGGCTGCCATAAAATCGTAGTTATGACAACTGGACAGAGAAACATCTGAAATGACATGTCACATTGGAATTCTAAATGACTGCCAGGGAAGCAATCACACACTAAAATGAACTAGACTTTAACTATGTGTCTGAGCATTTTCGTGTGACACACCGACGCAAAAGCCTATTGGCATTCGACATTCACATTGACGTGATGATGTGCATGGCAAATCATTTGCAAATAACAATTGAGGAGAGGATAATAATCACTAATTGTGGCAGTTTGCAGACACCCAGAGAAGTATGATAACACATCAACTAGCGGAGGTTAGATGCCCCGGACTATGTGCTGAGACCCTATTTGTACTGTTGCTGAAGTTTGGTGCTGTTCTGAGGATTATTTGTGGCTTTTTGGTGGTGGTTTATATTTGGATCCATTTACTGCAGTGTATTGTTGTTGTGCGGTCATTTCTGAGGTTGATAAAACTTATATTAAATTAAGTAAATTAGCAGTCTGCTAACTTTATCTCTCGAGAGGGAGTCTAACACAGTTTCACGGTGTGTTAGACCATGGATTAAATTTACACCGGAATATCCCTTTAAGTTGAGTCAGCCATTTGGAGCCCACCCCAATTTTTTTTTTCTTGTAAATGGAAAATTCTACTGATAAGTGATAGGCTGGGATATTTACCAAACGCATGTTTGGTGCAGATTTGACCATGTACATGTATCTGGGCTAGAACATCAAACTCAACAAAAACTCAGGCTTAAAAGGGATATTCTGGTGTAAATTTAATCCATGGTCTAACACACCGTGGCACCGCATAAGACCCCCCCTCGAGAGATCAAGTTTGCAGACAGCTAGCTTACGTAGTTTTAGCAACCTCAGAAAATGACCGCACGATAACAATACATTGAAGTACATGGCTCCAACAAGAAACCGCCATCAAAAAGCCACAAATAATGCTCATAACAGCACCAAACTTCAGCAACAGTACAAATAGGGCCCCAGCACATAGTTCGAGGCATCAAACCTCCACTATCTTAGCCAGATTTCTATTGTAAAGTAAGCCCAACTCACAACTCTCCTGCATTTTCTGAGGTTGCTAAAACTACGTAAGCTAGCCGACTGCAAACTTGATCTCTTGGGGGGGTGTCTTACTCGGTGTCACGGTGTGTTAGACCATGGATTAAACTTACACTGGAATATCCCTTTAACTCCTCTTGTATATTCTTAAAGCTGTAGGAGCAGATTGTTCAAATCATTATTGCCAAAAATGAGCACTAAATTCAAAATGGCTGGCTAACTGTTGGGTTTAGGACATGGTGCCAGTAGACTTTTTTTTTTTATAGATCTAGGTGTGATCTACATATATACTAAATTATAGTATAGTAAAAGTATAGGTAAAACTTCCCACAGGGGCTGCTCTTTAGGGGGTGACAGCCAGCCCCCAAAATAACCCCAACCCTATCTAATTAAACACCTGGACTATCATGTCAAATCTTTCATTCATTACAGGATTCTCACCTTTGATGAGTGACTGTAGAGACTCCAGAGATTGCCGAACTTTTGGGTCACTCAGTGCTGGCAATGCTAAGCTTGCTGCTGTTGAGTCTGAACTGAGAAGTGCTGCAGAGAGCTGCTTTGCCTCCTGCCCCTGCATCTTCACCATTATCTCGCTAATGTCTGCTGTACCCAGACTTTTTAATATGTTCTTGATCTTCTCACACTCACTACTGTCCAGATTGGCAGAGGTTAAGCTTGAGGAATTTATTTTATGGGGTTGCTTCAGATCAATCAAATCCCTGAAGCTACTGTTTATGAACTTGTTCTGGTGATGCTGTTGACTGCCAAGAACAAGACCATCCATTTCCTGTGGTTTCTCATGTTCTCCAATCTGAGAGAATGCTGCAAAAAGTGTAGCAGATGAATTATTGGTTTGTTTTTTACCAATGTCTTCACTCCCATACAGGAACGACTCTTCATCTTCAAGCTCATCAGCTTTCTGGACTGTGGAGTCCTCTTGACTTTGTGCCTGAAGCCAAGAGAAGTCACTGCCTACGCGGTCATGAGGGAGGAGCATACTGTCGTTTTCCAATGATGTTGAACTGTCCAGACTGTAATGCTGCTGATGTCTGGGCTCATCAGCAGCATGATGGGCACACTCAACTTTTTTGGTTTCATCTGAGGCCTGTACAGTAGAGATCACAAAAATGACAAATAATGACAAGGTCCCATATTGTAGAGTGGTTTTTTTTTGTTTTTTTTTTTACTTTTCTTTAGCAGGTAGAAGTGCTTTTTAAACACTGTAAAAGTATCAACATGCCCAATCCAAAGAGAACTGCACACTGCACATATTCATAAACTGTGCCTTCAAATGAGTTGTCAGGATTTCTCTATAGTTGTGAAGTCACGACTATACAGTCACTGCCCTCAGCCATTCATTGTATTTTCAAAGTGTGGTATTAGTACTTTCACCAATGTAATAATTATTCAACCACTGGTTGTCATCAGGTTAATTATATTTAGTTTCCATTCTTCACACAAGATCCTTTGCTGAATGTTTCTGAGGACAGGACATGATTGGCTACCTAGGCAAGTTATACAGGCTCAAAATGAACAAAATAGCCTATTAATGTACAAACATTTGTGGAAGATAATTGAAGTTATTTGATGGCAAGATGCTAAAAATATAGCCTTGCAAGCAGTAGTATTCAGGCCAGGTGGATGACTGCTGTTGTGCCTGTCGTAACACAATTTTGAAAGAAAATAAAGACCCCACCAAATCTGTGTGTGTTTGTATATATTTGTGTGTGTGTGTGTGTGTGTAACCTTTGGCCAAGACTGGGATGTCCAGATGGACAAAATGAAAACAAAATGCCTCCAGTCACAGCTGTTTTCAAAATATAGGGTTCCTAATGGCTGCATGCATACATACATATACAGCCATATTCGTTATGTGACAATAAACAAATGCACAAGTATTGTTTCCATAGATATATAATTATCTATTTAGAATCAAAAATGGCTGCATACTCAACACAGAATAACTTTAGGGAATGTGAAGGTGGTGATGAGCCAGCAGTGATCTGCAGAGCAGATGGTAGATCAAGAAGTTCAATAAATCCCAGATGTAAATAGTTACAATTTTGGTGGCCATTTTAAAATAGAGAGGTGTTTATAAGATGATTAGTGTCTACAAGCACTGATCTAATACAACACCACTGGCATGATTTTTGTATGATGAAATGAATATATTAGAAAAGTTAATATGGATATTAACATTGATACACAGCGAACTGAAATGCAAGGATCATTATAAAATCTGGTGTCAGTTCACTACCTCACCATCTATCTTGCCAGTGTCTGTCTCATAAAAGTTGTTATGCATGGGTCAGAGTTTCTATTGTACCGTCTGGTTCAGCTTTACTCACCAGTTAAAAAAATAGTATACCATTTCTTTATAGTCAAGGCAGCATGCCATCACCTAGTTAACCGGTTTGTCCATCTGTGGTGTGCTGTCATCATACCACCCCCTACGAGCTGCAGTCATCGTGTTTTGAAGATACACGAAGTAGACCACAAGCTACTCTTCTTGTACTGCTGGGTTAGCGCAATAAATGTAAAACACTTGTAGACGTACAGATGATCTTGTAACGTATTGGTAGACAGCAAGCGGCTTTTCCATATAGTTAAAACAAAAAATGTTCTTATGAACCCATCTTATGATCTTGGTGCAATAAAAAAATGACTATCTAACCACAATTCTTGTTGGGAATGATGTGCCTACCTGAATAGTGAGGATGGCATCTTTGAGGGTAGGCAACCTCTCCTCCAGTTCTTTGCTGTTCATGACCAGCTTCAGGCCTTCTAACAGACTATTCCCCGTCAGATGATTACTGCTGCTGTAGCTGTAGCTGGGGCTCCTCTTTCTTGTTTTGTCTTTGCCATGACTCTTTTCACCACTACTACTTCGTGTCTTAGACCTCCTGACTCGACTTTTGCTCCGTAATCGACTCTTCTTGCTTCGGCTCTGGCTCCGACCCACACTGTGGGTCCTGCTTTTGCTTCTTGCTCGGCTCTTACAGCGAGCATGACTTTTGCTCCTTCCTCTGCTTCGGCTCCGCACTCTGCTTTTGCTTCGTGCACGGCTCTTAGCTCGGGATCTACCCCGGCTTTTGCCGCGACTTCGGCTTCGACTACGGCTTTTGCTCCTGATGACATGCTTTCGGAACTCAGGGTCCAATTTGACAGCTTCTTTCAGGAAACTGGCTGACTGAAATGCATCAGCCAGGTTGTATGCCATGTTCCCTTTGAGATAGTCTGGGAGAGGTTTGTTTGCTGCAATGCATCTCAAGAATTCCTCACCAGCTTGGTCACTGAAAATCAACAATTTATTTGTTTCAAACAACAGCAATCACAAAAAATACATAAGACTAACTGTTCCAGCTTAGACTTATACAAAACAAGACAGACACACGAATACCTGTTGTCTGGAACATGATGTTTCACAGGAATAGGATTCCACTGTGGGACCTGAGTTTGCCGTGGTTCTGCAGGAGGGCTGATCTGCTGCCTGCCTTCCGAAGCAATCACTGTACTATGGTCTGTGGAGAAGCTGCTACAGTGGGGCTGAGAGTATTCAAAATTCATGTTATAGTGTTGTACAAGACAGAGCTGCCATATCATATTTAAAATTATATTTGATTTACCATCGGTATATTTTTCCTAAATGTGAAGTGCTCAAAGGTCTTGCTTTTTAAATCTTTGAGTATTAAGTACACACAATATAGAATTGAAATTTGATCTGTGGTTATAACACAGACAATGTTCAGTCTGTGGGGCTGGGAAACAACAATACATATATCACAATATATACAAATAAAACGCAAAGACAGGTTTTTCCTATTTGAAAATATAAAGCAGAGTTAAAAAGTCATTTTCCATGACCCAACTGAATATAGTACTGGAAAAACATCAAGACATGTTAAAGCTGCTGTAAGCGTTCTAATCTTTGTAGCTAACTTCCTGTGTGTTTTGCAGTGAGAAATCCCCTTCCTCCTCTCTAAGTCACCATGTGAACATGGAGTGATGCTTGCTACTTGGATCCTGCTCTCAGTGCTTTCACAAGCAGACAGTACTGCCTCTCCACTAAGTTCTCTGTCCTGATGGGGTTAAAGTGGGCTTGGGCACCAGGAAATGTCTTTTCTCATTTACTCATTTAAGTGTTGGGGGAGGAGAGACATGTTTTGCTGATCAAACAGTCTATAGCTCCTTTCACACTGCCTTTTAAGCAGGAATCTTGTGCCAATATGCCAACTCTCTGCCTGTGTGACAATTATCTCTGTGTGAATGGAAAAGCCAGAGACGGGGAACAGGTGTGTGACAGTCAGATGGTGTTCACAGTCTGACAGCTAAACAGATCCATTACTCATCACATAAAAGAGAAATGTGCCACACTTCATGGCAGTGATTATGTGATGTGAGCACAAACTTTAATTCACAATGCCTTCGTCGTCTTCAACTACTGTGTTGTTGTAGTTACTGTAATGCCAAATTTAAAAAAGGAAAAGAGACCAAATTAAAAAGGAAAAGTCACTGAGACTGTCAGCCTTTATTACTGAGCCTTCAGTGAACTTCCCACCTGAAAACAACATCCATCTCCGGGAGTGATAGCCAGGCAGGGTCCTCTATTTACTGCTGGTGATTATGTAATTATGTCATTTAGAGTAAAAAACTCGTACCTATGTCAGTTTACATAATACATGGTGAGTCAGGACGTCAATCTTAACACATTATAACAGCATCCACATGATTAATAACAGTCAGCAGATATATGTTTAGATTATCAGTAGGCCTGTCATAATAACAAATTTTGCTGGACGATAAATTGTTCCAGAAATTATTGCGATAAACGATACTATTGTGGTTTTGAGACCATTTTTCAACTAATATAATGGTAATGACATAATGATGCAAGTACACCCTTTCAAAGATCAATACATTTTGTTTCTAAAGAATATTTAACAATGGAATTGGAATATGAAAAAGACATTTTAAATATCCAAAATAAATAAACAAAACAACCACAAACAACAAATAAAAAGGACTCTCAGTCTCTGTTAGTAAAAACTGCACTTGAATTATACACAACCAAAAACAATAACCCTAACCTTTCAGTATGTTGTATTTCGCGCTGTTGTACAGTTGTGGAATTGCCGTTTGTGACACGTATGTTCTCACAGGCAATTAGTACTGGCTGTCAAATGTTTGCAGCATTTGTCGAAATGCCAGCTTTTTGATGGCATTAAAGGGCTGCATCTCTTTAGCCATGTAGCAAACCCCACTGTCTGTGAGTGCGCACCATTTTGTCTGTTTGTATTGTGTTTGTCGACCGTCGGGGAGACAGAGACGGCCCCTTTGTAGCTTTAGCTGTTGTTTTTTTTCCCAGCTTGGAAAACTGCATCAGATGATTATGCTTGAGGTGCAGATGCATGTTTGTTGTATTGCCGCTTTTAGTTGTAACTGTTTTACAACTAATGCAACATACCGGCTCGTCCAGGTTAAGTTGTTCACCACGGTCATTCGGTTTGAATCCAAAGTCCTCCACACTCAGTACGTTTACATGCATAGCTTAGTCAGATTACAGCCATAGTTCGACTATGCTACTCAATCAGACAACTGCAATTGTCCGAGTATACATGCCAGTGAGAAAATCGGATTATTGGCCGGAGTATGTCATACCCCGGTACGATAGGTGGCGCTGTACCCATTTCAACTAGTGATAACAGAAACACCTCCGGCTGACCTCTTTACGTCACCAACAACAACAAACTGCCTCGGCATTCAAGAAAGATGGCGTACGAAGAGCGAGACAAAGCTACATCTTTGTACATTTCATATATGGTGTACATGATAATTACTCTTTGTTACAGTGATTTCGGAGGAAAGCCGCCGCCGCCGCCGCCGCCGCCGCCGCCGCCGCCGCCGCCGCCGCCACCGCCGCCACCGCCACCACCACCGCCCTTCTACCTTCAGCTCATGGCCCCGGGGAAAAAATCTTGCGCCTTCGCAGAACGTGAAAATCCGATCTGATCTGATGGAACGTATACATGCAGGAGTAATGTGACTATCAATCGAAGTGTTTTAATTTGACAATGAGAAATCCGATCTGGTCCGATTTTAGTCAGACTAAGGTGTATACATGCATGGGGCTGGGCGATATATCGATATAAAACTTATATCGATATATTTTTGAAATGTGATATGGAATTAGACCCTATCGCGTATATCGATATAGTTCAAATTTGCGCTGTGGTCCTTGCTCCGGGCAAACCGCTGACCCAGAGCTCTCTGCACTGCTCCCCCCGCCCCTCCTCCTTCATGCACAGAGAGGGGAGGGGCTGGGAGGGGCTGGAACAGACACTCTGGCACTCTTCAACAAACACTTTGGTGGCCGTCGTTGCCCCGCACTTTGGCCCTGATGCCCCATGAAAAAAACTCATCGTACGGCCACAGTGGCCTCTGTGCCCCTGGCCCGGTCAGCGTAGCGAGCTTGTCTTTAATTACAGCCACCCGAGTGCACAGTAGTCGCTTACAGTAACTTCAGTGAGTCCGCGGTTTGCGCAGGTGGAGTCTCATCATCACGATGATCTCACGTGAAAGTCTCTCAAACAGCAGCAGCTTCTCAGAACAGAAGAACGAAACTTACAGCACAGCGAGCGAGCGCAGCCGGTTTGATATGATACGTGACTGACTTATGTGGTAGGATTTAGTCCGGTAAAGTTGGAAATATATTCACAGATTCGAACTTCCCGGATCAATAACTCATAAGTGAAACCTTGTTAAAACACAAACGACGGCTCTTTCCTACCGTCGTAAGGAAGACAACGAGCTACAACCGTATGTTAATCAAAACGAGCGTCTGGACATTAACTCTGGTCTGTATATGTGCTTTGCCATAATTTTGGGGAATTTCTATTGGGAGAAATATTCAATAACATTAATATTCAGTATAGTGTCACAAAAATCACCTCACCCTAACCCTACTTAAAAAACAAACTGTTTTCTAATGTAACATCAACTTGATATTGGTATTTAAAAAACGTTTTGATACATAATCCATGTCTTATTATAAATTAGGATGTTATGGTATCAGTCTGAATGGTAAATCAACAAATTTTACTCAGTGGCCTTTGTGCCCTGTCATGTGGTCTTGGTGCCCCTGAAAAAAAAAAGTGAAGGCCAAATGGACTTGCCCCTAAAATGACGAATTTCCCACCCACATGTCATATTTGGCTGTGACTTTGACTGAACATTTGCTCTCAATTTGCAATAAAAATATTGGGATATATATCGTATATCGATATTCAGCCAAAATATATCGGGATATGACTATTGGTCCATATCGCCCAACCCTATACATGCATCTTAAAAATCCGATCATAGTCGGACTAACCTAGTAGGCTAATACGGTTTTCTTGAGTGCCATGTAAACGCATTGACTGCAGCTGTCGCATTCGGCTTGGAAACCAATTCCATCTTTGTTTTTATTTCGTCAAAATTCAACTAGCATAACCTCTGGCTTGCCACTCCTCACAGGGCTCTCATGCTGCATTCTGTGTTATGCCGGGGGCCGTGCCCCGCCTCCCCACACAGTGACTGACAAGAGGGTTCACGTGAGAGACACGAGGAAAACAAACAAGCATCCAAATGGTATTGATCGAGGCCGGCAAAATTATCGGGCTCATTTTTATTTATCGTACGATTAATAGATTTATTGATTATTGTGACAGGCCTAATTAAACAGGTGGGCACCAGGGGAAACACGATAAAAAAACACACAGATCTCAAAGTTATGATGTGGCAGGGCTGTACAGTGCGAGCATTTTACTCGCATATGCGCCTAAAAATAGATTGTGCGAGTAGAAAAAATAAAAAGGGAGCACACGTGCGAGTACGGATTTTTCTCAGTAACGGGTAATCTACTCATCTACTAATTACTATTTCCATCGTTACAACGCCGTTACCGTTACTGACTATTAAATGTGGCGCGTTACAAACTGAAGCTGATCATTGAAGCTGTTTTCATCCAACTCGGCTCTCAGCCACTGGAGCTGCAGAGCTGTTTTATTTTCCTCCATTGAGGGAGGAGGGAGGGGCGGGACAACCGCATAATTGATGATGATTAGCTCTCTAACGTTGAGTGAGAGTTCTTAAGCCAATCAGTGGCAATGTTCGGTTTACACACAAACCACACACGCACACAGCAGCCTGACACACACACACAAACTAGCAGAGGTGAACTGCAGCAATGAAGAATCCGGAGGGAAAGTTAATGTTTTCAAAGTGGAAGTACTGACACTACTTTAATCTCCTTTGTCCACGTCCATTGTAAGCAACTCTGATCTAATGAAGCATCTCTCAGTGGCACACGCTTCTACAAAACTAACACTGGCCAAAAACTCCGTTGCTGACGCTGTTGATGATGATAGCAGGCCAGGTGTGGCTAACGTGAGCTCCGCTAACAGCTTCACAAAAACCTGTGACACAGACTGAACTGAATGCAATGATAGACAGGTATGTTGTTGAGAACTTGCTCCCGTTATCAACAGTTGACTCAGACTCCTTCAGAGCACTCACTGGTAAAATATCGGGAAGAACAGGAGCCGGTCCGCCATGCAGAGAGACATTTTCTAAATACATATGTAGATGCTGAGTACGCTAAAATGAATGCCGAGCTCAAAAGGGGGAAGAAATAAAAGTCACAATAGTTACTTTTCCTGGTAACTAATTACTTTTATAGTGGAGTAATTCCGTTACTAACTCAGTTAGTCAGTCAGTTTAAAAGTAACGTGCCCAACACTGGTCATAGCTTACAACTTTTCTTTTTTCACACGCTGGATATACTCAGCCGAGAGTGCCAGGCAACCTGACTACAAAAAGATGTGGGACAGGGATGTTCTCTGTGTTTAATTGAGGGTTGCAGTCGGCCTTATGATGGCACTGTGTTTATATGTTTGAGCGCACATGTGTGTTTCTGTGTACGTGATTTGAGTGTTAATAATAAAATTGTGTTATTTAAGAAATTTCATAGTGCTCCTAAATTTTTTCATTTAGGAGCACCTGTGCTCCTACTGAAAAAGCTAAGCGTACAGCCCTGTGTGGTCCTCCACACCTCTTTTGTTATACAACACCAACATGCTGTATGAAATGTCACACTGGAACAGCTTTATGTGCTCAGTGTGAAAATACAAAGGCAGCGTCTTTGTGTCAATCATTGTGGAATCTCTGCCAAAAAGCAACAGTGATTACAGTTGGAATATACAGCTATTTAATCCCTCTTCTAATACTGCTTTTCCACCCAAATTAGCAGGTCTACATGGGGTATTGAACGTGGGTCAACCCGCTTAAATCACCTATTGACCCCATTCCCACTGGCAAGACAGCCCATCTGGGATTTTTACGCGCTACTTTGTAATTCACTGATGTCAAATTTCACAACACGAATGCGCCGGATACAGTTGTAAAGTAAGAGAAAACAACAATAAACCCATTGTCAGAGAAGCGTCTGACAAATGTCAGATCATTCAAAGAAGAATGGAGTAAAATTGCAGTGTCCAGATGTGAAAGCCTGAACAAGACCTATCCACACAGACTCCATGCTGTGATTGAGGCCAAGGGTGCATCTACTACATCTACGACTTGATGGGGGTGAATACTTATGCAGTCACTTAATTCATATTATATATTTTTAATCAATGGACATTGTAGACATCTGTTTTCACTTTGACATTAAACAGTTGTTTTAAAAGCTAAACTATATTGATGATGATTCCATTTATAAATGCAGTAAAAAGGAGAAAACATCCAAAGGGATGAATATTGTTCTTCAGCAAAGTAAATACATTTGTTTCAAAGCAATCTTTTGAATTTGAGGTCAAGTATTTTTTCTTGTCTGACATCTGACACAGAGGGTAATTATAAATATGTATAGATGAGGATAACATCGAATCAGTAATTCCAAATAACACATTAAAATAATTAAACAAAATACTGAAGTAATAGTGCGAAAGGTTTTTGATATTCATTTTGGGTAAATTAAATATCATTAATAACACATTCAAAAATAATCTTTACAATAATTGATAACTTGGTTGATAGATTAATCAACCAATTGAAGAAAAAAAAATCACTAAATGAATTGATTAAAACCAATCATTATGTGTAGCCCTAGCTTACTTTATGCCCTCAGCCCATGTCATTGCATATTATACTGAACAACGTGTTTTCAAGTTTTATTGTTAATGTTTTGATAAGCCTATACAATTAGCTTGGAGTTTGAAGTATTTAGAGGAGCAGTTCTCAGGAAAGCTGCAAGCAGCAATACATAGGAAAGCAGTGGTACGATGAGCAGCATGCCAGTGCTGAGACCAAGAACAACGGATCAGCTTAAAAAATGACAGCAAACAGGTTTTCTTCCACATTTCTGATATATTTAGTAGTTACACTGACTAATGCCCTTTGTGGAAGGAAAACAAAGGAAAAAGCAAGACTATGTCATAGGCTACTTACTACACATGGTGTTAAACAAAACAAATGATCCAGTGTGTACCACATGTGTAACATGAAATGCTCAAGTGGAACATTTTACAGTACAGTTGACAGTTTTATAGTCATGCTGCAAAAACCCCACGCTAAAACTAGCATTAAAAAAAACTGTACTCAAGTACTGATTGTTTCTGATGTCGATTAATCTGCAAATTATTTTTATGAATTCATCAACTAGAATCAGTGTATCCTAAGATGAAGACCACAAATGTCTTGTTTTGTCGACAACCAGAAGATATTCAGTTTACTGTGATAGAGTAAAGAAGCCACAAGATATTTAAGGAGCCATAATCAGGGAATAGATTCTTAAAGCTGACAGCTGTTGCGGCTCTATATCAAACTTATTGGTTCACTCACTGTAATCATGATATTTTCACTAAACATCCATGTCTAAAGTTGAAATAACCAAATAGCTCTGGAAGAAAATCAGGAGTCAGCTTTCTTCTGTGGAATTTCTTCCAGCTACAGAGGACTGCTGCGAAACACCTTTCTGCGTAGTCGAACAGCTATGCAAATCCTTCATTCCATTTTATGTTTTACTGCAAAACATGAGAAGCAATCAAGAATACATTGCCTGTTAGACAACCAGACCAGAAATTTGGAAAAACAAACAAAAAAACAGTATCGTCATTTTTTCTAAAAAGGTCACTTAAAGTAGAAGCAGAAACTTAACTTTACAATGGTAGTAGTGAAATAATATAAACCTATAATAAAATTATTTCAAGTTGCATACAAATTAAAACCTACGTAATATGTGACATGGAAAAAGCAAAGCACACGATCAACATAATGCATTTTCTTTCAAAAGAACATAAATAAGATTCCTGTCAAGAAAGTGGGAAATCTGTAGACAGTAACTGCATGGTTAAATGGTAAAACAGGACCAAAATTCAGTTATTACTGTAAACAACACATTCTAGCTCTCTCCTGTACAATGACAATAAAGACTATTCTATTCTATTCTATTCTATTCTATTCTAGCAGGGGCTGTGGGTAATGTAGGCTTTCTTAATGTACTACTTTTGTCTATTAATAATACTTAAAAGGGAAATATGCTGATAAACTCTATATCAGTTGGCCTGGTCATGAAAATTACCATTCTAACAATTGGGATGCAGTTGACTTAAATAATGCTTCTTAAATGAGGAAAATCTTTAGTACATTACCTATAGCAATCTCCAAGCAGGGAAACAATGTGGTCCATTTTGCTCCGATTATGCATGAGGCCCATAAAATAGCCTGGTAAATCCCGAGCTCAATCAGAGACTAAATACATTTCTATTGATGACAGTTTAGTTATTCAATAACAGAGTCCTCCATAGTTGTTAAAATGAGTATGATTGTTAGTCAGATATCAGTCTCTTCTATCCTCAGCCTCACCTGCCGCCTATGCATTCTAGTTTTGTAGCCAGTTTAACATGTCTTATAACTTTTAAGTTACTTACATCCTACCACTGACAGCAACGTTCATCACATTCAGTAACCCGGGGTAGTAATTATTAATCCTCCATCATTGTTACATAGCTTTTCAAACTGTCCAAACGCTATGTCTGAGGAAGCACTTTTCCTTAAACAGTTCTAGCTTATTACAATTATTAGAACCTTTAATGTCATGTTCATATTGATAAAAAAATGTGTAGGCAATTCTTCAAAAGGGTCTTGGTAGTAACTAGTTTGTAGAAAAATGTTTTTGTTCTAATACGCACTGAGCATACTGTACGGCCCTAACATTAGCTAGTTAGCATTAGCAATGTTAACATTAGCTAGCTAGCATTAGCACTCTTAACTAAACTTCACTGAAAATAACCCCAATATTATTTATTTTAGAGCAGGCTACTCACAAGAAATGCACTGTTGAGTTTAGCGCATGCTGCTAATGTTCATCAACAATGCATCTGCGGAGCAAATCAGTGGCCATTTGGATGAACTCAATTCAACACATGTCAGAACAGTTTTAATTAGTGTGTGGGAGTAATGAAGTGGCTATTCGATGGGCTGCAGGCGACACGTTGCACACCTCCAGCTTCTCATAAAAAGCTACCAAACACCCTATTCCTCTTGAACTTATAAAAGTCGCTCTCTAAAAATATTCAATCCAAAGTATTGACAAATAGTCACTTTTGCATTTCGCTGTTCCAACAAATCCTCCGCCATAATCTTGTCGACTCTCTTTACTCTACTTTGTAAGGGTGTCACGATTTCAATTTTAAATCGACATCGACAGAAATTAAGTCACAATCTCGAACCTTGAATTAAAAAATGGAATCGTCGATGCTGCCACACCCCCATGTCATGTCCGGTTGGCTTGCCAAGTGGTAAAAAACACACACGTGTTGAAGTGCTGCGAGTCAACTTCTTTTAACTTAGCTACTAGCTAAACCAGTAGCTTTTAGCTACAGCCAGTCAAATGATAGCATGATGTTACACAATTCCTGTTAGGCTCCCGGACCAAAGTTTGTGTTTACCTTCGGGATGAACCCCTTTCATGTGTTAGGATGGTCGGGAAACAATACCAGGGAGCTTTGCTGTATCTAGCCGTCACCTTTATTCACAGCCAAACTGCAGACTATATTGTACACTTAGGCCCCGTCCAGACGACAACGCTCTTTTGCAAAAACGCACATGTATTGCATCATTTTGGCCGACCGTCCATACGGATCCTGAAAACGCAGCGCCTGAAAACACACTTTTTTGAAAACCGCACTACATGCTCCTGTTCGTGCCGCAGAAGATATTGAGCCTTTCCTGCAACTTACTCGCATTGTAGTTGATTGTGAGTCGCAGCAGCAGTTCCACCTCATTATCGGTCCACACAAACGATTCTGGTTTCCTTGCACTAGCCATTTTCATCTTCTTCTTGTTGTGTTCGGTTTCTCCATCTACTGTCTGTTTGTTTACAGCGTGCAAGCTTACTGTGCAAGCTCCGTCTCTTCTTCTCCGTTTTTGGTGAATGTCAAGCATCACCTATAGGCCTGGAATATGAACAACAGCGTTTTCGGTCGTTTTCAGTGGATCCGTGTGGACGTAAATATTCTTGAAACGATGCCGAGGAAGACGAGAAAAAAAGATTTCGCCCGTCTGGACGGCCCCTTACTTACACCTGCTACTCCTTTCACTTCTCCGTCCTCTCCCATTCATTCACTGTCTGTATGTACGCATGCTCCCTCACTCTCGCTCGCCCACTCACCCCTTACGCACACACACCTTACGCACCACCCTATTCCTGAAAGGGGCTCCGCCACTCGTACAACAATGGCAGCTGCAGATGCAGGAGACCCACAGACAGAACTTGAACCCCCTCCTCTTTCACTGAAGTTGTTAATAAATGTTTTAATTTGACAATGTAGTGTGATACATTGCAAACAAAGGTCAGATATTATATTGCATAAAAGTGTAGTCTAAAAATGGCATAGCAACCAGTGCTTTAAAAAAAAAAATTATGGAAAAATCGAGAATTGAATCGAACCGTGACCTTAGAATCAAAAATGTAATCGAATCGAGTATTTGGAAAATCGTGACACCCTACTACTTTGATAAGTCAAATGTGCAGGAGCTGCAAATAGGTGGTAACTGTGGCAGTCATCGAGTGAACAGCAGAAGTATTGATTAAAAAAGAACATGTTATGTTGCCAGTTGTCACTGTTTGTGCTAGTTTACAGTTTAAACTGCAGCTGTATTTTGCAAATGTGTTTTTAGGATTTCTTGTCCCAGTGTTGAATAAAGGAGGAAACTTCTTGGGAGCTGATTCTTTAAGTTGTACTGCACTCTGATGGAGAAACTAGGTGACAAAAACCATTTACAATTTACCCAAGAATTATTTTTTGCATTATTGTCAATAAAGAAAGTCTGATACCCACACATACATATTAACCGATTCCAATACATCTGTGATACTCCGCCAAAGTTGGCCGATAAAATTGTCTAACCGATAAATGCCGGGTTCATACCTCATATACAGTATAGAAATCTCTACTAATATCATGGGGTCACAAAAGCAGAAACCTCAACATGGTTCTTGGTTCTCCTTTAAAGACATGCATTTTTTTTAACTGTGTGTATAATCAGTCCAACTACAAATAAACACAGCATCAGGAGCTTCTGATAAGGGATTTCAAGAGTTTTTAACTTAAAATATCTGACTATTAAGTGTGCTTTTATTTTGAAATTCCTCATCAAAAGCTTCATACGGTGTTTATTTTTATGCTGGAGTGATTACTCACACAGTTGAAATGTCATGGCCTCGATCTTCTAAGGCTTCCATGTGATCAGAATTAGGCTGGTAAAATGAATTGAGGAAATAATCAATAAATGAATTCCTTAAATGCTCAATTAATAATTACCTAAATGTTCAATTAATTAATTAATTAATTAACAGACTGAATTCATGTGAAACTGCATGTTACGTTCATAGGTAGGTGGTTTTATTTTGGGTTAGGATTAGTACACTGCATTACCGCAATATCTGGTATATACGGGCACCAGAAAATAGGCGGGGGCTATTTTGACCGGGGTTTCAGAGTGGAGGTGGGCTTGACCGCAGTCATAATAAACCCATGTTTGCTTGCATGTGCAGAATGGATAAGGTACATCAAGATAGCGCGTCACATTCAAAACAAGCTTAAACACATTTATATTGGAACGTGACAGGAGCTAGCTACATTCAAACCAGCACCGCTAATCGACGTTTAGGAGACAATCAAAAAAAGAAAGATAGAAAGTGATAGAACTTTGTTCTACTTCGGCAGCAGGCTCGCTTTGAAAAAAAAAAAAAAAACTGAAAAAAAAAACCCCGCGTGCCCTTTCTGTTTATGATGGTTATGGCAAACCACGACACATCGATCATGCAGCGATGCTAACGTACACAGCTAAGCTTGCTCTATGAGCCTGTTGGGTACGTACCCTGATGAAATGCCCTCGAGGTGGCCTGTTTAGTAGAAAATGGCTTTCCGATGAAACGGTAGAGAATGGTACATGGGGAAACAGTCCAGGAGGAGGAACATCACAGGCTCCTCGGAATCTGAGAGGAGGGCGCTGGGCTGGTGGTTGTCCGAACGGTGTCGGTCGGTGTGCAGCATTGCCTGGCCGGTACATGTTCGTGTTCAAGACGATTGATGATATCGCCGTAAACTACATTTAGATTTAAATTAGGTCGAAGATGATGAGAGATCTCCAGCAAATGTGCTGTTTTTTCCACCACACACTTATTCTTTTTGTGGTTCCACTGTGATGTCGGATACAGGCTGCTACGTTACGAATGGGACAGGAAACCCCGGTCCTCTTCTGCTTCTGCTTCTGCTTCTTGGCAAACAACGAATTGGTGCATTACCGCCACCAGCTGGTCCGGATTCTGAATGGAAAGGTGCAGTATTTACAATATTCCAAAACAACAACAACAACAACAACAACAACAGACAAATAAAGAAAAACACGTCAAAACTGCATCCTGTCAATCATATAGTCCCAATCACAACTTCCAGGTTCCATCCTGCCTGCTCATCATGGATGACTGATGCACACACAGCAGCTCCTGACCAGAATGGGCAGGCTGTGGAAGTGGGGCCAGTGCTCTTGATTTGAATTGTAGTTTTTCAAAATCTTGTAAAAAGCCCACCTTTGTCGTTGCACATTGTTTTATAACATAATAGTTTTGACAAAAAACCTCAGTAAATATGAGGAAGACTCTCAGTGCAGTGATCTTATCTGTTTCATTGACACGTGGTTTAAACAGGACTACAGCGTGGGGACTGATAGAAATACAATAATCAGAGTAGACAGAGAGAAGATTAAATCACAGAAATCCACTGGGAGTGGCCTCTGTATTCTGGTTGATTTATGTAATCCTCGCTGTATAATTTCAATCTTTTCACACAACTTGTCAATTTGCTCACTATTATACTGGTGTATGTACCGGGACCCAGTAATAAAGAAGCTGCTGAATGTATATCACACTGTTTTAACAGAGCACTGATGTGATCAGCTGATTAGCCAGTGTTCTTTCTTGGGGAGTTCAACACACAATATGTCAACTGCCCAACTCACTCATCACAAATTCTGGATCTTTTTATGGCAATATTGCCAATTGCCAATCAGATCATAATGTCATCCACTTACTGCAGAAGAACTGACACTGAGGGAAGAGGGAACACCTGACCATTAAAACCACTCAAACCTGAGTTTGAAACTTCATACTGTGACGTTTTTCAACTTGTAGAAAGTCCCATGAGCTGACAGACGATTACTTCATACATACAACTTTAATATTGGAATTTAATTCATCCAGAAAACACCATTTGTAACAAATCTGTCTATAATTGCATTTCTTAAGCTGTTTCCATACACTGTTGTTAGTTTTGTATGTCTTCAGCTATCCAATGAAGCATTCTTGAAAAGAGAGGGAACACAGATTACCAATGAGTAATAATTTTATGATTATTTTGTGCACTTTGATAAGAAAAAGTTAAAGCGATATTCGGGTGTAAGTTTAATCCATGGTCTAACACACTGTGAAACTGTGTTAGACTCCTTCTCGAGAGATAAAGTTTGCAGGCCGCTAGCTAACGTAGTTTTAGCATCCTCAGAAACGACCGCATGACAGCAATACATTGCAGTAAATGGGTCCAAATATAAAACCGCCATCAAAAAGCCACCATTAATGCTCAGAACAGCACCAAATTTCAGCAACATTAGAAACAGGGTCCCAGCACATATTTCGAGGCATCAAACATTTCATATCATTGCCGTATTTGTCAGGATAGATAAACAAAACTCACCACCCGAGAATAATCAATATTACAAAGTGTAGTTCAATGCAGCGACCTCTCAACACCACAGTATTGTAACACACAAGCAGCAAGGAGTAACTTACACTCAGGCTTTTGTACATTATCAAGTTTCCACTGGCTGAAATGTCCATAACAAGTACTTGATAACTCATAAAATGGTGAGTACAAAAGAATGATAACACTTTATAATAAGGGTATATTAATTAACATTAGCTATTGTGGTAATAACCAAGGTTCTAAATTAACTTTTTTGATTACCAGCCCATTTGGCTGGTAACTTTCTAAAGTTACCAGCCAATCAGAATTTCCACTGACCAAATTTTTTCTCATGGTCCTTTACAGCCTCAATTATTAGTTCCCACCACGAAATTGTTTGTTTTGTTTTTTTCTTTTGCGTACATGCAGCAGTCCTTACAAAACATGACGACATTTTCGTGATCAAACACAAGCCATTCACGACCCGTCAGCCATTTGGTATTGAACTTTCTTTTTTTCGTTTCGCATGCATTGTTGTTGATATTCTCAATCTCATCCCCTGCCTCCTTCCTTTTCTCGCCCCAGACGTCTGTCCAACCAACCACTGCCGCATTTAGTTTAAGTTTAGGCTACTTTTAAATTTGCTTTAGCTAACTCCCTCCCTTCTTTTGATAGTTTCTGCTCCGTTCATTCATTCATTTTCTTCTTCGTGTTTTCTGTTTCCATGGTTTCTTGCGCTGGTTGGTTGCACTGCCTGCGTGCAGCCAATGGGCGTCTTATACGTCATCACGTAGCATCTCGACAATGTTCATGGGAAATGTAGTCAGTACTGCCCAGCAGGGTGGGAATTTCATCATTTTAGGGGCAAGGCCATTTGGCCGTCACTTTTTGTTTTTTGTCAAGGGCACCAAGGCCACATGACAGGACACAAAGGCCATTGAGTAAAATTTGATGATTTACCTTTCAGACTGATACCATAACATCCTAATTTATAATAAGACATGGATTATGTATTAACACATTTTTTAATACTAATGTCAAGTTAATGTTACATTACAAAACAGTTTTTTAAGTAGGGTTAGGTGATTTTTGTGATACTACGCTGAATATTAGTGTTATTGAATATTTCTCCCAATAGACATTCCCCAAAATTATGGCAAAGCAAATTTTTTCCAACCCCCCAAAAATGTAGGATAACCAGCAGGAGACCACTGATGTGTGGGGTAATTTGGGGTGACACTACACTGAATAATAGTGAAGTTATTGAATATTTTTTGTAGTTTTTCTTCTCGATGTTGCACTTTGTAGACGGTCCCTGCGCCCTCGTCTCACAGACGGCTGACCACCATAGAGACCAGAGTTAATGTCCAGACGCTCGTTTTGATGAAAATACGGTTGTAGCTCGTTGTCTACCTTACTACGGTAGGAAAGACCCGTCGTTTGTGTTATTCAAATATATAATATTGTAACGTCTTCCCATAAATGCTGCTCAGAGTAATCACAGTCCACTGCTCTTCTGCCAACAGAGCCGGTGTCTCTCTCTCTCTTGTACCGTGCACACAGTCAGTAGCAGCTTCTCTCAGTTAGCATCACATTAGATACTACGGACACTCCAAGCTTGTTAGTTGTTAGCATGTCGGCTAGCAACTGCTTGTAGTAGCCTAGTCCCATCGGCGGTTGCTGCCGAGTTTGTCTCTGTCCCACTCCGCGGCATGGGAAGCGTCACACGGGCAGGCTACGACCCGGATGTGAAGCGGGTTTCAACTTTCAACCCTTGCCAGCCCCGCTGTTAGTCCTGTTGGCCCACGAGCCTCACCCACCCCCGCCGACAGGATTGAACAACACACGTTATAGTCCAGTTGGATAGCGCACAAATTACATAATACCGTTACCGAGGTGATAAAAGCACCAAATTTTACATGAAGCTTCTTTCGGACCTCCTGAATGATTTCAGCCTAGGAGCCCAGCTGAAATATTGAAATTTAGTGTCAAATCACTCACAAAACAATATCCAAGTAAAACGTTTTTTTGTTTTTTTCTCTCGAGTAAAACTTTCATGGTAATGGCCATTTAAGACCACTGAATAAGCTTCCTTTTGTTAATTTGTGCTCAGGCCAGTAGATCTTCCAAATTATAAGTGTAAAATAGAGTACCAAGACATCTTAGACCCCAAAAAACCTCAAAAGCCCTGTATAATATAGGCAAAATTATATAAAAAAAAAAAGGCAGCAAAAATTGCTTAAATGTTAAGAGATCTTGGGTTTTCTCTTTTATTTTTTAATTCAACTTTAGGTCATTCATATAGCCATCTACTGAGTTCATAGTTTGGCCATTAGTTCTGCATCACATCACATTAAATCCTATTTGTGTGTGACAGTACATAGCTAGACGCACTGCTGTTGAATCTGGAGGGGAAAGCTGATGTAATGATGAAATGCAACGACTGGATATTCACAAGTGCTTCTTCTGTGAGGGTGGCATAGATCAAGGTGCTCTCCATGAAGTATCAACATTTGATGCCGACAGGAATATCCAACATTTTCAAAATTCAAAATGGCAGTTTAAACCATATTTCAACTCCCAGTTTTGATTAATTTTGAGTCAATTTAGATGTTTAGAGGACACTGAATCTATAAAAATAAACTGCAGGATATTTATGAACACAATTATCCAAATGATGCAGAATATGTACATTTTAATTCACATAACATTACACTCTGAGGTGACATTGGAGGTAACAACGGCAAGTACCATATCAAACTATGACTATGGCTAAATAATATAGAGAAAGGAGTATAATACAAGTTACAGGTAGAACACAAGAGTCCTGGAACAGATTTTAAAACAGAAGTATACCCAGAATTATCACAGCAGAAAACTAGACAACTTTCATCAAGTAATAGCACCTTGTACTTCTGCTTCTCTGCACTATATAACCATATATTCATCATCAACATCATCATCAGCTCTGTCTTCATCTTCTGCTTCGACTACATTTTTGTCGTCTTGCTCTTGTTGCTGTGAGTGTGTGAGCGGGGTGCAACATGTACTGTCATAGCCTTTGCAGAAGCAGTAGCTGGTACAGGCAAGGCCTGCAGCTGCGCAGCTACACTTTGTTGTTGTACATGGCTTTAACCCAGCTACAGCTGATAATGTCCAACAGGGCAGGAGGAGCAATGGGGCTTGCATCCAGGACAGGCATGATGATTTCCCCTCCTTCTTTCTTGTTCCATCCAAACTTGGTGATGTCCACAGCTGGTGGATCAGGGCGGTCTGCTGCTTTCCAAAGCAGCATCTGTAGATGGGCACGCAGCCATGGAGGTGCACGTTGCGCTCTGTAGGAGGCAGTGTCTTCAGTGCTGGGGGGGTTTTGCACTTTTGGAATAAGTCATATCTGGCGACATTCAGAGATGCAGACTTCCTGCGGCTGTACAGAGCCAGGAAAAAAAACCCTCACTGTCTCTGTGATTTGCAAACCAGTGGCTCCCTCCTCTCCAGTGAAGTGAAGCAGGTCACCAGGTACTACTCTCATGGCCTTGAGTGCAGACACCTGCCCTTTGCCAACGGGATAGTAGGTGGTGTCACACCCGAGGGAGCATGCATAGCCACCTCTCCATCTGCAGGTGACATGTGATACCCTAACCCTAACCCTCCAGCACCAACAGACCATGAGCACAAACACATCAGTGTTGTTGCTGAGAATGTGGACAGTTTTAACACCACGCCTGGCTGCTTCGTCATGAGTGACAATACTGTCTGCTCTGCTGACCATCTTGATGTGATCTCCTATGTTGTGTGCAAAGGAGCTCACCTAGCCTCCACTCATTTGTCTTGTCCTTCATCACTTTATTGCGGCTAGGTAGGGGGGTTTCAGTGACAGTTGTACTCTATTGAGCTCCCCCCAGCCCCTGCCTCTCGTGGTCTTTGGCAGAGACTTGCTCATACCGGTCTAAGATAACAATTATTTGGGTGATGTAGTGATCAAGCCGGCGCCCCATTCTGGCTGCGAAATCAGCCACAGTGCCTTACAATGGCCACACCACGCGATAGATTAGCTGCGATGCATCAACGAGTACAACGTCTGGTGGGTGGAGACTGGGAACAAGGATTTCAAGACGCTGAACAATCACAGACTTGTTACTGTTTCTGAGGCATCCATACTTACCGATGATGGATGCAGGGACCGGGCCGAGCTCGTAGATAAAGAGGGTAGAGAGCTCCATTCTTCTCTTGTTCCCCACCACCACATGCCTTTCACTCCCTTCCCTTGCTTGATGCATGTCTGCTCCCCAGACATATCTCCACTCAGTGCAGCTGCACCATCTGAGTGGCAGCACACATGGCTTCCAGCGAGGAGGTCATCCTTGGCAGTAGCAGGAAGGTGCTGCATGTCGCGCAGATGCCATGTGATACATCTTGAGTAGTTGTGATGACCAGCGGCAAAGAAATAGGGCAGCATCTCTTCAAAGCATTGTTGTTGTTGCAACAGCCAATCACCCTCTCTTTCTGCTCGCCAGAACTTGTGCGCTATTAGGTTTGGGGTGATGAAGCAAAGTAGTCTAACTTCTTTTGGTAGCTGTGGTAACATTAAAGTCCGTGTGAAGCAGAAATAAATTTGTGTTATGAGTTTGTTACACCACAGAAACATGTGTCATTGACCACTGAGCCAAATTTGAAAGATTAAAACAATTGCCAAGTATATAAAATTAGGTCTCAAAATCATAGAAAAACAAGCACTTCTCTCTGCTGTGAAACGCTGGAGGCGTGTCAGTCAGAGGCACTGGAGCCACGCCCACGCACGGGAGGGCAGCCTCCTCCGTGTACTGCACGAGGACGTAACCTACAGTAACAATGGAAGCTAGCAGCATCATCGGACAGACCCAGCCCTACTGTTTGAGCCATCAGAGCCAGAAACTGACTCTGAGTCAGACACTGATAGTGCTCAGCCTCGTTCCTCACAGACATGTTTTACATTACACACAAACGTAAAACCCCAGTCTACATATAATTCCTTGTCATAGCTATATTGGTGCACATAAAATATTACCAGTAGATTATCACTGTGCTGTCAGATGGACTCCGCTCAGGGAATGAGGCCAAATCATGTCATGATTAAATGCAATAACATTTGCTAACATTACATGGACATGACAGGATGCACGATGTAACATCACTTTCAGGACAGACTTACACTTAGAGCTTAGATCTGGCCCAAAAAAATCAAGCCCGACCTGAGCTGACCCCGTGCACGTTGTGTCCGAGCTGGCCCGGCCCAAAACATTAACTGTAATTATGAGCCCGAGCACCTCAGGGAGTGACGTCACGTGTGCGAGAAGTCAGGTTTTCAGCACGAGGGCACTCACTCACGTGTAAAACCACGCAGCGGCACAAACAACATGGAGGGAGGAGAGAGATGTGCCTTTTGTAGCTGGAAATACAGTCATTATTTTGAGTTATTACAAAACACACACACAAATGCTTGATCAAGGGTCAGGCCCGGGCAGAGAATCTAAAGTCTGGCTGGTGGCGGAGATGAGAACATGCGCTGTCAGTGGGACGGGAGGATGCAAGCCGGGGACGGAGAGGGTCGGTTCGGCCCCACTGACCAGCATCAACAGACTCTTCAGATATCCAGACTTTACCTGGTGACAGTTGCTGTAACTATCGGGGGTAAAGTGGACACTGCAGAGACGGGTGATGGTGGTGATTTTTAACTCTCCACAGAAGCTCCTCTTGACAAAATCGATCCACCGTTTCCTTACGTTGTCATCTGAAGGAAACTTAAATAAGCTAACAGCGCCGTTACCCTGCACACTGTGGCATCCAGGGAAGATGCAGAGCGATGTGGAGGAGACATAACTGGTTAGCTGACTGGTTGGCTGGTTAGCTAGCTGCAAACTATTCTAAGAGATGCTATGACTCAAGAGCAAGCGGAAAAACCCCCGAAGCTAATGCGCTGAATGTATTTATATGGCTTCCGCAGCATGGCCGGGTTTATGCAAATCTCTGATTTCTGACCCGCCCATTAAATTAAATTAAATCCTGAGCACAGAAATCGTGAAACACAGTTTGTGAGCCTTGAATGATGGTTAAATGGCTTTTTACATGTTTTAAGGAAATACATTTATGACCTGTTTAATGTGTTTAGAAGAAAATGGCTGAATTTGCTTTACACGGACTTTAACTGTTGATGTATTAATTACTCTGGATTAAGTCTTTGGATTTTACTCAAAAGAACTCCTACCATATTTTAGAGACGGTTTAGAAGTAGGCTATCGAGATATTAGGCTATATATATAAAAAATAAATTAAATATGCACTACATACACACTGTAATCACTGTTATCTGCTTCTATTTGATCAACTTACTTGCATTGAGATGATATGATCCAAATATAAAAAGCTCTGTTTTGTCCATCTTTCCATCCAGCCAGTATTCTGCCCGATGCAGTAACCACAGTGACAATCACACAAAATTGAGCAGCCAAAAAACGCAAGCAGAACTGAAGCAATTTGAAGAAATATTATGTCTCAACATTCACACCAGTGACATTGTGCTCCATTGATTCTGAAATGCAGGTCCAATGTATTAAGCATATAAATAACCTCAAAATCGACTCAAAATTAATAAAAATCGGCCCACCAGGAGTTGAAATATGGCCACTTTTGGTTTAAACTGTCATTTCGAATTTTGAAAATGTCAGAAATGGATTCAGCATCCTTAACAACCCCCAAAACCACTCCAATATTGTCCAAATCGGCCAAGCAGTTGCTGAAATATTGCCCATATAGGCGATCAATGCTAATTAATGCTAATAATGCTTATTATGCAAATTGCCCAACACATACAAGTTAGCATCTGGCAGTTTCTTAATACTGGGGACCCATACTGTACATTTCTATTATAAAACTTTGGTGTACTCAACATTTCCGGGTTCACAATGGGGCCCTATGGGCTGGCAAGACTGCTCACCTCTTTGCAAATGCACCTGTAATGACTCATAATTATCAATTACAGGGCCAATAAAGATTGTACTTTTTCAATACTTGTCATGTATTGAAATTTAGTTATGTAAAAGTTCATATACATAAATAGAACTATAAAATGTTAAATTTGGGATTCATATGAACACTATCTTGTGCAGGAACTTGAAAATCACTGTGTTTTAAGCATATTTCATTGATAATGATATACTGCTAATATGAAGTTTTTTTTCTGAGGGCTCCTAGGCCGAATTTACACTATAGACCCTAAGGAAACACCATGCAAAATTTGGTGCTTTTATCACCTCTGTAACGGTAATTTCACTATGCCACCGGACCATTAGTGAGAGGGGAATCCATAACCTGTAAATTCAGGTTAGCGCCGCCGGCCACTGTTTAACGTTACTTCCTGGGGCCGGAGCCTCCGACAGCGGCTACTCTGAGGCTGCTGGCATCTGGCAGGGAGAAACAGGGAACCCAGGCAGGCACACACGACTTTCCAAAGCGCGAGAAAGTGGTGCATAATAATATAGCATCAACCAATCAGACAAGATTTATTTATTTATTTTTATAGCGCTGTTTACAAAATTGCTTTGTCACAGATTATAAAGAAACTTACATTTTGCCCCACCACCAAATTTCCCAAATTCATCATGGTAGATATGACGGGAGGTTTGGGAAATTTGGTGGTGGGGCAAAATGTATGTGACAGACTGACAATCTTAAACATTGGCAGATGCCAAAGGAACCACAAGTCCTTATAGGCCGGCTGACTAATCACTCTGTTCCCTGTGTAGCGTTATTCAAAAGCTAAATGACAATGTAGTCTCCTCAATTCCTTCACATCTGCTGTAACAATAATCTGATCACAATTTATATGCCATATACATGTCTCTATTTCACAGTCATGTTACCCTCTACAGTCACAAACTTTTACATCAGTCTGCATTCTTTTGTAGCGAATTTCTTATTCAGATGTTCAAAAACGTGCATGGTTTGAAGTAATACAAATCTACCTCCATTTCTTTAATTTGATTATTTGTTAGCAAAAGTTAAAAATGAAGCAATGCCTTCTGGGAATTTCAAGACTGAATCGAGTGGACCGCGTCTGCGTGGTTGTTGGAAGTTGGAGATTGAAAATTGGCAGCTGACTGAGATTAAGCGAGCAAAAAAAAGAATGGAGGCATCAAGCGACACAAGGGGTGAGCGGAGAAAAGAGAGAGAAATCTGAGAGCACTGTAGGCTGACGGTGAAAAATGCTGCAAACCGACTGATTTGTTTTTAAAATCAAGTGCAGCTTCATCTAGAAGAAGTAAACATGGATAACGAATGATGGCAAGACATTTTTATTATGGAACGGCTGGCTCTGATGATTTAGTTATGCATTGGGGTTGTGCATTGATATGTCCATGTTTTGGTGCAGTTGTTTATAGCATCACTGGGGCTCGAAAGTGTGTGTTCTTTCCGTGCGTCAAAAGTTCTATCTGCCAGTTGCGCAATATTTAGGTTTAGATTCCATTTAATATTAGATAACTAATTATGATTGGGCATTGATAAAGTTGTCCTACATCGGGGAGGTAGAGGTGGGCTTTAAATGTAAAATGCCAATTACAAAATATGTTAGTAGACTGACATCAATAATTTGTTGGTCACAGAATTTCCAACTTTACCGGACTAAATCCTACCACATAAGTCAGTAACGTATCATGTCAAAACCGGCTGAGCTCGCTTGCGCACCTGTGCTCTAAGTGTTGTTTTTCAGTTTGGAGACGCTGCTGCTGTTTGAGAGGCTTTCACGTGAAATCATCATGATGATGAGACTCCCTGTGCGCACCGCGAACTCAGTGAAGTTACTATGAGTGAGTACTGTGCACTTGGGGGGCTGTAATTCACGATAAGAACATTACGTTGTCCGGGCCAGGGGCACAAAGGCCACTGTGGCCGTACGATGATTTTCTTTTTCACGGGGCATCAAGGCCAAAGTGCGGGCCGCCGTGAAATTCCCACGCTGCCGCCCAGGGAGCGAGAACAGTAGAGTGGCTCTGACTGACATGATTGCCTCATGCATCACCGGCCAAACTGGCTAGTAAGTTTTTATTAATACCCGCCAAAATGATTTTTAACCCGCATTTGGCGGGTTGGCGGGTGTTAATTTAGAACCCTGGTAATAACCATCAACTAATAGTTAACTCATGTGTCAAGTAATCATTTACTAATGTATCCATTTTAATTAAGGTGTTAATTCATACATTATATAATAGTTCATAAAGTCTCTATTTACAGTTTATAAAATACAACTTGTAATTAATTGCAGGAATTGCAGGGGCGGTGTGGCTCCACTCCCAGATAGCAGAATAGTTGTGGCCCAGATCTGGCCCACATACCTGTTTCTCTACATGCGTTAGCTCCCCACTACAGCCGGCTGCACTGTCCCTCTGAACTGACTGTAGTGGTCTTCTCACATCCCATTCGCTATTCAACTCACTATTTGTTCATGGATTTTTAAATTTGATTTCGGCTTAGTGACAGTTTACTGTGCTTTCTGGCTAAAAGCTGTGTTAAAGGGTTCAATGAGCTGAGTGGACTAGTTTATTTCCAGTTGTTAAGTCGTATCTAAGGTCCATCTATTCGCTGGAGCAGTGAAATGTTTCCATCACATAAGAACCTGATAGGATTGTAATGACCATTTCAGCTATTGGTCAAATTCTTAGGTGTTACCTGATGTATTATTTTGATTCTGACCATGATGTGAACATGATAATGTTCAAGATTTTCATCATCAGGACTCTTCAGAGACCAGGGTGGCCTCTGTGTCTTCCATTGATTCCTGATGATGTACGCCTCATCTGGCATTATCCCTTACATAAATTGGCTCAAGCATTTTTTCTGCATTATAATCTCTAAAAAGAAAGACAACAAACAACATATACATCAACACCGATAGATCTGTGATAGGCCAATATTGGCCAACTGATATATCGGTCAGGCTCTAATTTATTTACAAGGTACAAGGTAAATTATTGTCATCTCTCTATAAAAGCAAGGAATCTTTGTCTGTCTGTCTGATCCTCTGCGGATCAGGATCAGACTGACCTGAGAGTTTCCACGTGGCTGCTGCGTGGTTCAAGGGTGTGCAACGTCACATTTGTTTGGACTACAATGATACCGTTAATAATTTATTTCAGAAATGTTTTACGAATTCCACTAGCATTGCTAACCGTAGCCACCACAGTCACGTGCGCACCAGAGCCAATCACTGCAGAGCCCACCGCCACCCCCCACCTTAAGAAACAAGCAGATTTATACCTGCAGCGGCGCGAGCTGGACCTGGATTTTGCCGGTGGTTCGGTCCTGTTCTGTTCTGTGCATCTAAACTGAGTGTTGTGGATTAATTAGACTAAAAGAGTCCGGACCGAGTCTGTTCAGGTCTGAGGAGATCTGGAGACGCGCGGACAACAAAGTGGAATCGGAATCTGTGGATGTTCGCGTGTAGCTAGCTGCTAGCTGCTAGCCGACCCACCTCCCGAGGCGACGGACCGGACGCACCGGCACGTCCAAATCAGACCTAGGGTAAATAATGTCCGCCACGCTTTTTCGCGAACATTGCCGTCACGTTTGCTTTGTGTCTGGTGCAGGAAGAAACGGTAAAAACGGGCTTTTGTCACGAAAGTGTCCAAGCAGTAAGTTTGGTTGTTGAGGAACAGGAAGTTGTGTGAGGGACGGAGGCGGTGATGCAGACAGCGACAGAGGTAGCGAGTTTTGAGAGTTGAGATTTGTGACATATAGTGTGTTTGGAGTGTATAGTAAGTGTGCCATGTAGTGTTTGGTGTGGTGTGTTTAGTGTGTAGTGTAGTCGTTTTTTGTGTTGTGAGTCAGAACAAGGAGGAGACTGCTGAATGTGGAGCAGGCAGGAATGAGCTGAGGAGCCTGAGGCGTTGCCTGCATTTAAATGTAAATAGTTACATATAACTTATGCACAAATTTAGCAAACAACAATTTATATTTGCATTATAACTAATGCAATTGGTTCATTAGACTGTCTGTGGTTTTCACAGTAAAAAATTACTTTTTCCTACTCTGACTTTATTTTGTGATTTGAGTTCCATAGTGTTAATATAATATGTCAAAATAAAAACAATAACTGTACAGTCACATATGTGAGGTTGTGCTGAAAATAATGACACCAAACAAGACAAGGTAAATAGTTTTTAAGGTGAAATATAATGGTATAATCAAAAGTAGTCAAAAACAGTCAATTATATCCCTGACGTCCCACCTTCAAACACAACCTCATTTGGCCATCCATGAAAAAGCTACATAACCTCCCACTTTCCTATAGGAATACATGCTTCCTACGGGCAATGCACTAGTTTTTTAAACAAGGATTTTAAAAATTAGATGATGACAGCGTCCTTTGAGTCCAGCTTCATCTGTGCTCAGGAGTCTCACAGCCTGAGGAGTGAAGCTGCTCTGTAGTCTGGTAATGTGGCAGCAGATACTTCTGAATCTTTTTCTAGATGGCAGGAGGGTGAACAGACTGTGGGCTGCTGGTTGGGAGTTGTCTTTAAGTATCGGTTCTGTGGAGACATCTCACTTCACCGCAGTGATGCTTTGTAAATGGTACAATTGATGTGGCTAGTTTTATTCAACTACTGCAGAGCCTAGTTTGTGCTGTTTTGAGTCAGGATGGACTCTATTGTTCCACTGTAAAAGTTGACCAGAATCTTGGTCCAGAATTTAGCCGCCTTAAGTTTCCATAAGAAGTAGAGCCTCTTCTGTGCTTTTTTAAACAGGTGATTGTGATAACCATGATAGGTCAGGCTATGGAAATGTAAATCAGACTTGCCAACTGGTACGCATTTGGCAAAGCAGGTATGCATTTGACATCCAAGTATACTGGCAGAATGAATAACTCTGAAGCGTGCAAAACATTACACTGTTTCAATTTGACCAAATGCGCAGTGCTCATGTCTAACTGCAGCAGGTAGTGGCAATACTCCAGGAAGTGTGTAGCCTGAGTTTGACCCCGTGCCTTTTAATACTTGTAAGATGGGAGGATGCCGCCCTTACCCATTCCACCCCCATTCCCTCATCTATATACCATTTGTTAATCATTATCAGATGTGTTATTTTTTGTGTGCTTGTTTCTTCTGTACAATCCAAATTTAAATGAGCTCTACCCAAAATCCAATTTCTGCAATGAATGAAAAGGTGATAGTCATTTCATTTTTTATTGCTCTTTCCAACAGTCATGCAAGCTTTCCAGCATTCATATTTGTATGCACACAGTCTTCCATGAGCAGTGCAAGATGACATCTCTTAAATAAGTAACAAAGGAGATTCCAGTCAAATCTACTGAACCAAAATGTAGACTGGAACGATGAAGCCGTTTTCAAGTAATGGTCAAATTTAATGAAACTATTAAAGATTTCATCAATCAACAAAAAAATAAGTGTCAAAATATGGACAAAACAGCAGAGTCCAACTTATAGACAAACCATTCATAACAGAACTGTTGATCACTTGCACTGAGGAGGCAGAGAAAACATTACCACGAGTATGAGAAAGCAAAGGACTACCTGAGGCCCGTCCTCTGTGGTAAAGCAATAACTCCAAAACAGCCTTGCAGTGAGTAAATATTGTATCTGTATTTTTATACTGTAAGTCCTGATTTGACATTTTAGTCAACTGTTCACCATGCTTAAAAACTCAAAATGATAAGGCATGTACCATCTCTGAGTGGACTCTGCTGCAATGCCCCACAATCTGTCTTCAGCTAGTGTAGTGTCTGCCTTGATTAAAGCCAGCTTGGCTGTAGTGTTGCCCGCCATGTTGGAAGAACTGTTCAAACTGTCCTCCTTGGTTAAAATTATGCCCCCCTCTCCCTCCCCAACCTCCTCCTTGTCCTCCTCCTCCTCGACCTCCTCTTCCCCTGCCACCCCGACCTCCTCGACCCCCTCCCCTCTCCTGATGCCAGCTCCCATCTTGGTGGTAACTGTCATGGTAACCTCCTCCTCCTCCTCCTCCTCCTCCATAGAAGCCAGGTTCCTGGAAAGCTCCTTCATTGTTCCCAGCTCCTCCGTACCCACCTCTCCCTCCTCCCCCCTGATGACCTCCTGCATCTGGAAAGTGGCTCTGATTGTAACCTCCTCTCCCTCCTCCACCACCGTCTCCCCAGCCTCCCTGCAGCTTGCCTCCTCTGGCACCTCCTCCTCCTCTGCTTCCCCTGTCGCTGCGTACTCCTCCAGATCCACCTCCTCTCTCATACCCTCCACGTCCACCTTGGGAGTAGTGATCGTAGCCCCCCCTATTGCTTCCATGCCCACTTCCACCGTAGTGTCCTCCGCTTTGGGGAGCATCCTGACGCTTCTGCCAGGAGGGCATCTCTGGAGGAGGCGGCTCAATCTCACAGGGTCGACCTCCTCTGTCTGGCACTCGGCCCATTAGAACCTTAGAAAAAGGACAGACGTTAGAACAAGATGCTCCAAATTTGACCCACTATTTTGAAGGACTGCTAGGGCTTTCACTGGCACACATTAATTTTGATTAATTATAGAAAAAAACAACACTTACAAATAACACCACAAAAATATTGTGCATTAATCATGCTCTATGATGCTAGTTAACCAGCAGCTTTGTTAACATGATGGAAGAAGATGACTGAAGCCTGACTCCAGCCAGAGTTAAAACATTGTACCCACCACATAGCCTCTGCGTAGGCACTTGCTCTACACCAGAGCCTGACATGCACCTCCCCAGAAATGTAACTGCACATAGCAGCAACGTGGATCCTGTAGTTTCCCAAGTAAACACACTACAATCATTGGCTGTTGCAGTCCCTCCTAACTGGCTGGCTACTGCTCCTCTTAGATTATACTCCTCCTCCGGAAACTCTCCAGTGCCGGAGAGTCCCTGGGCGAGACAGAGTGGACAGGCTGGATGTCTGAAGGGCAGGCTGCCCTTCAAGAAGCAGCTTGGTGGCATCACTGGCTTGCTTGAACCAAGTTGTTTATATTTAGCGAGTTTTCAGCCCCCCAGCAACTCTTTTTCTATAAAACGACTGGCAACAAATCTAGCGACTTTTTCTGGTGTTATTGGAGACTTTTGGATACTCTGATGTGAAAGCACTTATCGTTCTTGCTCATATCAATGAGCAGCAGATGCTAGGGCTGGGTGATTCATTGAATTTCAATTTCGATTTTGGCTTCCCTCGATCATGAAAACAAGATAATCGTAATAAAACGATCATTCTGCCGCAGGCCGTGTCTTGTGTGGTAAATGCAGCGAACCCTTCCATCTCCATCTGTGCACTCCGCTCAGCCCCGCCTAAAAAATTTTCGCTTTCAGCCACGCTGGTGCGTATTGCCAGTGCGTATTGCCAGTGCGTATTTTGAAAAAACGTGTAGAAGAAGACGGTAGAAGATGGCAGAAAGGCAGCCTTTGGTCAGGAAGAAAGGTAAAGCGAATTCTGTGGTGTTGAAACACTTCGGTTTCGAGGAGTCTGACTCGGAACAAACGAAGATATTGTGCAAGATACGTCACGCAACCGTGTCTGCACCTCAAGAGAACACGACCAATTTATTTAACCATTTAAAGTCCACACACAGAGTAATACAAGACCAAGTAGTGAAGGAACAAAAAAACTCAAAAATGAAAAGCTCCTCGACTCCTGCCACCGCCACACAGTCCTCAGTTAAGGACACACAAACGTCGTATGCCGGTTTGGAAGACATCGGCCAACCCTTGTATGAACATAGCGTATAGCAACCATTTTTTTTCCCATAAGAAGTAAGTCTTACTTCTGAGACTTACTTTGTCTCAGAAGACATCATTCCCTTTTTGCTTTTGTGTTGCATTGTAATCGAGGTATGGCAAAGCCGCCAGCTGACAACTAAGTGACATTACACAGGCGACGCTGGTTCTCCAGGAAGCAGTGAGGTCCAGAAATACATCTGCATTTGCAGCTTCTGGAAATCTTTGAGACTGCCATTTAAATTCGATTCTTTTTTTTTTTTTTACTTGCTTTACAGCCCTATCAATAAAATATTTGAATTTGCATGTGTATGACTAGGCCAAGGATTTTAGTACCAAACAAACACACCATTTCCATTAGTATGAGTAAAGGCAGCTGCTACGGACAATCTTCACACGTGGGTGGAGGAGTATGCTGAGTCTGTGTCTGCATATATTCAGAAGAGGATGTTATGTTAGTGTGAGAATCCCTGGATGACCAGTGAGGTACGTGCAATGTTGAAAGCACAGTACGTTGCTTTAGCCAACCATGCCATAAGAGTTGCAAAGCATGCTCATGGTCAGAAAGTATGGGACTTCGTTCATGACCCCACGAACACCAGATGAGTGTGGCAAGGTATTCAAGTCATCACAGACTATAAAGCTACTCCTCCCCCTGCAACAACTTCCTAAATGAACTTGACAAACACTTTGGGAGGTTAGAGGCGCTCAGCACCACTCCTTTGAGGAAATCTATTCCTTGCCCCGGATGGGCAGCTGCTCATCCTGCTGATGCCCGGAGAACCCTGAGGAGAGTGAACACCCGGAAAGCAGCGGGTGCCCAAGCAATGTGCTGACCAGTTGACAGAGCTTCTCACAGACATCTTTAACACCACGCTGATCCAGGCTGTCGTACAATCATGTTATTGATTGTATCAATTATTAGGGCCCGAGCAGGGAACCTGCAAGGACCCTATTGTTTTTTCAAATGATTATTATTTTTCTTTGTCCAAAATGATCGCATTCTTCACTGCCTGAACATACCCCAAAACTCACCAAACTTGGAATATAAGTCACACCTGGCGAAAAATTTTATAATCTATTGTCGTCCTGAATTTCCACCACTAGGTGGCGCTGTTATTAAGGAAAGTGCGTTTTGGCTAATAACTCCCATATACTTTGTCGCACATTCAAAAACCATATATCCAAGCGTTCAGTGAATTGTGCTGAATCTCGTGGTATAGGCCACACTCATTTCCGCCTACTGTTTTTTTTTTCGCTACGTCGCAAAATGTTGAAAACCTACTTTTTCGAACTCCTCCCAGGCGATTTCACCGATTTACACGAAACTTGGCACACAGCATCTGTGGACCCTCCTGACAAAAAGTTATTAAAGGATTCTAATTAGGACAAATAATTTCAAAGTTATTAAATAACAACTTCCTGCAGATTTGGTTCAAAACACGAAATGTTGGATATTTCCACAGTGGTGTGGTCTAATGACATGAAACTTAGGTTACTACTTACCCATGAGCCCCTGAGGCCCTGTGCAAAATTTTATGCGATGACCACAAGGTGGCGCTCTTTAAATTCAAGTATTTTAAATCTCCACATTGGTTCATTGGATTAACACGAAACTTAGTATCATTATTGTCAGTGCCCTCCTGAGGAGAGCTGATGAAGGGTTTACCAATGTGACATTAGATGGCGCTGTGGTGCCAGTTTAATTTAATATTTGGCACTGTGCCCACACCATAATACTTATGGAAATGAAATTCATAGTGGTGGTCTAGAATGGCCCCTGTATCGCACACACCAAAAATGACCAGCAGGTCGCGCTATTTTCCACTATTTTACACGTGAAAGCGTTTTTGGCCCATAACTCCCACATAATGTGTCGCACATTGTTAAACCTCATATCTACATGTTCCCTCAATTCAGCTGGATTGTGTTGTATAGGCCACGCCCACTTTTGCGATAACTTTCCATTAGCAAAATCACGACAAATGAAAAACCTACTTTTACGAACTCCTCCCAGGCGATTTCACCGATTTGCACGAAACTTGGCACACAGCATCTGTGGACCCTCCGGACAAAAAGTTATTAAAGGATTCTAATTAGGACAAATAATTTCAAAGTTATTAAATAACAATTTCCTGCAGATTTTGTTCAAAACAGGAAGTGTTAGATATTTCCACAGTGGTCAGGCCTTATGACATGAAACTCAGGATTCTACTTCCCCATGAGCCCCTGTGCAAAATTTTAGGTGATGACCACAAGGTGGCACTCTTTAAATTGAACTATTTTATATCTCCACAACGTTTCATCGGATTAATGCGAAACTTTGTACATTTATTGTCAGTGCTGTCCTGAGGACAGCTGATAAAGGGTTTACCAATCCGCCACTTGGTGGCGCTCTGGTGCCTGTTTAATTTTATATTTGGCCCTGTGCCTACACCATAACACTTATGGAAATGAAATTCATAGAGGTGCTATAGAATGGCCCCTGTGACTCACACACCAAAAATCACCAGCAGGTGGCGCTATTTTCCGCTATTTTACACGTGAAAGAGTTTTTGGCCCATAACTCCCACATAATGTGTCGCACATTGTTAAACCTTATATCTACATGTTCCCTCAATACAGCTAAATTGTGTGGTGTTGGCCACGCCCACTTTGCAATAACTTTCAATTCACAAAATCATGACAAATGAAAAACCTACTTTTTCGAACTCCTCCTAGACTATTTGACCAATTTGCACCAAACTTTGCATGTAGCATCTGTGGACCCTCCTGACAAAAAGTTACAAAAGAATTTTGATAGTCCATAAACTGCCCGAAATATTAAATGACAAATTCCTGCATATTGTGTTGAAAACAGACAATCTTGCATATCTTTACAAAATACTGTCTGATTATCACATAAATGTTCATCATTGTGTGGTATGGCCTGATGAGGCTTTGTGTAAAATTTGGAGCAAATCGGCCAATAGGCGTGGGGAAAATCTTCAAGTCCTCTTCAAAACTCATCAATCTTCAACCTCTCCTTGTCCCATGGCATGCATGTATTCAGTTTTCAAAAATCTTCTACGGTTTTCAAATCATCAGAGTTTTAGTTTTAAGGATTTTTAGGCCATCTTCTGATTTTATAATGGGTGTGTATTGCGTGGGCTAGAGTGCGTGACATCATCGCTACAGTGGAGAGCAGATGGAAGACATAGACAATATATACATAGAAATGTAGGAAATCTTGTTGGCTTTCAGCTGATGGTCTTATTTCAGAGGTAGGACTTACACTTTTGGCTGCTAAAGCCCCAGAGGGAAAAGCACAACAGCAACTTCCCCATGAGCTGCAATTTCTTCCTCTTCAGCTTTTATCATGCAGCAGGTGACATCTCCCATCCCATCAGTTAATCAGTTCTTCTCTGACCTGGCTGGATTCTCTGGATTTTTTTCAAGATCATCCAAGAGAACCAGTGTGTGTGACAGAGTGGTGGCACACAGACTCCCAAGAGCAAACAGAGTAAAGGCGGGTACACACTACAGGATTTTTTATATCTTCACAGATTAGCAGACCACACACTTGATGATAACAAAAGACAGATCGCACAAGATCTCGCTCTGCTGATCTTATAGTGTGTGGTGTTCTCTGTAGTGCACACCACACACTAACCGATTCTTCAGCAGAGTATCAGGTTCTTCACGCTCAATATTACAAATCTTGCATGGTCAAATGTGACTTCATTGTAAACAAACATGGTGGACGAACCGGAAGATGCAGTGGTGGTTGTTTTAGGCCTATTACTGGCTGAAAAAGTCATGGAGACGGCGAGAGTGTGGGCTGTATGCGTTACAGCGCGAGTTGGAGGTGAGTAAAAATTGTCACAAGTATTATAGATAGCTTCGAGAGCAGCGCTGTGTGCTCTGGCCCCCGGTACTGCAGGTAACCATGGCAACAGGTAAATAAAAGGCTGACGGAGAAACACAGCTGACTCGGCTCGCGTCTTGATTGGCTGTTGGTCCGGTACACGTAACATCACACGCTGTGCGTACTCGGCTCCACTAGGAACACCCCACACATTACAGGATTTCTAGTCGCAAATGTTAAACATGTTCATTATTTACGATCTCTCCTTCCGACGCCTTCTGAGCGGATCTGACCGGACAAAATCACTCTTAACACACCCCACACCACAGGACAATTAGACACGATGTCCTTTGCAAACATCAGATAATTGTTCCTTTGCTGGCTTTGATTGTAAGGGGGAAATCGGGACAAAAATCACCCCGATTATCCTGTAGTGTGTACCCCCCTTAAGATGGAACTTCCATATCTGTGCAGTGAACACTGTTTTAGCACAAAGGTGACATCATCCAGTGTTTCGAAACCATTAGGGGAGTTTGAGCCTACCACTGTGCGAGAAGCTGGAAGGTTTGTGAGGCTACTGGAGGATGACTCTTTCAGCTTCTTCCTTAAACTATTTCATTGCATCATGCCTCGTGTGCACATTCTCTTCAGCCAGCTCAAGAGGCGGACCATCGACTCAGTCTTTGTCCGGGGAATCATGCAGCAGTTCACACAATTTTTCTGACTTCAGCGTACATTATTTCACACCGGCAATAGCAGGCCACTGAATCATAAAGCAACGACTTCCTCAGTGGAAGGTGTTGCTTGAGCATGCCCCGACGGCAGCATGCATCAACGGCGGCATGCCTCGACGCGCGTGGACTGCGAGGGCCCATTCAACGCTGCTTGCAGCTTTAATTATATATTATGTCTAAAGACTGCTACATTTATATTGGTGCCTAAAAAAGCCACAGTCTCCTCCCTCAATTGATTAACACCGCTTAGCACTCACCCCAAACATGATGACATGCTTCAAGAGGTAAAGGACCACATTGACTCTAGACTCCCCCCAACATTCGACCCGTACCAGTTTGCTTAACGGCATATGTCTACCAAACTGGCATACGACAATGCCATCTCCTCTGTACTCCACTGGAGCTTAGAACATCTGGAAGGGAGGAACAGACATGTGCGAATGCTGTCTTTGGACTTAAGCTTGGCGTTCAACACCATCATCCCTGCAGCATCTGGTGAGCAAACTGGCCCCCCTTGGCTTCAGCACCCCCTGTATACCTGGCTGCCTGACTTCCTTGCCAACAGACCCCAGTCTGTGCAGGTGGGCAACAACACCTCCAGTGTCATCTCCCTGAGCACCGACTCGTCCTGAGTCGGCTGCTGTTCACACTGAAGACCCACAACTGCTGTGCCAGGTCCACTACTGACCCCATTGTGAAGTTTGCGGATGACCTGACAGTAGTGGACCTCATTCTTGAGGATAGTGACATGGCCTACAGATAGGAGGTGAAGCATGCGGTGGACTGGTGTAAAACCAAAAACCTGGCCCTTAATGTCAACAAAACCAAGGAGATCATCGTCCACTTCAGGAGGAGCCAGCCCAGTCACACACCACTCACTCCTCATCAATGACACAGCAGTGGAGAGAGTCAGCAGCATCAAGTTCCTGGGGGCACAGATAACAGAATCTCGGACCTGGTCCCATCACACCGGAGCTCTTGTAAGGAGAGCTCAGCAGCGCATGCACTTTGTGCTGGATGAAGAGAGCACACCTCCCCTCTCCAATTCCCACCACCTTGTACAGAGGCACTATAGCGAGCCTACTGACCAGCTGTATCTATGTCTGGTCAGGAGCCTGCAGTGCCTCTGGCTGGGAGTCCCTGCAGAGGGTGGTGAGTAGGGATGGACGATTAATCGAATTTTGATCGTGATTTCAATTTTGGCTTCTCACGATCATGAAAACACTGTAATCGAAGAAAAATGATTAATGTGCCGTCACGCGTCGTGTATGCAAATTACTGCGCTGTAAAAGCACAGTGAACGCACCTTTGTCGCCTGCAGCTGCAGCAGTGAGTGTGTGGATCACTTGTGGAACGAGCAATTAACAACATGGCAGAAAAGCAGCCTGGGCCTTTAGTTGAAAAGAAAGGTAGGACAACTTCGGTCATTTGGAGACATTTTGGCTTCAAATCGTCGGACGTGGAGCAGACGGAGATTGTTTGCAAAGTTTGTCACACCATCGTGTCTGCACCTCAGGGCAACACGACACATTTATTTAACCATAAAGTGGTCTATGACAAAGTATTGAAGGATGAAAAGGCTCAAAAAAGTGCAAGAGCGTCAACTTCAGCCACAGCCACTGCCACCGCAACACAGTCCTCCATTGAGGACACTCTTTACAATGCCGCTCCATATCCCACCGGCTCCCAGCGACAGCGAGAGATAACGGAGGCTTTGACATTCATGCTAGCTAAGTATGGAGGACCAAACCTGACATAAGTATAAATAAATAAATAAATAAATGCAAAATAAATAAATAAATAAATGTATAGATAAATAAATGCATAAATAAATAAATGCATAAATAAATGAATACATAAATAAATGCTGAACTAAATGTATAAATAAATAAATAAAAGTATAAATAAAAGAATAAATGCTTTTTATTTATTTCTACATTTCTGTTCACCTACATTTATTTATATCTGTATTTCTGTTCACCTACATTTATTTATTTCTGTATTTCTGTTCACCTACATTTATTTATTTCTGTATTTCTGTGTCCATATGTAAATGAGGAGGTAGGAGGTCCTAACCTCAGTCAAGAGCATGATTGGTTACAGGAGTGTGCTCGATGAGGGTCTACTACTTCTGCCTTACTAGCGGCGCTGATTCCTGTACAGTGTACAGGAATGTTGCTGGCTACCAGCATGCCCGCTCAGCTAACTGTTAGCTGCAGTTGTTGACATTTGTTCATGAGCTCTGGTTTAGTTATGAATTTGACTGGCGTTCATTTTAACTTGCGAGGGTCCCAGGTGTGCTGGTGGTGTGGTTTGAGAATCCCGTCTGGAGAGAGAGGGGTCCTCAGCCATGTCCGCTAAGCAGGAAAAACATTCTGCTCGTCGCTCCAAGTCATGTATATGTGTGTTCTAGACGAGCGCTACAAAGCACAAATCCAAAAGTGCATGTTGTCGGTCTCATATCTTTGTCGTGAATGTTTATACTCTCAAATAACTCATGGGTGTAACAGGCTGAGGCATTTGTTCACGCCGAGCGGCTCGAGAGCGGCGTGAAGACCCCTGTTAGCTCTTATGTTAGCTGCTAGCTGCTCGCTGTAGCGCAGCGTCCAGGTTACCTTGCGACACCGCCATCGGGTATTTTCATCCCACACTGCGTTCAAATGGTTACTTAAAGCCATCGTTCCGAGCCGCATACATCGTTATTAAGCTGAAGTTAAGTCAGTGTGAAAACTGTACACTGTCATACAGCCTGCTGGTCAAACAGTCTGCAGAGTACGTTGACATCCAGCCCGAGCTCAGCGTGAGGTCAATCAGCTGTGGCAAATCAAGAGACGTCCAGATCAACCTGTGATACAAACACCGATAGCGACAATGGTTCATAGGAAAGCCCAGACATGTATCTCACTCTCGATGGTAACATGTGTCAACAGTTAACCTGGACGCTACGCTCTCAGCGCTACAGCGAGCAGCCAACAGCTAAAAGCTAACAGCTAACTGCTAACAGCTAACATAAAAGCTAACAGCGGTGTCCACGCCGCTCTCGAGCCGCTCGGCATGAACAAATGCTTAATACTGTTCCACACGAGTTGTTTGAGAGTACAGAGATTCACGACAAAGATATGAGACCGACAACATGCACTTTTGGACGATTTGTGCTCTGTAGCGCTCGTCTAGCAGTTTGCAAGTAGCAGCCCCGGCATCTCCGTGTGGATAGAAGTGTTCAAGCCACGTCAAAACGAATACACATATACATGACTTGGAGCGATGAGCAGAATGTTTTTCCTGGTTAGCGGACATGGCTGCGGACCCCTCTCTCTCCAGACGGGATTCTCAAACCACACCACCAGCACATCTGGGATCCTCGCAAGTTAAAATGAACGCCACTTAACCTGTCACATTGGTCGAGGCCATTAAGCTAACTGGAGCTGTTTTACAACGTTACAGGGAGCGAGGCTTGGAATCAGGAATCATTTGCTTTTGTCTGGCTCTCCGATTTGACCAATCATGCTCTTGACTGAGGTTAGGACCTCCTACCTCCTCATTTACATATAGACACAGAAATACAGAAATAAATAAATGTAGGTGAACAGAAATACAGAAATAAATAAATGTAGGTGAACAGAAATACAGAAATAAATAAATGTAGGTGAACAGAAATGTAGAAATAAATAAAAAGCATTTATTCTTTTATTTATACTTTTATTTATTTATTTATACATTTATTTCAGCATTTATTTATTTATGCATTTATTTATTTATTTATGCATTTATTTATTTATTTCAGCATTTATTTATTTATTTGTTTATACATTTATGCATTATTTATACTTATGTCAGGTTTGGTCCTCCATAGATAAGGATGTGTGCCCTATCAGTACAGTTGGCAACCCAGGCTTCAAGACACTGGTCAACACTTTGGACAAGCGGTATGTGTTGCCATCATGCAAACATACAAATATTATCATCATTTACTTTTTTACTTGTTACTAATTTATTTCTGGTTGTTTTTCTAAAAGTTATATTCAAGGTTGAGTTTTGGTGGCTTAATAAATACTTTTTTTGAAATCAATGAATAATCGTTTTTATGAATCGTGATTTCAGTATCAATCAAAATAATCGTGATTATTATTTTAACCATAATTGTCCAGCCGTAGTGATGAGGACAGCAGAATAAATCATCTGGACTTCACAGCCTCCCATCCAGGACAGTGCAAAAAAACACTGCCTAACATCAGGAGAGATACCTCCAATCCCCACCATGGACTCTGCAGCCTTCGAGGCAGGACAGCCAGGTTCTATAACAGCTTCTTTACACAAGTCATAAGACTGTTGAACACAAAATAACAATCCCTCGATCCTCCCTCACACACCCGCTCAGGACTGCTTCCCTTGACTGTGCAATATAGTAATACACATGTGCAATAGATTTTATGTAGTATTAATGTTTATTTTCAAGTGTTGTTAGAAAGACTAACACTTCTTTGTGTTTTTATGATAAAAGTTTTTTTTAGACAAAAGTAAAAATATTCAATAGCTCCAGACATTCTATGATCAAACATGGCTCTGTGTCCAAGTTTCTGTGTCACTGTACCTACAAGTACCAAGTACCGGAAATGCATCTCTCTATATAAGCAAGGAATCTGTCTGTCTGTGTGTGTATGTGTGTGTTCCTCAAATATCTCTGCGGATCAGGATCAGACTGACCTGAGACTTTCAACATGGCTGCTGCGTGGTTCAAGGGTGTGCGACGTTGGATTTGTTTGGACTACAATGATACCGTTAATAAATTATTTCATAAATGATTGACCAATTCCGCTAGCATTGCTAACCATAGCCACCATAGTCACATGTGCACCAGAGCCAATCACTGCACACCATAGCGTCACGTGACCAATATAAGATGACGTAGCAGCAAGACACAGCCTCCGTGAGTCTCGGTTCCGACGTAGGTGTTGTGTGCGCCCTTCAAAATATATGCCAGTTTTTAAATCGTGTTGAAATTTTTTATTTTTTTTTTAAACTATTTTCATCTTAAATAATTTTTAATTTTTTAAATTTTTATTATTTATCTTCGATACTATTTTATTTTATTTATTATTATCTTATGCATTTTATCCTTTTAACTGTTCACTTCTTTAAATTATCTTTTGTCAGGGTTTTTATCCTATCTTATGTTTTTAGTTTTTAAGGGTTAATTCCAGAGTTTCCTCAGGGGGGTCCTCCACACTGGGAGCTGTGTCTGGGCTGCTGCTGGGGTGCTGTCCCTGGGTCCCTTTGGCCCAGCCAGTCGTTGTCTGTCAGGGTCGGGGGGCCTGGGCACTGGTGCCCCCCGTGGCACAGCCTGTGACTCCTCCCAGTGTGGACGGCCCCAAAGGTGGCGTTTCCTCAATCCTCAGTGCCTTGCCATGTCTCCTTATTTCCTGTAGTAAGTGTGTGTGTGTGTGTGTGTGTGTGTGTGTGTACGTATGTGTGCATGTATATAGTACGGAGGGTGGGAGGGAGGGGCTTTCTTTATTATTGTTTTATGTTTCCTGTGTAAAGCACTTTGTGCTACATACTCATGTATGAAAAGTGCTTTATAAATAAAGTTGATTGATTGATTGATAGGCCAAGTAAAACCGGACTTATGATAAATAATGTCTACCATGCTTTTTCGCGAAAATTTCCTTCACGTTTGCTGCGCATTTGGTGCAGGAAGAAACGGTCAAAACGGGCTTCTCCCTTTCCTATTGGTGGAAAAAGGCACCACACCTACCAATCACAAAATTAAACGGCAAACCACGTGATTTAGTTGCTGAGGAACGGGGGGAAGTTGTGGGAGTGACAGCAGCAGTGATGGTGACAGAGACAGCGAGAGAGATAGCGAGTTTAGAAACTTGGGAGATTTGTGACATTTAGCGTCTTTGGAGTGTTTAGTTAGTGTGTTATGTAGTGTTTGGTGTGGTGTGTTTAGTGTGTAGTGGAGTCGGTTTTTTGTTTAATGAGTCAAAACAATGAGGAGAAGCTGAATGTGGAGCAGGCAGTGCAGCTCTTCATTCAGCTGGAAGGAGCACAGGCAGACCTGAGCATTGCCTGCATTTAAATGTAAATAGTTACATATAACTTTGTACATTTTTAAAAACTTATGCACAAATTTAGCAAACAACAATTTATATTTGCATTTTAAGTAATAAAAAACTGGTTTGTTAAACATATTTTTGGTTTTCACAGTAAAAAATCTAACTTTTTCTACTTGGATTTTATGTTTTTTTGTGATTTTAGGTCCATTGTGTTAACACAGTATGTCAAAATAAAAAAATAACTGTACAGTCACATGTGAGGTTGTGCTGAAAATAATGACACCAAGTAAGTAGCTTTTAAGGTGAAATATAAGGGCAAAATCAAAAATAGTCAAAAACAGCCAATTATACCCTGGAATATTAGATTTCACAACAAACCTAAATATCCCTGACGCCCCACCTTCAAACACAGCCTCATTTGGTCATCCATGAAAAAGCTACTTAACCTCCCACTTTTCTATAGGAATACATATTTCCTACGGGCACTGCACTAGTATTTAAAAAAACTCACTTCAGCTTGCAAGTTATAGCACACCATGCCCTTTGGTACATCCCTTATAAACAGAGAAACAGGATATATGAAGTGAATATATACAATGAAACATAATAAATGTTGTGTTCACTGTGTTGAACCCACCTTATTGATAGCACAAGCAGTCTTCTCCCTGATCTTGCCACTGCTTGTACGTAGGATCTTGGAGAAGTCTTGTCGAGCGGCAAGAAGGTGGGCAACAGAGATTTTACTTTTGGTGACCAGGGAAGAACGTAGTGGCTGGTAAACTTTGGCCAACTTTTCAAAATGAGTCTGTATTAAGATAAACAAAAGGAAGTCTTATTCATTTTCAGAAAGCCATCAAGTTTCACAGTCATTCACTGTATATACAGTCAAAGTTAAATCATTTACATCCACTTGTAAAGAACATATTTTTCATGGCAGTCTTAACTTCTATTGATTTCTCCAGCTCTCATTTTTCTGTGATGAATGAGAGGAACACAAACTACTTTGTCACAGAAAACATTCGTGAAGTTTGGTTGAATAATTAATTTATTTTAGGTCTTCTGAAAATGTGACCACATCTGCTGGATCAAAAATATACATACAGTAACTTCAATGATTTTGGTGAATATAGAATGTTGTTGGAGCATGGCCTCTTAACTTCTTCTGAGTGATTCTGATTGATAACAGCTGCTGACTTTTCTGGGCCCATTTTAATAGGGTGTGTTTGATACACCATATTCACAATTCATATTGCAGGAGTATTAGGGAGTGCACACAATGCTTAAATGAAAACTGAAAGAAAATAAAAAAGATGTTTCCATTATAGGCATGCTGTTGCCAAACTGTTCATGATCGACACATGCATTTTAAAAGACTGTTATTAGATATCGACAGGCCTGAGAGGAGAACTATATCAGAGTCAGAGGTCTTGGTGTGACTGCACTCAGGTCAAAATGTGATCAAAGTCAGTTGACTGACAGAAAATGGTCTCCTCCCATCTATTAATCTTTGAAGATGTTTGTCAAGCATTCGTGCCGAATTGTTTTTGACAGTCCCAGCCTCTAATGTGAGGATTATCTCATTCTTCATTTCTTACATAAAAGTAAACCTAGAATTGATGGATTTTGGAATGTTGGTCAGACAAAACAAGCTATTTAAGGATGTTGCCTTTAGCTGTAGAAAACTGTTATTAGCACACAGATTTACAGTTTTGTTTAAAGAACAAACATTTAATTAAGGATCCATTCATAATGAAAATAATCATTAATTTCAGCCTTCATCAAAAGTCCAATTTAAGTTCCATAGCAGGCAGTGACATGAGGCTCTGTTATCATGTATCAACCACCATTTTGTGTCCATTATCATCAATGATGCATTAGAGGGTGTACTTGTCTGTGCCACAGTGCTGAGACTGTGCACTTTGTTGTGTTAAACTGTGTAAAAATTTAAATGAGCATATTAAACAGAAATAACATGCCACGTGACAAATTTAGAGGCAACACTGAATCCAGCTAGCCTTCCTGATAATAATAAGTTTATTTGAAAACAGGGACAGTGCACATTAATAACATTACTGTAAATGTGCCAGAATTAGCCAAGAGGCTATTTTTCATCTGTAGTCCCTAGACAGATGTTAAAGTCACCCTATTGGAGTATGGCTCCCCCACACTGGAATATACCCAACACAGCTTTCTCTCTGCTGTCAGACAAAGAGAAGGCCAGATTCAAATCTTGATTAAAATATGTTATTTGCATCAGTGCACTGAGCCACTTTCAGATTTTTGAAGACTCCAAGTTTTCACATACCTTTGCCCTGTCTGACCATCCGAAAGACTGCACTGTGACATCGAGACGTTTCAACAGCATTTTTCTTCTTACTTCATACTCATTTGTAAGCGCTTGGTTTATTGCCTCAATTTTTTCCTGGAAAATAAGGAGATGATAAATGTTATTTTTATTTATTTTGTTTGTTTGTTTAAAAAGGGACAATGCACATCAATTGACATTTTCAGTTTACACTCAAAATGTAAATATGCCAGAGATAGCAAAAAAGCTAATTTTCATCTGTAGTCCCTTGGCGGTCAACACATCATCACATTACATTAGTGTGAAAGAAAAGAAAAAAAGAAAAAAAAAATCAAGAGGGATTGATAGCAAAAAAGAAAGAGAGAGAGAGAAAAAAAGACGAATGGGAGCATTCATTTTTTTGTCTTGAGACTGTCCTTCACACTTGACATGTATGTTTGCAGACTCTGGGCATCTCTAGGTTCAGAGAAGATGAAGATACATACAAGAGATCTGAGGTGAGGCCTTCAGTCTCACAGGATGAACACATTGGATACGTACAGAACTGCTGCGTGGTGTCATCTCTCGCTTTTAATTTCAGAATCCATGTTAATATGTTAGAGAGGCCCCACCGGATGCAGGAGTCACGCAGTCTCACATGCGGGTCAAGCGAGGCTGCAGATACGCCTCGTCTAGAGATTCAGAGTCCCACCTTTTTTACCACAATACACACTCAGCAAAAATCGAACTGAAAACGACCTGTAGACAGTCATATCGCCATCATGCCAGTGTTTCACTACAGTTTAAATGTCTGTATTTTTAGAATACGTCAGATATGAAGAGAATACACACAACAGGGGAGGAGCAGTTTCAATTCATGTAAGTGACATGGTTTTTTCACAGTTCCTGACTTGATTTTACACAATGCTATATTACTAGCCCTGAGCCTGTTAGCTCAATGCTAACATATAATGAGAATTCCCATTAATGTGCTAACATACATTAGAATATTTACAAATGCTCCTTTTTAATTCACATACTTAAATTAAAATGGCATATGTGCTCATCTTTGCAGGTGAAAAAGGAATCATTTGTATGTCCATGATTATTTTTTACTGCAATATCGCTTTTGTATGATTTAGTATATGACATTTTATTTGACAGTTGACTCTGTGAGTCACCAACTCTCTATAAAAGCAGGGAATCTCTGTCTGTCTGTCTGTCTGTCTGTCTGTCTGTGTGTGTGTTAGTCAAATATCTCTGCGGATCAGGATCAGACTGACCTGAGACTTACAACTAGGCTGCTGCGTGTTTCAATGGTGTGCGATTTCGCATTTGTTTGGACTGCAATGATACTGTTAAAGGAGTCATCACCTGTTTTTTTACATATCCAGTCCCTCTTGGATCGCTTTGGATCAATTCTTAAAACTTATTAGAAAAATTTCTTTTTTAAAAATGAAACATGGAACTTGTTCTGACACTTTTTCATACCGCGACTTTCTCTCGCGAGATTATGCGCGAGGTTTTGACCGGTCCGGATGTGCATTGTATTAATATGTAATGAGGCGCGCATTGATTGGCCGCAGGAAGGACAGAGCCGGAATGGGGGGCGAGCCTGCATGCACAGAAACTCCAAAACATAAACAGCCCCCTGTCATGGCGCACACACTAAATGACGAACCTTACGGAATTCAGGCATTTATGTACGAGCCGGAGTCGGAAACCGAACGGGAGAGTGAAGAGGCAGAGACGGTGGAAGAGACACGTTTACAGCAGGATGTCTCTGAATGGTAAATTCTTTTTTTTTCCTTCTTACTTTTCACACTAGTGTTTTACATGTAAGACCTGAGTTTTAATGCTGGCGGTCACGATGTATGGCGTGAAAATGACAGAGAAATAAGCAGATTCGGCGTGCTCACTCTGGCTGAGGACGGCTGTGAGCCGATGCATATGCAAGTAGCCTCCTGTGGTAACGTCACAACAGGAGCACTTTCAAACTCCAGCTTTTCAGGCAAGTTTCAACAGAGGTCCAACACCAATATGCATGATTTAACGAGAGAAATTGCGATTTCCGGGTGATGACTCCTTTAATAAATTATTTCATAAATGCTTTACAAATTCGCAAGCATTGTCCACCGGAGCCACCACAGTCACGTGCGCACCAGAGCCAATCACTGCAGAGCTTGGCCACGTGCACACCAGAGCCAATCACTGCAGAGCTCAAGCCCACGACATACCTGAAGAAACAAGCGGATTTATACATGCAGTGGCGCGAGCTGGACCGGGATTTTGCCGGCGGTTCGGTCCCGTTCTGTTCTGTTCTGTGCATCTAAACTGACTGTTGTGGATAAATGAGATTAAACGAATCCGGACCGAGTCTGTTCGGGTCTGAGGAGATCCGGAGACGCGGACAACAAAGTGGAATCGGAATCTGTGGATGTTCGTGTGTAGCTAGCCGCTAGCTAGCAGCTATCCGCTAGCTACACGGCCCATCTCCCGAGGCGACGGACCGGACGCATCGGCACGTCCAAAACCGGACCGAGGGTAAATAATGTCCGCCACACTTTTTCGCAAACATTGCCATCACGTTTGCTTTGTGTCTGGTGCAGAAAGAAACGGTAAAAACGGGCTTTTGTCACGAAAGTGTCCAAGCAGCAAGTTTGGTTGTTGAGGAACAGGAAGTTGTGGGAGGGACGTAGGCGGATGATTGACATGCAAAGATGGTCGGACAGCGATATTGAGAGTTGAGAGATTTGTGACATTTAGCGTGTTTGGAGTGTGTAGTTAGTGTGTTATGTAGTGTTTGGTGTAGTGTGTTTAGTGTGTAGTGGAGTCGGTTTTTCATTTAATGAGTCAGAATAATGAGGAGAAGCTGAATGTGGAGCAGGCAGTCCAGCTCTTCATTCAGCTGGAAGGAGCTCAGGCAGACCTGAGCATTGCCTGCATTTAAATGTAAATAGTTACATATAACTTCGTAAATGTTTAAAATGTATGCACAAATTTAGCAAACAACAATTTATATTTGCATTATAAACTTTTTCTACTCGAATTTTATGTTGGTTTTTTTTGTGATTTTAGGTCCATTGTGTTAATACAGTATGTCAAAATAAAAAAGTCAGTACAGTCTGTACAGTCACACATGTGAGGTTGTGCTGAAAATAATGACACCAAGTAAATAGTTTTTAAGGTGAAATATAATGGCAAAATCAAAAATATTCAATAACAGCCAATTATACCCTGGAATATCAGATTTCACAACAAACCTAAATATCCCTGACGTCCCACCTTCAAACACAGCCTCATTTGGCCATCCATGAAAAAGCCTCTTAACCTCCCACTTTTTTATAGGAATACACTTTTCTTACGGGCACTGCACTAGTTTACATTGATCAACAGACATTGATCAACAGACATTGCTACTACAGAAAAAATAGTTGCACCAGATTCCAGCAATTTTTCCTCTTCATTTTTATCATTACAATAGTCATCTAAAGCCCTCTTCAGCCAGAGATTCCTCAATAGTGCTGCAAAAAAGGCTTGCCTCTAAGCTGCCTGTTTTTTTTCACATTGAACCAAGCTGCAGATCCAAAAGTGACGGTACACGTCATGACATTGATTTATGTGTGTTTTTTCAATGCGTTTCCCCTAGGGTCCACCTGTTAATCTAACCATGTATCTGCTGACTGTTTATAATCATATGGATGCTGTTCTAATGTGTTGTGAGTGAGATAACTAACCCAACATGCACCCTGGAAAGTCACAGATATGTTTTTTGCTCTAAATAAAATAATTACATAATCACTAACAGTATACAGGATGCTGTCTGACTCCGTCAGTCGTGGGGAGGGAGGCTGTGTTCTGGGGGAAAGTTCACTGAAGTCTCAGTTGGGAGGGCTGACTGTCACAGTCATTTTACTCAATACAGGTTTCCTGAGACAGTAACTACAATTACACAATAGTGGATGGAGACAGAGACATGGTGAGTTTTTTTTTTGCTCTGAATGATGTCACATAATCACCCCAATTGAACCGCAGGAGCTGCATGGCTCTGCTGCCAGGGACGACATCATTTATCGGGCAGAAATGTCACAAAAAGTCAGTAGGACAGATAGTGTACAGTTAGGGACAGAGGCTTTCCCATTTAATGATGCTGTTTTTTTTTTTTATCATATACAGTCATCTCCAAAACTATTGGAACAGCGCGGCTGTAAACTGAAAACATTTGGGTTGGACGTCAAAAGATTAATATGAGAAAACAGATCAGCATTTCAGCTTTCATTTTCAGAAATCTATCAGATAACTTGGAAGATAGTATCATTTGCAACAGGTCACTACATTTTAAGGTGAGCAAAAGCATAGGAACAGGTGGACTAAAAAAAGATAAGCGGGAATAATACTTCTGGAGGTTGACTTGGCCAGTTCCACTTCTTTCCCCTGATGAACTCCTTGGTTGTTTTAGTAGTGTATTTTGGGTTGCTGTCTTGCTGCATGAGGAAGGATCTCCCGATGAGTTTGGTTCCATCTCTCTTTAAATTGGCAGACAAAATGTTTCCATAGACTTCTGAGTTTATTATGCTGCTGCCATCATGTGTCATGTTTTCAATGAAGATCAATGAGCCCATCCATTCAAGCCCAAGCCAGGATATTACCTCCACCTTGTTTCACAGATGAGCTTGTGGATCAGAGCCGGAGCAAACCTGTCCCCTCTCTGCATCCGTAACATTCCCACAGACAGCAAGGCAGGGTATTGGCACATGATTCATGCACTGAAAGGGCAGTGTGAATGGGGCTACAGACGTTCAATCATTATCACATTTTAGGGATATAATGAGGTATGATTTGATGCAAGCTGCAGGTGGAAGTCTGATTATCATGACCTCATTGACCCCATTGTGAAAATTCACGGAAGACACAGTGGTGGTTGGCCTGATCTCCAACAACATGGAGACGAGGTGGGAAGAGGTGGAGTTGCTGGCATCATGGTGCAAGACCAACAACCTGGACCTGAATATCACCAAGACCAATGAGGTTGTGGTAAATTTCGGGAGGGAGAAGCAGAGGTCCCATTACACACCACTAAAGATCAACGGGTGGAGAAGGTGAGCAGCTATAGGCACCTCGGAGTTCATATCTCTGAGGACCTAACATGGACAACCCTCATAGGTGAAGAAGGCTAGACAGCGCCTATATCACTTCAGACATCTAAGGAAATTTAAGATCTCCACAGGTCTGCAACAAACAATAAACTCTTACAAACCAACATAACACACACTCAGCACACACCCTGCTACTTGGCACAAGGTCTTCTTCTGTAAATACTTTTGTCATCATCTTTTATTTATATCTTATTCTTGTTTATAATATGTATATTTTTTCTATTGAGATTTAAGCCTGTTATTTCATTCTCTTTTTTAGTTTCATATTCAATAAATTGTATTTCCTGGTTATTTCTGGCACTATTTTTTTTTTTTGCACAGTTGACAGAGTGGTTGCAACTTAATTTCACTGTTGCTGTACTTGTATAATTGCATGTGATAAATAAGCCTTTGAATTTTGAATCTTGTAAGCTGTGGAATCTTCACTTGTTGCTGCAGGGGGACAATGTTGAGGAAAGCTGGAGGAAAATGTAAAAATCAAACTTGTACCCCTTAACCTTTGGAGTAGATACATATAAAATACTGAACTAGGTTTTATGGTATGTTCTGGTTTAAAGTGTACCCATTGAATATAACTGTGGTCAGTCAGCACTTAGGGAAGTTCATTATCATAATCATTTCCCCATCTGTCCTAATTCAGATATTTTTATCAAGCCTCACATTGTTTAGTCCGGCAGGCAGCCGCCCAGAGAAAAGGCTTAGCATCTTCTTTTTCTTTTCAGAAAGGCATTGGTGACGTAGTAGTGGCTGTTTTTCTTTTTTCTGGCCCCTGAGATGATATTCACTGCATTAATGTCTCCTATGGATCTTTTCATGCACATACATCCTCCTTGCTCTAAACTGAGTAAACCGCAAAGCGGCAATGTCAATCATGCTGCAGCGGTTGTCAAGACCAAATCCGGGCATAACACAGGTTTGGTGTTTTGCCCAGGGTCACTTTCACATGCGGCTGGAGCTGGCAGCTGAATCACTGACCCTCAGATTTGTGGACAACCTGCTCTACCTCCTTAGCCACAGATGCCCACTTATGTAGTCCTCTGTAATTATAGAGTATTTCTAGATTGTTTCTGAGTATTTACCAAGTGCACAGGTCCAAGGGCTTTCTTCATCAAAGGTTCTCCAATGTGATTTGGTGAGACTCTGCTCATGGCTTCTTTCAGCTAAGAAAAATGGACAACATGCAGATATGTGTAGTATCAGTATATGAATGGACAGTTTAAAACATTGATCATACAGCAGATACAATACATTACACAACACTGACTAAAGCAGAAATGTGTACAACTAGATTTCTTATCACACCATGACTGTGGCTGACACGACAGTATGTTTAGTCAACACCTGTTTAACTAATCAACAGATTTAATGGTGGGGGACACATTACAGTCTGATGCACTGTGGTTCTGTAAGGTATGTTTCAACAACTGTTGTCAGGAATTGAACGAGAATGGCAAGCTTGAAATACATGTTTACCCCAGCTAAATTTTGTCCAATTCGATTTATCCTGTGAGTGCACACCATCTCTCTGTATCAATAGACCAACTGACCTTCTTTTCAATTCCACTGAAGAACTGGAACATGGTGATGTTTGCTGGAGGCTTGGACATGCCTAGTGCCATGCAGATCCCCTTCAGTTCTTGGAACACAGGGCTGCCTGACTCCAGGGAATTCTTCTCAGGCTTATTCACCAGGATCATCCTCGATGCCTCCAGTTCAGACACCAGAAAGGCTGAGATAAAAATAGGATTTGGTTGTATTCCAAATACTGTTAAATGATGTTTACGTTTCAATGTTATCTGAAAAAAATTAAATATGAGCAATTTATAGAAACTAAAAAACGTGGCTGAAAAGGTTGTCTTATGACAAGTAACTAATGAGAAAGGCATCTGGCTGTGTTTACTCAAATTTACAGCAAATCTGTCATAGACCATTGACATATATATGTATATATGTATGTATGTATGTATGTATGTATGTATGTATGTATGTATGTATGTATGTATGTATGTATGTATGTATGTGTGTTTTCTTTTTCGCCCTATTGTTTTAACTTCTCTTAGTTTGGCTTGACTGTTGAGCATTTCTCCTCTTTTATTATCCTCCTGAGTGTCCTACTTTTGCTCCGTCTTTGTAAACTCTGTTTTCTACTGTGCTCTAGTAGCTCTACTGTGCAGGTAAAACACAGGTGTAACTGGATACACTGATGATCACCATTTTATTTAAGCAGGGTAGACAACATACTGATATGACCCAGATGTTTCTCTGAATAATTATATAATATGAATCTAAAATAATTAAAAATTCTGGCTAAAATGCTGCCAGAACTACTGTTTAACATCATGGGCGGGGGAACTAAAACATCAATTTGTAAAAAAGCTAGAAAAAAACAGACAGACAGACAGGCAGACAGGCAGACAGGCAGACAGGCAGTAGCCCCATTCACACAGACAAGCCGCATTATCATCGCAGGGGTGGTTCGCCAGTTCTCCGCCGATGGTGATTCACACAGAGTGAAGCATCTCCGCCTTAAAGACGAACCGCTGTGCAATTCACACAGAAAGTTGGCGCTGCGGCTCCTAAAGAGGCGTGATGGTAGACGTCATTGTGTTTTCAAGGTGTTGTTATAATGTGTTGTGATTGAGATCCTGACTCACAAAACATCCTGGAAAGTGACATAGTTAGGTTTTTCGCGCTAAATTACATATTTCCATTATCACCATCAGTAAACTGGAAGCTGTCTGACTGTCACTCACAGGACGGAGGCCGTTTTCTGGGGAAAAATTAACTGAAGTCTCGGTCCGGAGGGCTGACCATTGTGGGGATTTTTTCAAACACAAACACTCGGTGTGTTAAAGTTTTTAGCCAGTGACGGACGCTGTTTTTCGGGTAGAAATGTGATGAGGAGTTGGTAAGACAGACAGGAGGACAGACGCTTCTCTGTGTACAGCTGGTGGGTAATTTGTCTTTATTTAGTTGAGTGAAGGACCTGTGCAGTTAACAGACCGTCAGACCGACACGCCCTCGATAAGCGCAGCCGGCTTATCCATTCACACTGGTTCGGTTTGCCAATACTGCTCCTCTGATAGTACCTCTGGAGACGTATTGGTGCCGGAGCAAAATTTCACCCCTCGCCACCTCTGAGGGATTCAGACAGAGGAGGAGTTTGGCGCAGTATCCACCATTCACACAGCAGTGTGAATGGGGCCGGAGAGACAGACAGAGCTCATGTGAACATGTAAGGAAAGGGAGCATGACAACATGATTTAAATTGATATGATTGATATGAGGCTGACTTCATGTGTGCAGTGGGTGAGGCTATGGATATGACACAGTACTGATGCATAGACGTTTTCAGGGCCAAACCCTCTACATGTGTGACCAATTTGGTGTAGATGGGAAAGTGTATGTTGGAATTATAAGAATGTCCTGCTTCATTGTGAAGCATCAAAATCGACTGCACTTGAAGATCTGAACATGAAATGACATGAAATTTAGATTTTTGTTATGAGCCACATCAACCTTAAATGATCATAACCATATTCAAGAAATCTACTGAGGTGTCACACGAGATTGTACACACTGAATTTTGTATGAATCCTTGCAGCAGGTAACAGTATATAACCTCTCGCATTTTTGATGCCCCCCAGCAGACCTTCACAGCAAAACAGTGTTGCAGAATTCTACAACTGAAAAAGTGACTGAAAAAATACACAAATGGCTTCATACAGCTCTTCTTGCATATTCCAAGTCTCCAGAAACCCAGAGATCCCAAAGATCTCCAAACATTTTTTGTGAAAATAATCTAATTTTCCATTGGCATTAGGGCAAGTAGAGTGCGACAGAATCTTCTCACTTTTAGGTGCTTGTAACATAAGTGTCATTACTTGCCCCAGTGTTTAACCAGTCAGGATATCTGGCTCAAGAAAACCCTACTGTACTACTCCTAACCAATACTGCTGAATTAAAGTAAGCTAAAAGCCCTAGCAATAAATTCAGTCAAGTCATTCCAGCTTCAATGCTAAATCCTGTGCTGGGTAGATCTTAACAAAGCTAACATAACAAACCCAATCGAACCTAACAGCCTATATTGGTAATAAAACGAAAACATAAAAAATGCAATTCCTAAAAAGATGCTCTTATGCCCCTTGGATTACCACGTCAGTGTTTTCCTAAGTGAAACTCGGCAGGTAGTGTTTAATCACTGTAGGATGCCCCCAGACCCACCTAGCTGACTACTCCATGTCCTTGTGGAAAGCTCTGCTGCACCCACCATCTACAGGTGGGCAACCCAATCACAACTGTCAAGGGAGGGGCAAAGTGCAGGATGTAATGGTAGTGTCGAGGTGGAGGGTTACTTGTCTTGGTGGAACATTTGCACATGGGGAGGTGAGTCTCTTGCATTAAAATGGCTTAATCCCCACAACAGAACGATGACAAGCCCGGCAGTCATATCTGTCATTTCCTGTATAGACAGTGATTTTGAAAACGCTTACATGCAAATAGCAGATGGGGAGAGGAACAGCAGGCTTACAAACACAGTCTACATCTGGTAAGTCAGACGAGCTTGATAAAGACAGCATTGGTGACGTTAGCTTATAAGGTAAAGTAGCCAAGCCACCTCAACCTCCCAGCCCAGACAAATACAACACAATTAATCAAGTATTATACAATAAAGTTTGATATGCAACACTTTATCACACGTGGATGTTGTATACCAGTGAATATAAAGTGCTACAGACTTTAACAGTTCAGCTCACAGGTAAATACGGCAAGGCTTTTCTTCCATCTGGAGGAGCCGTGAGCAGGGCATCGAACACCTAACTGCTGGGGCACTGTGCTATGAGGCAGTCCCATCACTCTGACATCTCTCCATGAATACGTATCAGTGGGCTCTGTGTGCATGTGTGTGAATTTGGGGCCTGTGTGTGTGAATAAAAAACAACAACGGGGTGAAAATTTCAAATTTACCAAAGGGGAGACACAAAGTAATTCTGCTTCTTAGACGATTAAGGGTTAAGTTGGTCTTGAGTTGGCTGTTATCTTACTAAGGAGCAGCAGACAGTCTGTCCTGTTGAGGAGCCTCTGGGTGATGTCTCCGCTGGTGAGGACAGAGTAAGGACAGGCGAGCTCTGACAGTAGACCGCTCATCTCCAGCTGAAAGCTCTCTGCCTCATTCGGACCTGGGAGGGGTAACAAACATGCAAACCATGAGGTAGAGAGACAGACAAATAATACATTTCACATACCAATCTCAGCTCAGTGATATTGCTAGGTATATGTCTTGTGTCTCCGCTGCCCAGGGGACACACCACATTGTTGGTCTAATAAGACTAGAATGTGAACGTGTGTGTTGAAATCATAATAAACAAAAAAAATTATCACCAAATGAAGAGCAAAAAATCTGCTGGTCACCGTTTCCACCATCTGCATACTGTGGTCATCCTCGATCGACACACAGATTTTATTTCAACAGTCAGCGCTACAAACTTGGGTGATGGTAAATTAACAAACTAAACCAATATCACAAATGATCAACTATAGTTGATTCTGTATTCAGGCTACGGATGACGGATGAAGCTTTGCCCTTCAGGGTGATGTGATAAGGCCGTGCCCGACCCAAGACCTTGTCAGTCACATTGGATTGAGCAGTTTAATAATTAGATTCAACTGTGTCTTTTTTCAGTTCAGTGCCAAACTAAACTTCCAAACTATCAGCCTACATGAGTATGTTTTACCTGCAGCCTCAGACTCAGTGTTTTAACAGCCTTCTTTGCCTCTGTTGTGTGAAAAACATCTACACAGTCAGAGAAAGTTTAACTTAGTTCAGTTATAAAATCCAAGCACACCACGAGCGTCTCTCCTGTTGGGCTGCTGACAGGGCTGTCAGATCAGGGCTGGCTCTGCACATTTTTGGGCCCTAGGCCAGACTGGAAATTGGTGCCGTCAAACTGCAGCTTCTCTCAGTTAACCACCAGGACATGTTGTCAGTTGGATTTTTTCACAAGTATGCCAGCTAATATCAAATATTTATTGTTTATGGATCCCCTTATTTAAAATTCCTCATTGATGATATCCCTTTGCATTTTCGTAAGCCTCTACATTTTACCCTATCATTGTAATGACCTCAGATTGAGGAAAAGAAAGAAAGACTACTTCGTCCTCCATGCGGCTTCATATCCCTCAGGGAGTGTTTCAGATTCAAACGTCATTCCTGCCCTTGAGTGCTGGATTAAACTCAAGGTGCAACTCGGGAGCAACAGGGACATAGTAAAATAATCTGTTCATTGGGACATGTTGATAAGCTAACATGCCATTACAACACTGAGCACTTCATCCTCTGAACCACACAGGATGTCAACTGTAACACTGGCTGACAGAAGTTCACTGCCCCTCAGAACTTACTGATATTTGCATTACTATGTTATTAACTTTGAATCTTGCTAGCATAATGTTAGCTTTCTGGCTAACAGCTGAGCCACAGGCTAACCCTCCAATGAGCAGGACAATGCCCGACAAGGCACTCAATGGGCATTACTATATAGCCAAGTCAGTTAACCACAAGCTGGCTAGTTACGCATCTGGGTTTACATTTGTTAACATTATTAGTTGCAAGAAGTAATCAACATTACCATTTGAGCCAGCGCCAATCTAAGGCTAGCTCCTGGCATGTTGTTGTCTCCCTCTCAATTGTGCAAGCAGAGGGCCGAGGTCACGCATCAAAACCGACCTGCAGATCACACTTTAGTCACATGGTAGACTAGGTGTCAAGTGAGGCTTGAGCAGAGCCATCTTCATTCTATATGAAAGGCAAGCAATTATACTCTCTCTGCATTACTTTATTTCTATATCTAAAAAGCTAACATTCAGTCAGAAAGCGATTTATTCTGAAAATAATGCAACTAGAATTTCGAGCAGTTTCAGGCACGTTATCCAAATCCAAGCACACTTGTGTTGAGAAGTCGACAAAGAAAAGGCTGTAAAAGTGTCTAATCAAAGTAATGAACATTTGGTGATAAACACATACAAATCTTTCAAAAGGAAAATCCCCCAGTATATAGTTATTTAAAAAACAGTAACAGTAACTTAACTTCTGTAACAGGTGAGAGTGAACATGAGTTACCAGCTGTGAAGCGAGGCTGAAGTATAGGCGCTGGTTATATCCAACACGGGGTCAGCTCATTTCACTTCTAATGTGAATGTTCTACTAAACCCACAGGATCAATGTGGATTGAGAAGTAGTTTGAATGAGTGGTTTGCAGGAAAGCGGCAGTGACTAAAAGCAGAGGCCAAGCAATCAAAGAGGCACAACAACCACTGCACTGGTGTTACACCAAGTGTGAATTTAATACTAGTTTGTCAGAAAACACTCAATTTATTGAGAACCCACAAAAATATCTTGCTTCATGGAAAACATCACTGTCAGCAGATGTCAAACTAAAACCCTCATTGTTGAATTAGCAGATTTGAATGTCCAAAAACAGATTTGATTTCCTCTTAAATCATCAGTCAAATGCTAAATAATCTAAATGTATTGCCCACCAACCCAAACCACAACATGTGGCACCAATTAATATGGTCACATTCACTGAATTACAGTGGCTCTGTATCAACATTGTTGGTAGTTATAAAATATGTCTTACAGTTTGTAGCCTGGACATTCTCCTCCAGCTTGCAGTAGAGCCTGAGCTCTGACACGATCCAGGCACAGAGCTTAGTGTACTCAGGTGAAGCTGCTCCTCTGCTCACAGCACAGTCCAGAGCTCCTTCCTCCAACAGAGGGCCTTGGTACCTAACGTTACAGTGACACACACAGCTCGTATTCAAAACAGCATATGATCATATTCAGTCTGAGCCACAACTCGTCTCTGCCCAGTACAGCATGACACTGATTTTACGCCGGACAGTTGGGTTTCAGTGAGCAGAGCCAGGTTTCAGTTCGAAGACTTGTTGCCATGTACCGATGATGTTCGCCAGTGAAACCGAACCACAGTCTATAAATGGGCACATTTTAGAAGGTGGTCATCAGAAACGTGCGTTCCAAACATAAACTAGCTCGGGACCTCAAACAAATACTTTCGACAATGTATTAGATATTTCGGCATGTAACAAATCAAAAGGAATAAATACTGATAAACCGTATATTTTCAGGACGACAATTAATAGGTGGACAGAAGTGTGTTGATATGAATGATGACGGGGCAGCTTCTCTAGCTGGTGGCACGTTATAAATCAGTCGGTGGGTCTATACTTATCCTCTTTGCAAATACATAGCTATGATAATGCTCATACGTAGCTATGGTTAAATCTATCACCATCAGACAAACGTTAGCTGCAACTGCAAGTGAGCCGCTTTGCTAAAGCCAGCTAACGTAACGTTAGTGTAATAGGCTGGTTGACAGAGCACAGGCAGGCAGGGCTGCTTCATACACTACACAGCGACGTGTTTTATTAACTTACCCTAAATCCTCAAGAGAGACTACAATGTCATTCTCCATCCCCAATGCTATATCGTTATCCTAAAATCACGTACTAACTACAAAGTAAGCTTGTCACATCAGCCAGCTCAGCTGATACACGTTTTACTGTGTCTACTTCTTTGGATGTATTGGCGGTTGGAGAACCAGTCTATGGATACTTCACCGCCGCCTACTGGAGCACATTGTCAAGTGTCTACAGACAATCCCTGCTGAACAACGCTGCATGTGCATCTGATGCTGGTCTGAGATGGTCTTAGCTTGTGTGATGGTTTTAAGGTCCCAGAACATTGAAGCTAGACAGGTGGCAGGGTCCGCCACATATGTAAAACAGTATAAATTCTGTTGCTCTTTAGAGTCAGTTTGTTTATCCAGTCATGAAAACAACGAGAGTTTGTTTATTAAGTTTGTTTAGGCAGAATCATCCAATGTTGATATTTTTCTGCTCATTAAAACTTCTGAGTGCTCCTTTAAGCAAACTAACTGCTAATTAATGAAAAGGCTGAATATTTTTTAGAGGATTTACATAGACTGTCCCAATGCATATGATCCATTTATCACATGAAATACAATACAGATAATCAAAGTATTTTTGTTAACTTTTTAAACTTATTTTTTGAAGAAATAATTTTAATTGCAACAAAATTGCAATTGCAAGACACACACAAAGTTCTGGTTGATGGATAAGTAAGTATTCATTATGAAATATTCATAGGCCTACACACAGAACTTTCATACAACTGTAACCATTAAGCTGTTTGCCATATACTAAACTTAAGGTTGTACAAATTATTCTAGTCATGAGGATATCAAGGTTAAGGTCAACTTTATTATCCCACAAGTGGGGAATTCATGTGGTCACCATTGCACATAACATTGCTCTATACTATACAGCATTAAAGGAAAAACATAGCAAAGCATTTAAGAGAAAAAAAAAAGAAACAATAACAGGACAGACAAAACAGTAAGTTCATTGAGAAGACATGAAAAGCATGTGTTGATAAATAAAATAGTTGAATGTTCACTTAGGATTTTTTTTGTCTAATGTTGTACAGTCTAATTGCTGTAGGCACAAAAGACTTGTTGTACCTTGTGGTCCTAATTTTCCTCTGCAGGATTCTGCCACTTGACCTGCTACTTCTTTAAAAAGTCAGGTGAAGAGGGTGGGTTGAGTCATTTAGGATTTGATCTATCTTTTTTAAACTGAGGTCATTGTGCAATTGAGCTACAGATACCTGATCAACTCCAATGATCAGACTTTGCACATATTGTGACATGAATGTGTAAATAAGAGACCTATAGCAATTAGTAGAAGCGCGCTTTATAAAGTTCACTCCATCGACTTATTATTAGTTCACAGGGCAGAGCTGCCACATCCAATATGGCGGCGACGTGGACGTACAGTCCAGCACTAAATTAGCTGTCTATGTATATATGTCTATGGGGGTTAACCCCAAGTATGGTATCAGTGACGGTAGAGGGAGGGAAGGCAGGGAAGCCAGGAAACCGATTGCAAACAAAATCTCTGACTTGCAAATATCTAAAGAAATGGGTGGGCTGTAAATTGAAAGCTTGAGTTAACTGGTTGAAGGAAGCAAATATGCCACTAATGTAAATGTGTTTTATTGATACAATCCCCATGTCTTTCCAGGTCAAAAAAGCCTTGTCAGTAACTGATGGAGTGAACAAAGGGTTAGAATGTACTGGGGACAAGACAGGTATAAACTATAGTGCCACCTGAATTGATTCCAGATTCTAAGGCAGTTTTTCACTACAACACTGCTGGAGTGTGCAGTCAGTGACGAAGTAAGGGGGAGGCACAACAGAGACATCAGAGAAGAGGGACTACATGAGGCTTCCTCAATCTAAAGCCATGATGGAGATTGGCTATTGGTGTGGCACCAGTGCAGTATTATTCTAATGTTTGCAGCCTGATAGTAGTGCAAAAAGTTGGGTAGAGCTAGGCCGCCCAAGTCCCAATTTATTGTGAGATTGAGCTATCAAGTGAGTGAAAAATGGTTTAGGGAGGAAGATAGGAATACATTGGAAAAGATATAAGATCTTGGGCAGTACGTTCATTTTAATACAATTTATCCGTCCTGCGAGAGACAAAGGTAAGAGAGACTGATGGTGGATGTCTTGGGAGAGGGGGAAAAGTTAGATTTAAATAGTTCTGAATAGTTTTTAGTTACACAAACACCCAAATATTTAAAGTGCTCCAGCGACATTCTGAATGGCAACTTGAGAGGGTATAGGCTGTGGCCGCAGCATTGACTGGCATCAGTTTGCTTTTATGAAGATTTAATTTATAACCTGATATACACCCAAATTCTTTCAACACGTTTCATACTGGGGGATAGATTTGTCTGAGTGGGAAAGAAAGACCAAGAGGTCATCGGTGTATAGGGATAATTTATGTTCTATGCCACTTCTTGAGATGCCCAGCATCTGACTGCCATTGCCATCGAACCTCTAGCAGTAGCCCTCAGATCCAAACAGCAATGGAGAGAGTGGGCAGCCCTGTCAGATAACAGGTTCCAGGGAGAAATAATCAGAAAAAACATTATTTGTGCAGACACAAATAAGAGGGGATTTATCTAGAAGCTTAATCCATGATTTAAATGTATTGCCAAAGCCAAAAAGTTTCAATGTGTAAAACAGATAAGGCCACGCAGCACGGTCAAATGCCTTTTCGACATCCATAGAAATGACCAGCTCAGGTGTGTCAGAGGTTGTGGGTGAATATAGAATGTCAAATAGTTGCCTGACATTATAAAAGGAATTTCTGTTCTTTACAAACCCTACAAAACTATCCATTGATAGTTGGAAAGATATACAGCCCAGTCATCTATCCTGCATTTTAGCAAGTAGTTTGACATCTGCACAAAGTAGAGAGATAGGGCGATAAGAACTACAGGACAGTGGATCTTCATCCTTTTTATATATAAGAGAGATAGTAGCCTGCTGTAATGTGGGAGGGAGTAAGCTACTTTGCAGTGATTCATTAAACATGTAAAGTAGTAGTGGGGACAGTGTATCTGAAAATGTTTTTAAAAATTCGGCAGGAAAACCATCAGGGTCAGGGCATTTCCATTTCTGCTTAGACATTAAAGCACAATGAGGCATAAAAGTCTCTGAACTGATTGCTAATGGTTTGAGAGCTAATGGTCATTCCAATATTTGTGTTAATCTGGGTGATGTGCGTTGATGAGGAGGACTGCTGAATTTGATGAGCAAGCAGTTTACTTGGTTTGACTCCAAACTCATAATAATTGTGGCATGTTTTTAAAAGTGACTCTGCTGTCTCATTGGAGACCAGAAAGTCATATTCTGCCCTCTTTGTGCGCAATTCTTTGAAAACATCAGCATCAGGTATGTCCAGACACTTTGACTGCAGCTCTGATATATCCTTGGAGAGAGAGAGACCCTCTTTTCTATAGCAATCTTTTTCTGATAGGCTGTATAAGATATTATTTGTTCTCTTAAGTAAGCTTTAAATGACTCCCATATAGCTGCTGCAGACACATCTGGATCAACAATGGTAGATATGAAAAGATCAATACGATTGTTTATTGTACTAATAAAGTTGGTGTCAGAAAGTAACAACGAAATTATGACATCCATGACGACAATTGCATGGTCTGAAATAACAATGGATTGTAGGAATACGACATGACTTTGCGCAGATTAATGCACAGGCTTCCCTAGGCTGCAGCCTAGGGGCCCCACGTGTGGAGGGGTACTTGAATAGATCAGATTATGTTTTAGAAATTTAAATACACTTTAACCAAAATTTTGCAGCAGGCAAAATGTCTGACGAAAAACCGAGCGGGGCACAGAAGTGAAAAGTACAGTGGGAGAAAGAAAAATGGGACAGAGAACTATTAGCGAAGATTCCCAAATTAACAGGATATTTTAATTTTTCCCCACAACAAGGAAGGCTTCTTGGGTGGTGAGATTTGTTTATCTATTCCGACAAATCCGGCAACAATATCAAATGTTTGATGCATCGAAATATGTGCTGTGACCCTGTTTCTAATGATGCTGAAGTTTGGTGCTGTTCTTAGCATTATTTGTGGCTTTTTGATGGCGGTTTTATATTTGGACCCATTTACTGCAATGTACTGTTGTCGTGCGGTCGTCCGCCCTCCTCACGTCCACCCACCTCACGCAGAGGCCGGCAATGTGCCGGCCTCTGCGTGAGGTGGGCGGAGGTGTCGATGACCTGCACTGTTGTGCCGGGGAGTTTTAAAACCATGAAACAGCTGATCACAGCAGTCAGTCCATCACTTCATGCGCAGACATTAAGATGAACAATTGGACAGCCGCTGAGATCCAGGAGATGCTAGCATCTCCTCGGTCTCTGTAGCTGTTTGGTTGTGTTAGCTTGTTGTTGTGTCGGAAAGCTAAGGATGGTCTCTACTTTCAAATTAAAAGCCCCCCGCTAAGAACCCAGTTCTAAACTCCAATGGGGTGCAATGTAAGGCTCTTATTTTGAAGACAAATGTGTTGTCATTCTTCACAGCCCAACTTCGAGCTTCACGTCAGGTCACATGTTTACGCCTACCTCAGATGCAGCTTTTGGAAAAGGAGAAATATTACGCCTCCATTTTTGAAAGACAGGCCGGCACATTGCCGCCCTTACTTTGGAGCAAATGTGCCGCCTTTTCTATCTAAAAAGGACAACTGTCTCGGCTGCAATCTATGGGAGCTCAGACTCATCCACCGAGTCGGAATCAAGTCTTTGCTACTCAAAAGAGGAATCACAGTGTCACATAATTGTAGTTTGCCCTTGGCATAGTCCAGGAGAGCATGGTTAGCCATAAGAAAGTTAAGTTCCAATAGTGCTTTTTGTGTAGACCCAGTGGCGGTTCTAAACCAGTCTTAATAGGGGGGCCAGGTTGGGGCCGGCTTTTTTGTTAGGGGGCACATACAACCCGGAAAAAAGATAAATCCCTCATTCAGACAATACAGTGTTTACAATTTCAGCAATTTTGATTGGGTAGTAAACTTTCCCTTCAAAACAAAATCATTGCAAGAAATCTGTCATTGTATTATTGACGCAGACTGGGGGGGGGGGGGTCCCAGACTCAGAGTTACGGGGGCACTGGCCCCTGTTGGCCCCCCCCCCTCCAGAACCGCCCCTGTGTAGACCCACTAAGCACATGAAACACCTGCTGTAAGGAGTCATTCCCTAGATGTAGAGTTGCTGTTATGGTGACCAATGTATCAAGCACCTGGCCATTCACAGCACGTGCAGCAATGAAGTTTGGATTTAGGGGGTGTTTTTATGCAGTGCTGGAATAGACATGAGGAAATCAGCACTGATGAATGCTCTGGAATCCACCAATATATTGATTTGAGTCCCTTCAATTCTGCCCCTCACATATGAAGTATGCAGCACTTCGGTTGTGTCATGTATTTTCGTGTAACCTGTTGATAGGCGGGGCAATTCCTGCTCCAAAGGGCCCACAAGTGCGGTAGCTGGTGTTTGGTCATCATCTGCATCTCTTTTCCCGACAGGTTTGCTGGATTCTCCCACCTAGGCACCCCTTGTCTTTGCTGTGGGTGATCATGAAAGAGGGCTCTGGCAGGTCTAGGGCCAAGGCAATTTGGAGAGGTGGCTCGATCACTATAGGACGCCTGGTGACCAGGACCTCCTCCTTCCTCCTCGGTCGCTCAAGCCAAGGTCAGGGGAACGCCATGGGCGACGCAACTGGCAGCCCTGCTCTTCATACATACACTGGAACTGGCCTCCATGTGCTGGGTGAGAGATTTTTCCTTCTTCTCTCCAGCTGCTGGTTTTCAGTCTATTGTTTTCCTCTGCCATACTCTCATTTCTCTCATGTGCTTCGTAAGTCCATGGCACTGGACAAACCTACTCCATCTGATACCGAGTGCACCATTGCTGGCACATCACTGCCAGTCGGCGTCTAGCGTACCGCAATGTTATCATAGTCAGTCTTTAAAGACTCTGCGGCTCCTCCAGATCAGTATCCCCCTTCTCGTGACATTTAACTCTCAAGACCGGGTCGAGCCCAGCCAGAATACTATCTGAAACAGTCTAGAAAATGTCTTTGTCCAAATGCCTCCTGCTAATTCTCCTTTACTGCAGTGTAGTCGGCCTGAACGGCTGCAGGAAGACTATCTCACAGCAGAAAAGCAGCCTAGGTGAGTCGCCTTGGCAAAATCCTGACCAGTTCATAGTCATAGTCACCTCCAGCCACTAGCACCCTTACAGCAACCTCATATTGTCCGGCCCAGTAGGGAAAACTTTGCTTTTTGTCTCCCGCAAAGGATGGTAGAAGAATCAGTCTTTAAGTTGCTGGCAGACTGTCCCCAAGCCGCTCCATGTAGTCCAGCAGGTCCTCCTCAAACATCCACATTTAGAATTCCTTTACGTTTCTTACTTTATGTCTATTTCACTCTTTAAACTAGCTAATAACGACGATGAGAAGATGAGAGCCGCAGCATGGGCTAACTAGACGGTGCTTTTCATGAATTGCTTCGTCCGTTTTACACAATACACTTACGACAATGGGCGTCTGTAGACAGCTGTGTTGTTATACTGTTTGACCACACTGTGTTGCCTACCTGGCGAGAGTCTCACACGAGTAAACAACAGAACTTGATGTTTAAGTTGTTGTACACATGGTGGCTGTACCTGCAGACTCATACCGTTCCAGTGAATAAATGCCGTTCAACATGACTCACAGTCATTGAACAATAGCGTCCAAGCAGAAGAGAATCCCAGCGCTACCACCAATGTAACGGAGCGGGTGTCATGGCACCTATACGCAGATATAATAAAATAAAGATAAGGGAAACTTTTCCATTTGCTGATAGGGTCACACTTTATTTCAGTGCTCCAGCCTTGAACAATTCAGTAACATTCAGACTACTCACATTTCTGTTCTGTCCCTTCAAAATAAAAGTACTCAACCGGAATCTGGTTTTTGCTGCCATTTTTCACGAGTGAAGGTGAAATATTTAAGACTTTTTCTTTGCTAATAGGATTATTTCTTTCACATTCAAATTTTGAGCTCATGATGTATTTGCTAATCAACATACATGTTAGGGATCTTCTCATTTGCCAAGAGGCAAGGCATACATGCTAATTAAAAAGGATCATTATTGCACAGCTATATGCCTTGGAACGGTCATAAAAAAAGGCACTCTGCAATGTACAGTTTCATCCAACTCAATGTCACAGATGACACGTTCTGAGGGAGTCTACAGTTGACAAGCCTGCAGCAGAAATGTCCACCAGAGCCATTGCCTGTGATTTTGACATTTGGTGGTTTTGTTTGTTTAAACTTTTACCACCAAAGTCGAGAGAAATAGAGCCTTAAAAGAGTTTAGAAATAAACTCTATATTTCTTAATTATGACTTTTATTATTTTGTATTATTATTTTTCTTCATGCTTAATGTTACATACAACACTTTAACTTATAACCTAATATAGCGTTTATTATAAGTAGTCACCTGTTCCGAAGGGACGTTATGTAATTACGAGGGGACACTGAAGGCAGCATCGATCTGGTACGTCTTCACGACTGCGGGAGTTTCATTCGTGTGAGCCGCCGACCGAGCCGGCAGCAGCTTTCACACTGCCTTCAGCGTGAGGAGTACTGCCTGTTTCTTAATCTGTTAACTTTATAGCGAATTTATATCCCACCCTGATACATCTTCCTGGATGGGAGACGTCACAGTTTCCAAAATGAGCAGTTTGAGGGCGTGTAAGGAGCCATTCGGTAAGTGAAATGATGAATTGTCTTCATAGACGATGTGTGGATACCAGAGATACTGTGTGTTCACCGTTTTATTCCTCTTCATTTGCTTCTACTACTAAACAAACATTAATTTCGTTATGCCTTATTTTCTTTTGTTTTAACAACCAAAAATATTATGTTATTGTTAGTACTATTAATATAAATATGACATGTTTTTTGTATCGGAAGTTTTTAAGTACATTCAGGAAATTCAACCCTTCTTGAAAGTCATTTACACGATGTTAGTTTGTGGAAACCAGCACACATTTCCTGGTTAGCTGTCAAAAACCGCAACCAAGACAGTTTCCACAATTCAGAAATTCCCTTGTTTTACTGATGAAAAACCTAGTATATCTTTTCTTATCATAATGTGATTTCTCATTTTGTATCTACGTGAATGCAGCATAACACTTACAACTTTCCAACCCGCATTTTTGTTCCCAGTTTATGTGCTGTAAATAATGTCTTTATTAATGGTCAATTAATGATTCACTGATGCTTTATACAGACACTCCAAGCCATTGATAATGTCACCTTTTGGGCTGCTGAATCACCACCTACACTTTGACATTCACCCTTGTAACCAACTAACTAGAGGTGCACTCACACTTTTCCCAGTTGGTCCACATCCAGTCCTCCTCAGCGCCCTGCTGCTCTGCACTCACATTCACTACGTTTCCATGCACACTCAAGTCGAGCTATGGTTCTAGCTCAATTAGACCATTTAATTGGACCTCTGCCATTGAACAAGTAAAACATTAGAGGACTGAGACATCAACAGCTTCACCTGTTGGCCAACAATGATCTGTGTTCATAATCAGTCAATAACTCTCTGGACATCCTTTCTGTATATAGTTGTGTTTGCTAATTGTACTGTATATGTCTAAATTATAAAAGGTATACTATTCTTAGAGGGATAATATTTACATGTTTTCCAAGAGATTTAATATTTTCAAGACTTTATTCAAATCTGTTAGAGATAATGCAAAACCACAAGTAAATACAGAATGACAAATAAATAGGTGTCAGGCAGAGTTCAGCACTTGTGTGATTGCTCCAAACTTGTTCCAGAACTTTGGCCTGTAAAGCAAAAGATGAGCAACATGATTAGATATTTTTATGGATCAGAACTTAACTGTCCTCTGCATACTGTGAACATATACACCTTCAATGGTCAATACTTGAGACATTCCTGGACAAAACTTTACAGCTGTTCCAGTTTATATTACATTTATTTCATTTTATGTATTCATGCTTTTGACTTGAAGTACCAGCCCTTTATCCTCCTTTACATTTTTCTACTCACTGTGTTTATTATCATGCACCAAAACACAAATTCAAATGGTGAAAGACTACTTGGCAAATAATGTTATTCTGATGAGGGCACTTGTGTGTCCAAGTAATATGCCTGGTCAATATATTGTACAAACACAAGTAGTTTAGTTGTAGTTGGTGTTTTTCAGTAAAAAGCAGCAGTAATGTTCTTTAAATACCTGCTGATGTTCAATGAGTATGTTATTTTTTCGGAGAACATCTGCTCCTTGACCTGTCGCTCTCCACGTCCACGGCCTCTGCCTCCACTTCTTCGGATACTGCTGGTTGCCCTCCTGTTTTCATCTCTGACGTAATGATGTGCTTTGCTTAGAGTCAACGATTCTCATCTAGGAAGCTCTAACATGCAAAACATCATATCATCATAAATCCAATACAATATTCACGTTTGTCTGTGAATCACTAAGGGGCAACAAAAGGGTGCGCATTCATTGTTTGGGGGCAGTGGCTTTGGAGAGAGACCTGAGTGCAGGGGGCTGGCTTTACAGGCTGGATGCTTTCAAAATCTAGCCTGGGCTTGATGGGTTCTCCATTTTACCAACCCCTGCTTTAATATTTTCCTCAAAATGTTGATTAAGGATACTTAATCCATGGCTTTCCAGGTTAAGGTTGGGGAGGAGTAAATGCTTGGATATAATATTAAGCTACACACTGTGAGCCAATGTGTTGATATTGTTGTCGCTGGTGGTGTTACAGTCAGGTTGTGTAAATCCTAGGGGTGTAACAATACATGTATTTGTATTGAACCGTTTCGGTACAAGGCGTTGGGTTTGGTACAGGGCTGTGCACGGGTTCCCGGAACGGAAGTTGCGTGTGTTTATTTTCTGCCTGCAGCTACACATGCAGCCCCTTTACGTCACGGCTAACGCTAGCGAGGAAACAGAGCTTGAAGACCCTCCCTTGTCGCTAAAGTCTCCTGCTTGGGAACACTGAGGCTTCCTTGTTAAAGATTGCAAGGGACATGTTTCTGGTGTGACAGTTTAACTGGTGTTCATTTTTTCCGGTGAGGGTCCCAGGTGTGCTGGAGGTGTGGTTTTTAGAATTCTGTCTCGAGGGCCATGTCCGCTAACCTGGAAAAACATGCCGATCACCCTGCTCATCGATCCAAGTCATGTATAAATTCATTGTGACATGGCTTTAACGCTACTATTCCACACGGAGATGCCAGGGGCTGTGACCTGCAAACCACTGTTAGACTAGCGCTACAGAGCACACAGTGACAGTGTAGGTGACTTTGTCCATGCCTGTACCATGAAAACGCGACTGTCAATAAATTATCCAAAAATGCATATTGTCGTCCCTATATCTTCGTAATGAAAGCCTGTACTCACAAATTATTCATGGGTGGAGTCAATGTGGACAAGTTAATCTTTCTGGCAAAAAATATGAAGGTTGAGTAAAACTGAACAGGGCTACAGATTCATGTGTGTTTTTTCTGCTTACAATTACAGGAGTACAGGAGTGTGTTGATGCCTCAGTGGCTCTGTTTTGGGGTTGTGCTCTTGGCTGTGTGCTCTGTGGTACTAGCTGAATATAATCGAATAGCTGAACAACATGCCATTGCTGTTGCTGACTTGTTCTTTGGGTCTTGGGCTGTGTGCTTAATGCTACTGAGTTATCAGGCTGCAGCACATCACTGTCATTGTCAACAATACCTAATGTCTCACTCACATGTAAGACAATACCTCACACTATCATAATGAACATAAACAACTGCCATGGCTATTGTTAGTCACTGCTGCCAAGCTAATATGTTAGTATTGGTAAATTTCCTCTCTAAACATGTAGGGAAAATTGTTTTTGGTCAAATACTTGTTTGTCTAATGGAAAGTTTTCTGTCATATGTGAGACTCATGGTATTTCATATGGTAGGCAGCATCATTGGCCCCATCACCAGGTCAAGTATCATTATTATACTGATGATATACAATACCTCTTTCTTGTGAAATGATCCCAATGCATTGCACGCACTTATTGCCTTGTATGGATGGGTAAACTTTTTAATGCTAAATTAGGAAAAAAAAATGATATTCTGCCCACACAGATTAAAACTTACTTCACAAACTTTTAATATGAATTTAAATCCCCATTTTAACAAGATCAATAAAACCTTCCTTTTACCTTGTGAATATTGCAAAAGTCAAACTGCTGAGTCTTAGCTAAATCAAGGTAAATAAATTGTAATTCCTTACTGATTAACACACAGGCCTGGCTACCTGTATCTTTCAGGATTGTTTTTAAGCTTCTCTTTAAAATCAATTATTTCTCCTGTTTATAAAGTTTTAAATGACTTTGATCAGATCATCTCACTGCTTTTCTTTTGAATTTCTCCTGTATGTCCCATAATTGTACGGGTGAGAGTGCGCTCTGTTTTTTGCCCCTAAAGTGTAAAACTGACTGCCACTGGATATTAGAACGGAAAGCTTGCTTGAAATGTTTTCAATGGAAAAAATAGTTATGCTATGGTAATGTTTTACATCATTTTATACTTGGCATTGTTTATCGTTTTCAACATTTTATTAATTTATTGTCATAGTTTTTATTATTACAGTGTTTTCATTTTGCTTTGTGAAGCACTTTTGCCTGCAGTAAAAAAGAACATGTCAGATTTTTGAAGAATGTTTGTATGTGACGCCGATTATGTAGGAAAATCGATTGGCTGATATGTCATTAAAGATGCATTGATGTACCGACATATACACACATAGATATATACAGAGACACACATACCACCCAGTATAAGCTATGTTACACACAAAGCAGAGAGAATGTGTTTTTAAAAGCTGCTGTCGGTTGTCTGGGTCAGGTATTGTTGGCGTGGCATTCATCTCCATACATGAGAGGAAACAAACTCATGATTAAGCAAACGACTGCTTATACTGTGCTGTATCCTTTCATAGTAGACATGGGTGGTCAAAATAGAGAAAAGCTGGGTTCACCTGCTTGGAATTATGGCCCTAAGCAATGTATTATATTGTGGTTATTTCATCTCTTGAACTTTATCCAGAGCGTGCAGTTACATGCCCTTGCATTCCCGGAGAAGGAGAAACAACACTCGACTGGTTCGGGGTTCAACTTACATTGGATGATTTGGTGGCTGGCTGTACATAGTTAATGCGCTATATTTAAAGGGGGAATACCATCTATATATCTGTTTACGTCATATTTCCTGGCAATTTTGCATGTTTGAGCATATTAACTAGCAATGTGGCAACACTGTGTAATGTTGTAATGCCACCGTAGGCTTGGACAGTTTTGATGCATTCAGTGACTTTGACCAGATTACTGTTTTTCTACTGCAGTCAGGTTTGTGCCTTCCGTGTTACATGATAAGACAGAGAATTATGGGGACAGTTTATGAAACTGAATTTGAAAACAGGAATTAAAGTGGCAACTTTTTTAGCAAGAAACTTCTCAAGTAAAAATTCAGAATGTTTCAGTTTCTCAAATGACACTGTCATGTGTTAATAAAATTAATATCTTTGGTTTTTGGCATCATGCTGGGAATATAACAATAGAAATTTTATTCACATTTTTCAGTGAGTTAATAAAGGAAAGTTTAGACTGATTAATTGATAATGAAATTATTTGTTAGTTGGAGCCCCATATTGGAGACCAGTAACTACAGTCACTGTTTAGGATACTGGAGTCAGACATTCTCTTGTCAAGGTAGCAAAAGCACCTCATGATTTCCATCTAATGAAAGCATTCAATAACCTCTGATGTACTGTAGCATAGCCTTTATGAAGTGAGGTAGAAAGTAAAGGTGTGTAGGTCGGGATGGTTGTCACACAAAAAGTTCATGTTTCTTTGCACATACCACTACAGTCCTTCTGCTCTGTGCAGTTTTTGTCGGAAGAGTAAGTTTGAAAATGTTGGCGTTAGATTTGATTTGGTGTTCTGCAGAATTTTTGATAAGGGTTTTATAGTTAGGAGCCCTACCTATTTTCCAATCAGAAGTTAAACCAGAGGTACAAGAATAGAAAATTACAGATGATTTTGAGCTCTACAGCTTTCACCTTCCACCGGGCACATCTCTGTTACCTGGTGTGTACGAATTAAGCAATATTACCCGAGAGGGTGTGCTTTAATGTCATTTGAGCACGACAGTGATGCGGTCCGCCAGCGGCACACCCTCGAGGGTAATATTGCGATTATACAACTAATGCCAACAAAAATAAAATGTATAATCAAAATATATCCATGTTGATGGACAATTTGCGCTTAAATTTTAAAGGTTTTTGCGAGTGTGCATCGCGTTTCCGTGGAAACACATGGGGTCTGACTAATAACTGAAACAAAATCAGTCACGTCAGTGGACTCAGCAAATAATCCAACCCTTAGTAACGACCTAGCAACAGAAAGGATTTTCTAGTCCCAGATGAGTGAACTCTGAGCTGACGTTAATGGAATTTCCCGAACTAAATCAATACTGCACAGATAAACAGAAAATGCTTATTTTTATCGCCCAAGTTATAATAAAGATGTTGATTTTTAAAAAAAAAAATTTTTATAAAACGTTTTCATCGTGGTCACAATAGTGTCTCTCACACTGAAGGGAAAATAAATAATAGCCTGGGCGTTTGGTTTGTTTTAAGTGTGTTTATTGTTAATATTACTGCCTATTTGGTCCTTTAGAGTCCGAATTAGCAAAAGGTGTTTTTGGTTTTGAAACAGGATGCACTGGGCTGTTAGACTCAGAAGTAGACTCAGTGTGTATTCTCTGCAGAGCACAGCGGGGAGATGCCACTGGGAAACGTTGTTTCAGCAGTATCCCAGCAGCGTCTAGAACGGCATTTGTCCAGAACAGCAACGAATAGCTCTGCCGACTGTATGTTGACTGTATAGGGGGAGTATTGCGATCTTATCGCGGCCGTGGTGTGCCCAATGGAAACTGGAGGTAACTCACAAGAGCTGTGGTGTGAAATTCTATAGATCTATGTGCAAATGTTTTATTGTGCATGAAAACATAATAAAGAGGTGGTTTCAGTGAAAGCTATATCAGGATTTAAAAAAAAGGAAAGCAATATTATACAAGTCTCAAAATACAAATGTGATATAACTTGATTCCCTTGGGTTACTCTTGTATTACTTTAATACCAACCATTAACAAATAGAAAAGAGAAAGTAAATATATTTAAGATTACTTTTATTTAATCTTAATAATGAGCGTGTATGCAGTTTCACTGAATGGATCAGAATGGTGTTGTGTGAGACATGTTGACGTGTGTAATTTATTGTTCTTTATTTTAAATTTGTTAAATTATCAGTAATCCGCCTTTTTACTGAGAGTATCAGTAATCTTATATTTTTTTTAGCAACCTCACCAGAATACAGTTACCTTTGTATGTATCCTGATTATGTAATCCCACTCCACGTATTCCTTTACTTTCCAGGCCTGCTGAATTCACACCCAATTATCTAATACCTAGTTACTTTATATAGAAACAGAGAGACTGAAAGCATAACGGAAGCAAAGGGCAACATGTCGACATTTCCTTGTAGTCTTGTGTGGGTTGGTCTACAAAAGCTGTGGTGATGGGGATTCACCATTAATTTCCCCTTTACTGGAGTACACTGGCTGTCAAATCCTGTGGTTGTTTAAGAGTGAACAAGTGACGAGATTTAATTCCATAATGAAAAATTCACCGTCACTACAAGGTGGGTGAAGGACACACACTAAATGTAGAGATATAAAGCTGTGAGCAGCCAGGAAATGCAGCACCACACAGTGGAAATAACCACTTTGACCTTAACATTACACCTACACTCCTGTCAGTGTAGGTGTGCAGATTAAATAGATTAACTTGAATATATTAAAATTAATTAAATAGATAAATAAGTTAACTTCATATAACTTAACATTGCCATTTCCAACACCATCAACATATCATTATAATCATTATGTATTTAAAATAAATAATAACAAGCTGTAATATTACCATAGTATATTAAAATAGTACAGTACCACCAATAGTAATAATAATTAGAAAAATAAGAATAATTCACTTTTAATAATTTAGTACAATATTCTTAAATATAAGTAGATAGATAGATAGATAGATAGTTGTGCATTTCACTGCCTGTGGGAAGAAACTGTTCTTCAGTCTGTTTGTCTTAGATCTGATAGATCTATATCTCTCTAGTGTTGTCCTGATGACACGCTCCGCTGCCCTCACCACCTGCTGCAGGTCCTTCCTGTGCTGTGCTGTGCAGCTGGAGAACTACACTGTGCAGCAGTAGGTCAAGAAAGAAGCTTTCTGTTGGTGACCTATAGAAGTTGTTCAGCAGGTGTTGAGGTGGGTGAGCGTGCTTTATCTTCCTGAGGAAATAAAGTCTCTGTTGAGCCTTCCCCACCTCATGTAAGATGTGTGTGGTCCAAGTGAGGTCGGCCGAGATGTGAACCCCAAGGAACTTGAAGCTTTCTATGCTCTCCACCTCCTCCCGTGCATTTAGAGGGCAGAGAACTCTGAGCGTTCCTTGGTTTTCGAGGCGTTTAAATCCATGCTATTGTCTGAACAATAATCTGTCAGATGCTGAATCTCCTCCCTGTAGGCTGGCTCACTGTTGTTTATGTTCATATGTATATAGAAGTTCTATTTTATTTCTTACCTTTTCATTATACTGTTTATTTTTTAATACTGTTATTGTTTTTTTAAAATGCTACTGTCCTTTGGCTGCTGTGGCAAACAAATTTCCCTGTTTGTGGGACAATAAAGGAATACTGATTCTGATTCAGTCCTACTATGGTTGTGTCATCAGCAGATTTGATGATGGTATTGGTGGGATGGATGGGGTAGCAGTTGTAGGTGAAGAGGGAGTAGAGGAGGCAGCTGAGGACACAGCCCTGTGGTGTGCCAGTGTTCAGGATGAGAGTGGATGATATGCGGCCTCCCATCCTGATGTTTTGTGGTCTGTTGCTGAGAAAGTCCAGTATCCATGTGCACAGTGAACTCTCTAAGCCCAGGTTACTCAGTTTGTGGATTAGTTTGTGGGGGATGACCGTACTGAATGCTGAACTGAAGTGCACAAACAGCACTTTTACATATGTGTTGGGCTGATCCAGGTATATAAGGGCTGTGTGGAGTGCTGTGTTGACAGCACATCTCTCAACCTGTTTGCTCGGTAAGCAATCTGGTGTTGGTCCAGGTCAGCAGGGATGTCTGATTTGATGTGACACTCATTAACATAACAGCGAGCTAGAGAACTAGCGTGTCACAGCAGCAGTCACAGTGCGGAAGAGGATTGCGGAAAACGGTCAGTGTTGCTTCACTTTGTAAAATAAAAACACAACAAGTCAGGTTGTATGTCAAATCTGACAAACATTTAAGGCAGCTTGGCATCAATGTGAACAACTGTATCACGTTTGATGTCTTTCGGTCTCCAAGCCAATTGCGTCAGCCTCAGCCAGCACCTACACATGGCAAGTACCTGCTTTAGTGCAGGGGACAGCAAGCTGCGACACACCATTCACATTGGGATTGAAAGGGAATGATGACCAAAGACAAAACTGAGGAGGGTCACAGAGTGGTTAGGTGTTGTGGGCTGCCACTGAATGCACATAAGTTCCAGCATTCTGAGTGTGAGTTTCCCTTTGTAATATTGGCTGTCTGTCACAAGGCATCGCTGCTGTAACAGGAAGGACAGTTATTGTGCATTAAGTGCAGTTTGACATTCACTCTAATATTTTTTTATACACTTCAATGTGTGGATCATACATTTTTATTTACTTTGTGAATGCTGGGTAACCACCTTAAAAAGTAAAGATAATTGTGTGACCCTCTTTCTTTCTCTCCCTTTCTTTTCGCCCCCTGCTTTCTTGCTCTTTCAACAGAGGTAAAGAAAATTCACCTCATCATATTTATTGATAATTATTGATGGCAATCTACATGTAAACAGATAGTGCAGGAAGGAACCGTGCTGCAGCAGCAACATTGCCTGTGTGACACACACATGTGAGTGAGCCACAGCACCACAGCAACGGAGCCACCACGCACTACACAAGGGACCAGGGTTACGTTAAACTCCAGGTTAACCTACAAAAATACGTCATTGTAGCCAGTGCAGCCATAGCCTACCAGGATACTGCCATAAGGGCCAAAAATCGAATAACAATTAAAGTTGCAAGCAGCGACACACGGGCCCTCGCAGGCCACATATGTCGGGCTGTGGTGCTGTCAAAGGGGCCTGCACATAGATGTCTGCATGTCTAGCATTTGCTAGACGTTGTCTGAATTGTTGAAATAACAGTGCCTGTTTCCACTATGTGGCGCTAGAGATCGACCATCATTATATGTCATGTTTGTTGTGGAATTTAGGCTCACTTGACTGTTCAGAGAAGATGAGAGCGATGAAGAAGACTTCGAGACACCAATGGCTTATGTTGAGATAGTTTCTAAAAAAAAGATCTTGGAGGAGAGAAAATAACATCACGTCTGTCTACACAAAGTGTTGCCATGATAATCCTCCCAAGTTATCCCCAATGTCCAAATTATTTCTTACAGCTTTACGAGGCGGTGCTTCCATACATGGTCTGTTTAACAACATAGCAAGGGGGTGATGCAGAGTCTCTCTCCGCTAGCCAGAAGACAAAGGGCTCTATCTTGCACTCAGCGCAATTGACTTTGTACACTGGCGCTTGTGTTATTCCTATTTTGCATTCGGCGCACATTGGAAGTTTCCCTCCGCAGACGCACATCCTTAAATTAGGGAATGACTTTGCGCTCCCGGGGGCGGTTCAGCGAAAAGAGGAGGCGTGTTCCGGCGCAAACGTTCACTGGTGCTATTTTGCTGTTTCAGAAAACACTTGCGCCACAGACCAGGAAAAACCTAGTCTAAAGTCAGTGGCGCTTATTCAGATGCAGTATTTTAAGGGCGCATGCTTGGCCATGATGTAGCGTGTGCTTAACGTGCATACACTTTGCTTCTCCCATCTACGAGGAAGCAGTTCCCGTTTTTGCAAACCATACAAAAAAGTGTTGAAAAGATTTAAACAGAAGAACTAATTATTTTTCCCTCTGATATGCGACGCGCCCGCCGTAGCTGTGAGGGTCCGGGAGTGGCAATGCTCGATGTGCTCCTAGTGGAGCGGGTGGACAGAGATGGAGTTGGAGGAGGAGGAGGAAGGGGCACAACAGGAGCAGGTGGTGCATTTGGAGACTTGAGGCGATGCGCCTGAGAGGCCGCAGCAACATCGCCACCCGGTCAAGACGGGCAATTAATACCTTGCTGCATCCCGGACAGTGCGGTCCGGTCTGACAATGCTGCCACGGCGTGTAGTGGGTCTGGATCCTCTGCACCTTGGTGATTGCGCTGCTCTGTCATCAGCTGGCCGTTGCGCACTGCTCGCCCTTGCGCACTGCTCCCGTGGCCCGGTGCAATCTCATGGGGATGCCAGCCGTAGAAACAATTGTGGCAATTTCCTCCCACACCCGTTTAACCAAAGCTAATTTGGATGGATTTCTCCCATCCCCATACAATGCCACTTCTCGGTCTTTTACGGCCCTGACGAGAACATCGGTCTCCTCGGCTGTGAACCGCTCCTGGCATGCGTCTGGCAAATTCGCCATTATAATAGCAATGCGCCATAGCACAAGTGCGCCTGCTTTTAAAGGGAATGTGAGATGACGCTCTGATTGGTTTATTGCACGTTACGCCCAAACCACACCTATGACTAATGAAGCTACTTCAGACCAACCCATTTTAGATTTGCGCCAGGCGCAAGAGTCATTTATCCCGCCGGCATAATAGCAACCGCGCCTGAAATAGCCCACAAAGCTACTTGCGCTTTGCGTTTGATACTTGCATTTCACATCGTTAAGATAGGGCCCTAAGAGGTAAAATAGGTCAGGGACACTAAGTCTGCTAACATAGATATATTAAAGGCCTCCTTATGAGGTTTACGCGAACAGTTAGCTAAGCCTTGGCTTGATTCTTCAGACATCTATTCTGTAGACATATCTACAGTAGCTTTGAGTATCTAGGTTGCAGAGACTATGAGAAGATTGCTCGTAGACCAATCATCACTATCATTATCCAGACTGTAGCATCTGTACAAGAGCAAAACCCTCTACATGTGTGACCAATTTGGTGTGGATGGGAAAGTGTTAGTTGGAGTTATAGGGACTTCCTGCTTTATCACGAAGCATTGAAATCGACCACACTGCCAGGCCTACCAGTAGTAATGGAGGTGAAAGATTTTGATAACCTTGCATCTTCAAGGTCAGAGGATGATACTGACTGAATATGAAGTCTGTGGTGTTAAATCTGTAGGACGAGTTTGTTAAAGTACGAGGCAGGGGAATGGCGACAATTGGTGGAAAAATCTCAACTGTGAATCAAAATGGCAGACTTCCTGTTGGACTGAGGGCATGGGTCCAACAGGGTTTCTGTGCGTCAGGTCATGATACGTATGTATGTGGAGCCATCTTGTCACTTACAAGGCCTAGACTGTAGCAGATATCAATGTTCATGATGCTGATGAATGTGCAAACTTTGGCTTGTGTATGTTCAAAATGGGAAAAGTCATGAGGGGGCACTACTGAGCTGTTGTGCTGCACCTGAGGGGATTTGTGGTATTAAAGTACTCATGAGTTTGAACCTATGTGCCAAATTTGATGACGTTGTCAACATCCTAAAGTCCTCTAAACAGTAGTGCTATGGAATCCCCTGGCAACACACACACCTAATCATGTCCAATCATAAACATTTTCACCAGATGTGATGTGTGCGCAGAGTTTGGTGAGTATGTTTAGGCTGCCAAATATGCACTTCTTTCAGCAGAAGAAAAAAGTGAACTTACAGAAACAATAAGGTCCTCTCTCTGATAGTGCTCAGGCCCTAATCAGGGGCGCCGCCAGGGATTTTGGGCCCCATGAAAAGAAATCTAATTGGGCCTTTGTATAGGCTTGCGAAAAAATTTGATGCTGTTTTATATAAAACTATGCATTTTAATGATATTCCTGACTATCATTCCCATATTAGTGAAAAGAACAGTTACTTGGTTACTGTTCACTGTCTCCCTTGTAGTCCCACATGCAGGTTTAATTTATTTCCACAATTGTAGACTCACAGGTGGAGGCATTAGATTTGGGGTGAAAAAATAAGTGAGACTATATGGTCGTGATTAAATCTTCTGATTTCCAATAAAATATAAACATTTCTCTGATTGGATTGAGAGTTGAATTGAGTCACACAGTCTGCATGCACCAGACATTGTCTCCTCTGTTCCTACTACAAATCAGGGGGGTGAGAGTCCAAGACTACTGACCAAACATTCTATTTTAGTGATAGCTGAATTTGAACTATATTATATATAGAAACATACATATGCTCTTTTTATTTCAGAACTGTTTTTAATACATGAAAATCATTCTGAAATAAATATGGATTATAGGCTTTATTTATTGACTTTCTTAGCCTACTTTTAACCCTCTCAAAATGATGGTGGATCATCTGGCAATAATATTACTATCTTCTGAAGGCCGTCACAGGCTCAGTTTTTAAGATTTTAAGCCATAAGCATCAAATCTTGAAATTTAAATGAATCCTCTGATTCCAAACATGTCATGCCAGCTTACTGGGAAAGGAGCTAAATATCACTCCAAATTTTAACTGTTTTTACCGCAAGGTCCACAACCTCACCGTGAAATGATTACTTGTTACAATAACTTTCAGTCAGCACTTAATAAGGGATGAGATGAGGATGAGGAACCTGCTGCTGCTCAAACTGAGCTAAATTCATGGCTGTCTGACTGCCTTCAATCTTTACAGCTGCTGACATTAGCTTTAACTGTTTTTAAACTGTGATAGCTGTGAACTGTGCTCACCTTTCTTTTGAAAGAAATTTCTGAGGAGTTGTCTTTCCTCTCCTTGCTTTCTTTCTCTTTCTGCCTTTTCCTTTCGTTTTAGGCTCCCTGATTTTGCTTTCTTGGGGAAAGACGTGTTGATGAGCAGCAGCCACTCCGCTCCTTAAGCTGTTTGGAGACGCATCCTTGCGCACCTGCAGCTGCAGGGGTGGACTGAACCATTATGTATTGTATGGGGTGAGAGGGGCCTCAGACAGCCTCCACTATTTTTTTTATACAGACTAAAGTCTCTCATCCGATTTATTTTGCCAATTTTAACTCAGTTATAACACCAATAACTTAGAAATAAATAAAAACATTTTTAATTCAGGCCTTTCGAGGGCCCCCTCCCCAGTTAGGGCCCTGGGTAATCAGTCCCACTTTTCCCCCTAGTTCGAGCCCCTGGCCCTAATAATAATATTGCATTGATTGCATTGTTCTTTCCCTTTCTTATTTCTGGGATAGCACTTTGGTATGGATAGTGCTTTATCTGACTTTATTATTCTGTATATTTTGAAGAGAAGTTTTTGCAGAATGGATGTTAATTAACTCTGAGCTTGAGTGAGGAAGAGCTGGGCTGTATCTATGTTTTATGTGGTTTGACTTGATGATTTGAGTTGTAGATATTCCAGAAATAGTTTGCTATTGATGTCATACTCCTGACCTGGATGGGGAAGTGAAACCAGGGTGTTATCCTGAAAGATGTGCAGTGTGTGATTTCAATATTGGAATATTGTTTCAAACTGTATGTTCTACATCTCACCAGTGTCATCGGATTAGTGGGACTGGACCCATTGTGATATGTATTTAGTTGATTTGCCAACAAATAACGATGCAAGTCTTCCTTGTGATTTGGGTATTTGGGGAGGAGTGGAGGAGGTTGTCATTTATGGTTTTTAGTAGCGGTTTTAAGTTGAGACCAAACAACTGGCAACTGGGTAAGATGTTAATGCCCAAATATGTGATGTGACCAGTGTATAAAACAATAGGTAGTGTGCAGGGTGCCAAATCCCAGCTGTTAATTTGCAGTGGAAGGATGGAGGATTAATGCTGCTTTATGGAGTGATTAGAGCAATATGTAATTCACAAAATGACATTATTGTGTGTGTTTAGTATACTGGGGCTACAGATGAAGGGGGTTGCAGCAGGGATGACTGGGCATTCACCCACTTTTGGTCCACCACAGCCTGGGAGTCGGGTTGCTTGTGGCCAGAGATGATTTGAAGGCCTCTCCAACCTCTGCTGCATTCTGCTGCTGCTGATCCTCCATGCTCCTACTGTAGCTGTTGCTCCATTCTTGAACTTCCTCCTCAGCTCCCTCAGCACAGCCTTTAGCTGCTACTTATTTTCTGATTTAAAGGCCCTGTTTTGTCCTTTGGGAGAGCCTTTATATCAGGATTTATCCAGTTTGTTGTTGGGAAAACACTGTACAGTCCTGGTGAGTAGAGTTTTCTCTCTGATAGATAGCGTGTGAGACTGTTAGTGTCCTCTCCATGGAGATCAAAAAGTTTTTCCCACACATAATAGTCTTTCAGAGCCTCTTCAGTTATCCAGAGCAGTTAACTCAGTTACCTTCTCTGTAATATTTTTGGCTATGTTGCTGTCTTGAGGATATTTCTCTTTCCTTTTGTATTTTCCTTTCCTTTCTTGTAGAGTATCTGCGAGTGTTTGTTGCTTCGGTGCCTTTACCTATATTGCTTGAGTGAACTTGTTGTATTCTTTGAGTGTTTGTTTTTTTATTTGCCGTATTAAGTTTGTCTGCGTTCTGCCACAAATTGCGCTCTGACATAAAAAAAGAATCAGGCTTGGGTCCACCTTCAAAATTGCCAATCCCGATCAGTAAAACAATCCCCATATTGACCCCGATCCCAATCCTGTAGATCGGCTCCGGACATCCCCAGTACCAGGGGTTTGTACACAGGCAGGAGATTAAGCAGGTTGTGATCAGACCCGATGCAAATTCGAAAGATGCACTACCTGTTTATGTATGTATATAAATAAGATATGTATACAAAATATACCTAATTGTTGGTCTTATCCCTGTAAGGCACTCAGGGGAGTTAGGGTTACCCTAGCAGGCACTTAGGCCAGGGTTTTTAGAGTGGGTTTGATTCACATGATTGGTACTCAGCACTTTACAGTACATTATTGTATCCAGGCACGAACAAAATTAAAAGAAGTCTGAAAGAGAGTAGTATTAATTTGTGCAAACGGGTCACATTATATAAAAATTAGGTTGACATGAGGTCTCTGGCAACATACATGACTGCTGTGTCTCAGGTGAGCAACACCAGGAACGCTTGTTTTCCTCATTCTGGGAGTTGGCAGGCTGGGTTACTGGGCCAAATCCAGTTAGGTCAGGAGCAATTTGGGGGTTCAGTATCTTGCTCAAGGATACCTCGGCATGTAGCTCAGTTCCACCCCGGGGAGCCGGGATTCGAACCAGCGACCTTCCAATCACTTGTCCACCAGCTCTACCCACTGAGCTACAGCCGCCCCACTTCCAACTAGTTTTACATGTAAATTACAGTGTCATCGTCATCTCTCTATAAAAACAAGAGAAATTCCGTGAGCACCAGAGTCACATGCGCACCAGAGCCAATCACTGCACACCGTAGCCACGTGCGCACCAGAGCCAATCACTGCAGAGCCCTACTCCACGACAAACCTTAAGAAACAAGCAGATTTATACCTGCAGCGGCGCGAGCTGGACCGGGATTTTGCCAGCGGTTCGGTCCCGTTCTGTTCTGTTCTGTGCATCTAAACTGACTGTTTAGATGTGATGTGATGTGAATTAATGAGATTAAACGAGTCTGGGCCGAGTCTGTTTGGATCTGAGGAGATCCGGAGACGCGCGGACAACAAAGTGGAATCGGAATCTGTGGATGTTCGGACTTACAGCCAATTTCCACCGGATACGTCTCAGCTGCGTTGCGTCTCCGCCACGCCAGTGGAGCAGATATGTTTCACTTTAGTCAATGTGTCAATCTCCACCAGGTCCGCTGCGCTGCGTATCTGCTCCGTCCCAGCTCCGGCAGTCCGGAGCCCTCTGGAACAGATACACAGGACTTCTATATCTGGCGGATGCCGGAGCACGACGCAGCAATTCAGCTGAATTTAGCACCGAGCAGACAGGAAGTCAAGTGCTAAAATAACAAACAACATCCGGTCACCTTTCAAAAGAAAACACCCCGTGTTGACACCAGCACACAAATCTCACAAAAGAGACAAACACAAGCTCTTCTGCTAATCCTTCGGTCGGGAACACTTCGTGTTGTTGTTTTTAATAACACAGACCTATAACTGCGGTCATGAGTGATCATGTGATTATCGCGGGAACTCCTCTGCCTCGTGAGCCAGCTGTCTACCGTACTGCGCCGCAGCGGACTCAAACCGCAACCGGTGGAGATTGCTGGACGGCGAACAGTGGAGCAAAACCGGATCAGAGCTGCAACGCAGCGGACACGTATCCAGTGGAAATTGGGGGTTAGGGTCAATGATGTCCGCAGCGCGTTTTTGCGAACATTGCCATCACATTTGCCTTGTGTCTGGCGCAAAATCTAACTTTTTCTACTCTGATTTTATTTTTTTTTTGTGATTTTAGGTCCATTGTGTTAATACAGTATGTCAAAATAAAAAAATAACTGTACAGTCACACATGTGAGGTTGTGCTGAAAATAATGACACCAGGTAAATAGTTTTTAAGGTGAAATATAATGGCAAAATCAAAAATAGTCAAAAACAGCCAATTATACCCTGGAATATTGGATTTCACAACAAACCTAAATATCCCTGACGTCCCACCTTCAAACACAGCCTCATTTGGCCATCCATGAAAAAGCTACTTAACCTCCCACTGTTCTATAGGAATACATTTTTCTTATGGGCACTGCACTAGTTGAATGTAACCCAAGAAAGGCCAAAGCATATCTTTATTGTACCTTTTGGATACAGTGGATTTACAGTGTAAGTCACTGTTAATGCTTTTTTCTGTGAGGAAGGGAGGAAATGAAAAAGTTCTCAGTTTTCATAATCCAGTTAAAAATCATATACATTTAAAGCACTTGAAAATCCAATCATCACTATGATTATGCTGTTGCCTGTCTCAATGAGAAAATTATTTTTCCTGATTAAATAAAGGTTAAATAAAATAAAAATCACTAAAAGAAATGCACACCGGATAAAGAACAACAACAACACAATCAAACGGAATGGTCAAAGATTCACAACATCAACTCGTGCTTTGGTTTACCTTAAAAAAATGCCACATAACCCTGTCTTGGTATTTAGCTTAAAAGCTGCCTTCCTGCCCAGCTCATCTATGAATGTGCTTGTCAGAATATCCCTTATATTTACTGGAGGCATTTGAAATTGGAGTTCATGTTGGTGCTCGACAGTATTTTCATTGTTTCTGAGATGCTTTAATGCATTATTTCAAGATGACATGGAGAATGAGCACACCTAAATTCACACTTCAAACTTTTTTTGACTGAAATTGCCAAATTATTAGGAAAAATTCTTCCTGCCATTCAAAATATTTGTTCACCTCATTGAAAAGATCCTGATCTGTCAGGAACTTTTACTGTCTACATTAACTTTATTAACAAACTAGGTCATACTACATACTACACAGGATGTGTTTTTTCTTTGCAACTCTGCAGTTCATACTGTTGAAATGTAGGAAATCATGAAGTTAGTAGGTGACAGAATTTATGACAATGTTAAAGCCTCTTCCTTTACCTTTTAACAGAAAGAACCTGCTCTGAACCTGTGGAGGACACAGACACCACCAGCTTTGTGGCAGAATTTGTGAGCATCTTTACATCATTCTTTCCTCCATTTGTGTTTATTTATCCATCTCTTTGTCTTGACTTTACTTCTACTCAGTATGTTTGTGATGATCGCTTATTTTTTCTTGGAAGGTAGAGTCTTACAATAATCTCCTAAGGAATGTTATATAACTGAACACACTGTGCAGAACCTGTCCTTCAATGAGCCCTTGGGCTCATTGAAGGACAGGTTGTAGCAGGCTGTAGCAGGCTTTTCCCAGTCATTTTGTTCTCCATTTACAGACTACATTTTGAATGTTGACTCGGTCTTATGAGCAGACTAAATATAAAGCTCCCATGAAGAGGGTTAACAGAGCATACTGATCTTTGTTCTCAGGTACTTTAATATCATCTTGTCTGACCTTGTCTCTCCCACAGTCCTTGGAGGCAAATTATCCAGTGCAGGTCACAGATCCTCATGGTAAATATGGGACACAAAACAAAGTTGTCCATTTTACAAGGCATGTAGATGTATGACACATTAAAGGGAATGCCTTCAAAAATCTATATCTATCTGTCTGTCTGTCTGTCTGTCTGTCTGTCAGAGATGGGGGACTTGAGTCACATGAGTTAGACACAAGCACCAATTTTGAGGACTTTATTGAAACCTGCCCGACTAGCTAGAAACACTCAATTGGACTTTGATTTGGTGTTCAAAGAAGCAAAGAACTTGACTTCATTATTGAATGTTTGCTTTTTTCTTGGTATTGACAAGTTACATTTTGTTTAGAAACATGATAGGGTGATTCCTAGTGCTATGCACACAAAACTGGCAACCTAATAGCACAAAGCAGACGAGCAGAGATAAAGGTATTAGGCAGCTATCATGGTGGGATAAAGTCCAACAAAAATACATTTTGGACTTAATGGTTAAAGCCCGTGTACGGAGTTTAGCTTTTTCTAAGTAGTCTAATTCTATACCTCTGAAAGGCCTTGGTCGGGTCGGACCACTGACGAAACGATTTACGGCAGTCAGACCGGAACTGACGACATTCAGGATACGGCGTAGCTGTTTTGTTGCTACGCTAGCCAGTGCTAACCGAGCTAAAACTTTTGTCATGGCTGATAATGAGACAAAGAAAAGAAAAAGAATTCGAACCGAAGACCAATGAAAGGCCGAGAGGGAATCCGATCGAGCTAGGGCTAAAACACGGATAAACATTGGCGATTCCTTCCAGAGATGGAGAGAGTTGCGGGGCTTGAAGGGAGGGTCGGATCCAGAATTTGCCCGATTCCTCCTAGACAGGTTTGTAAATTTTATTTCATTTATGAAATGTAATGCGGGACGTAGTTTACAGCAATACATGAATTTATGTTGTTACAACAAAGCTGGCTAACGTTACCACTAGATTAGCTCTAGATACTACACTTGTAAAACCGACAACAAACGTCTTAGATCACGCATCCATTTCAGCTGTGTGTATCAGCCCAGCTGACCTGCAACGATGCATCGCTAATATCCTCTGTCATTATAAATGATTCAGTTTCTTACTTAGAACAAAACATCCATCACAATCACTGTGACTTTGCTGTAACGCTAGCTCTGTAGCACCGTGGGTAATAAATATAGCTGGGAAATTGCAGCGCAACAGCAGCATTACTTTGTTTCACCGGCGGCATATTATATTAAGTAGAAATGCAATAGACACATTACCTCATCCATATGCACGCTGCGGATAGCTGCTAAAAAAAAAAAAAAAAGTTTTCAAAGCAAGTCCCGTCTTCTTTCCGACGTTTCCAAAACAAATCTACACGCGCTGGCCAGACAAAAGTCTTCATGACAGTGGGCGCTAGAGCTCATAGGAAATGCAGTCTTCATTCCGGCAAAACACTACCGCTTTCGTCCAGCGGGGCTGCCAAAATCAACATTAAATGAAAAGTCTGTACAGGGGCTTTAAGTTGTCTATAATGGAATTAAAAAGTGAACAGCAGAATACATCATTATGTTTGATCAGAAGATAGTGAGACAACAATAACTTCCATCCATTACTTTAAAATATGCAAATTCAGACATGAATGCTAACTCATTGGCTGATCAAGTATCAGCTAAGACTTAGTCAGCTTCACCAAGCTTTTTATTGAGAAGACATATCATTAATGGAAAAGACAATAAGGGGACTGATTTAGGGCCATATTACTATGTGGCACATAACTGGCTAAAACATGGTTAAATAGTTAAAGGTGTTACGTCATTCTTCTCTTGACATGTCAGTGTACCCCTTGCTCGGCTTTTTATAAAACATTAATTTGAATTGTGTGACCAGCATGCTGCACTTTAATAGTATTCGATGATGTTTTCCAAGTTCGTGATGTAATCTTTTCTACTAAACAAATCAAAGTGTATGGCAGCAACAGTTTCTGTGTGGGTTACTACTGTAAGTATCTGTGAATTGGACTTATGTTTGTTTCTAGAAGTAGACTCGATTTGATTTGCTTGATTCTCAGCACTTTCTTTCTTTCTTTCTTTCTTTCTTTCTTTCTTTCTTTCTTTCTTTCTTTCCCTAACCCTAACACAATTGTAAAAAATGCACATTTATTTTCACAATCTTCAACTGCCATGCCAAAACCCAATTCTCTGTGTTGAGATCAGTTTAGGACACCACCATAAATTCCTGTTGCTGATAGTAATGATGGTACCAGAACAACCTATTTTTTTCATATTGTGATGACACAACATGAACACACAACATGTATACATTTTAAAAACATTTATTTCTTCAATGTACTGTAGTAAAATAAACTGAAGTGAAAACAAATGTACTACAAAAGTATGCAAATGATAAAAAAAAAAAATTTAAACTCAATTTCAGTGTATTTATCAACATAAATCAATGGAAAAAACTATTCATAGAGAAAGAGATCCTATTTGTTCTTTATCAGCTTCCTGTCACTGCTCTAGGTCCCACCTGAAATTCCCATTTACATCACAGTACTTTTAGCCCTAGCCAGACAGTGGGGAAATACCCCTTGTATGCCATATCCAATGATGTGTGAACAAATTTGACTCATAGTGTTTCCACATGGGGAATTGTTTGTCAATTAAATTGCAGCTGTAATGACTTGAGTTAATGATATCGAATGCCTGTGCTCTCTAACTGAACAACTGGCTTTGCAGTTGAGGTTCATTGAGACCTGGCCACTTAATTTTTAAATGCATACTGAGAACTGTGTTAGTACAGTTGTCAGTTATAAATGTATTCATACACTGATGCTAGTAATGTGTCTCCAGCAGACGCTGTTACACTCCATCTGAGCTCCATGCCATCCAGATATCAGAGCCCCTCCTCGGACAGAATAAGGCAGGTCAGTATCATCACCTTTGTGCACACAACCTGTATTTGAAACATTATTCTCTTTGAACCTTCTAAAGATACCGATTTGAGAAGTGTAATAGACTAGAATAGATCACAACTAAGAATGATGTCATTTTCATTGGCAAATAACATTTAGTTAACTGTTGTCCACACTCTCTCACTCACCCATGCCCTATGATCTTTCCTTAGACAAGTGAGTTAGTTCAGTGCTGCGGAACATTTAACCACAAACTGTTCCACCTGTGAGATCACAATGTAGGGTTAGGGTTACAAGTACCATGAAAAATTACATGAAAATGAATCGTGGTACGATGCATGGCAGAGCATACAACTAAAACCCTTCAAATATGGTGTCTCCCAGCCTCTAGTCAATAAATAATTGAAATTATGAATCCAAATTTGTTGCAAGGGTCTGACAATCAACAAATAATACATTTGTGTTACTTTACACAAACCATTAAATTACAGATACACACTCTGTACTTTATAACTCTTGCTGTGAACATACAGGATGTGGTTTTGCCCGACTGAACTAGAAGGTGCAGTTGTCAGTGTTGCCACTAATAGAACAGGAACATATAATGAAAATCAAGTATAACCAAAATTCTCTGTCATGTATCATTTTAAAATTCAAAATTGATTCAATTGCCATGTACCACAAGTCAGAGACTTAAGTCGGACACTCAGTGACTTGAGACTTGACTTGAGATTCACCCTCAAAAGACTTGAGACTCAACTCAGACTCAAGATTCGGGACTTGTGAGCATTTTTTCAAATTTTTTCGTGCATCAACATTAAGAAAATGTCTGACGAGCTGAACATCATTTCCTCATGGGTAACCTTATGCATCTGGTGCACGCTGTGCGATGCCACAGATAACACTACAACAGCGCTATGGCTGCGATCACTACAGCTGCTGCTGCTCTCCTGTTTGTCATAAGCTTTGTCTATAGGAACTAAACACAAGGTACACACGAGAGAATCACCAAATGCAATGTTTGGGGAATGAATATAAAGGATGCTGGATTGACTGGATCACACTTGATCAGTTTCATCAAAACATTTGGTAACGTGAAAGTTATCTCTGTGCCTGCTATACACATTGTGTACAGTGACTTGGAACTGATGGCAAGCAAAAAAGAAGAAGAAGAGAAGAAGAGCTTGTCTCTTTTTATAAATTTCTGTGTGTCTTCAACACAGAGGGTTTAATTTTTAAAATTAACTGGATGTTATGCTGTTGGTTTGGTGTGTGACTTCCTGTTCGCTCTGTACTGAATTCGGCTGAATTGCTGTGTTGTGCTCTGTCATCCGCCAAAAATAGAAATCCTGCGTATCTGCTCTGGAGGACATCCAGTCCGAACTGTCAGGTATGGGACGGAGCAGATACGCAGTTGGTCACGTCTAGGTTCAGCAATGTTAGGCACCAAAAAACATGAAGTCAGCTGACTGTCTGATACTGAATGACCATGTTTTTCCATTAGTGTATTTTTTCTTCCCTGATGGCATGGGCATATTTCAAGATGACAATGCCAAGATTTCTGATTCGGATTGTGAAAGGGTGGTTCAGGGTGCATGAGACATAATTTTCACAAATAGATTTTTGATTTATGGAAATCCTCAATCATAATCCCTGTTCCAAAAAACTCATCCCCCAAACAACTCAATGATTTTAGACCAGTAGCACTCACACCACTGTGCATGAAGGTCTTTGAGAAAATTATGAAGAACATTATTATTTCACATATGGAGGGGAGCATAGACCCACTCCAGTTTGCTTACCAGGCAGGGAAAGGCGTGGAGGACGCCAAGCTTTTTATCCTTAACTGCCTCTATAGACACTTGGAAAAACCTCAAGCCCATGCTCGGCTCTTATTCGCTGACTTCTCCTCAGCCTTCAATTTGATGCAGCCGCATCTTTTACTTAAGAGGCTAATAAGTGATTTTAATCTCCCCCACTAGGTTGTTTTATGGTTGTTAGGTTTCCTAACCAACAGAAAGCAGAGGGTTTCTGTAAATGGCTGTGTTTCAGACTCCTTAGCTCTGTCCACCGGCTCACCACAAGGGTGTGTCCTCCCCCCTTACTTTTTATTTTATATACAGATGAATGCAGAAGTGTTAGGCAAGGAAGCTACCTGGTCAAATTCTCTGACGACACTGCACTGCTGTCTCTCTTTTAGTCCCTCGTGTTTTTAGCCTCTATGCTTTTATGTTTTAGTCCCTCATGTTTTTAGCCTCTATGCTTTTATGTTTTAGTCCCTCATGTTTTTAGCCTCTATGCTTTTATGTTTTAGTCCCTCATGTTTTTAGCCTCTATGCTTTTATGTTTTAGTCCCTCATGTTTTTAGCCTCTATGCTTTTATGTTTTAGTCCCTCATGTTTTTAGCCTCTATGCTTTTATGTTTTAGTCCCTCATGTTTTTAGCCTCTATGCTTTTATGTTTTAGTCCCTCATGTTTTTAGCTTCTACGCTTTTTTGCCTTATTTTACTGTTTTAGTCTGTCAGTTTTTAATCTCCAGTGTTTCCTCATGGAGGCCTGCCAGACTGGGAGTTGTCTCTGGTCTGGCCGCGGGGGGTGCTGTCCCAGGCTCTGCACCTTGGTGTGGGGCCTCCTGTCTGCCCGGGTTGGGGTGGTCTCTGTGGCAGCGCTCTCTGCGGCCTTGGACCAAGATCGCTCTCAGTGTGGTTGGCCCCCAAAGGTAGCTTCTCCACGCCTCAGGTCTCGCTGCCCAGCCATGACTCTTTATTGACAGCTAGTGTATGTGTGCGAGTCTGTGTGCGTAAGTGTGAATGTGTATGTATTTGTGTATGTCTCTGTGCATGTCTGTGTGGGTAGGAGGGTTGGGTTCTTTTAATTTTCTTCTCTTGATTTTATTTGCTGTTTCTCTTTTTCTGCTGTTGTTTGTAAATTTCTGTAAGGCACTTTGAGAAACCGTTTTGTATGAAAAGCGGCATATAAATAAAGATTGATTTGATTTTTAAATGAAGAAAAATCAGACTCCTTTACATGACAATGATCATTCCTGAGTATTGGATTTAATATGTTACATAATTTTCCTAAAAGATTTATCTTTAAATAGATTCCAGTGTTGAGAAGACACAACATAATCACATTCTAGGTTATTAAATTATGCTTTTATAATCTAAATACAGAGGCAAATGATGAGAAAATAATACAAACTCATTCTGCGAGTTGAACTGGTTCCTGTGCCTTTGAGCAGACACAGTACACAGTAGGGCTGGGCGATAAATTGAATTTCATTTGTGGTAAATGCAGCTTACCCTTCCAACTCCACCTGTGCACTCCTCTCCGACCCACCACCGCCTGAAAATTTTCACTTTCAGCCATGCCGATGCGTATTGCCAGTGTGTGTTTTGAAAAAACGCGTAGAGGACGGTAGAAGATGGCAGAAATGCAGCCTCGCGTCGGGAAGAAAGGTAAAGCGAATTCTGTGGTGTTGAAACACTTCGGTTTCGAGGAGTCTGACTCGGAACAAACGAAGATATTGTGCAAGATACGTCACGCAACCGTGTCTGCACCTCAAGAGAACACGACCAATTTATTTAACCATTTAATGTCCACACACAGAGTAATACAAGACCAAGTAGTGAAGGAACAAAAAAACTCAAAAATGAAAAGCTCCTCGACTCCTGCCACCGCCACACAGTCCTCAGTTAAGGAAACACTTGTCACCGCATATCCACCCAGCTCCCACAGGCATGAAGAAATAACGGATGCCGTGACATACAGGATTGCCAAAGACATGTGCCCTATCAACACCGTTAGCGACCCGGGGTTCAATAAACTGATTAACACATTGGACAAGCGGTATGTGTTACCAACACGTCACCATATCAGCAGAATTGCGCTGCCTGCCCTTTATAAAGAATGTTGTGGAAAAGTTGCAAGAGAAGTGTCAACAGCATTATATTTTGCCACCACAACGGACCTATGGTCGAGCCGCTCCGGGATAGTGTTTATTTTTTATTTTTACATATTATTCAATTCATTTTATTGATATATTTTCTCTTATTTATTTGCATTTTTCTTGTTTTTCAGTTCAAACTTATCGTGTTAAAAGAAATACCAGAGTTCAAAGTTCAATAAGTGCTTATTCTCAAATCAATGAATAATCGTGATTACAGTATCAATCAAAATAATCGTGATTATGATTTTTGCAATAAACGAGCAGCCCTAGTACACAGTATAAATACAGACAAAATGTAGGCAAGTGACCCACTCTCTCTTCTTCCTTCTCTCTTCTGAGCCACTTGCACGCCAGCCTTTTGATGACTGATCCATCATGTAAAAAACAAGATCTATTTTTAGGTCATGAAATAGCATTTTCCTCAAATAGCAATACCTCATTATTTTAGTGTCCATTTTCAATGATATTTTTATGAAATTAGACCAAACTTGGAACAGTTACAGGTCATATGCAGGCTAATTTGCCTGCCTACCTGCCAGCATTGCGTATACCCACTTCTAAATCCCTCATGTGCAGCCAGTGGACTCACACCCATGGGGGATGGGGGTGTTGCATCACCTGCACTTTTACAACAAGGTAGCAAACAAAGTTAATGCAAGCCAGGTAAAGTAAGTGACAGATCCACTGATTTTGATATTATTCAACATGATCATTATTCTTTTTGTTAGGAATGCCAAAAAGGAAGAGGCATCAGAAGATTGACTTCTTTTTCAAGTCAAGTTGTCATGTAAGAGGAGTTATGTGACAGGGTTAGCTTTCAATCCTTAAATGCACTAATTAAATTTTATAGTAGGACATTCATATTCTTGCATTAATGCCATGTAGGTGTTCATTTACGTAACTTAAAGCTATTAATTGGAGCTTAAAACTGTCATTTCAATGAAGACAATCTCCTACATCGACTCATTATACTTACTGCTTTATAACTAAACACATCATGTGCATTTTTTTACATTTCAATTCCAGTTAGAACTTCCTAGAGGAAAGATTTATAATCTAAGATAACTTTTTTGAATTTAAAAATAATCAACAGGTACTCTAATTAATTATTTCTTTATTACTACTTATGCTGAATTGATATCGAAGCATTTAAATCAATATAGAATCAAATTAATATTCAAATTCGAATATCGAATTGCCACCTAAAGATTCAAAATCAAATCGAAAATTGAGGTTCTTAACAATACCCAGCTCTACAGAACAGGTCATGGAGGAGCGGGGTCACATGGGAGAATTTGGGTATATAAAAAAACAAGGCACGCTTCAGCGTTCTGGATACACTGCAAGAGCAAGTTGCAGTAGTCCAGGTGGGAGATGACCAAGCGCTTGGACCAGGAGTTGCGATGCATCATTTGTGAGGAAAGACCGGATCCTGCAGATGTTGTAGAGGGGAAATCTGCAGGATCAGGCCACAGCAGTGCAGGATAGTCTGTTGTCAAGGATTAAGCCCAGGTTCTTCACAGTCAATAAGGGCGATACTGTGCTGTCCTTGACAGTGACTGATAGGTCCATACCAGGGCAGTGTTTCCTAGGGATGAAGAGAAGTTCAGTTTTATGAAGGTTGAGCTTGAGGTGATGAGCAGTTGTCCAAGCGGAGATGTCTGCCAGATAGGGCTGTAACGATACAAGTTTCGAAGCCGAAATCGCGACACTCAGATCCACGAACCTGTCTTGCGCTGTGAGAAGGCAGAATCGCGACACAACTTCCAGTCCAGATCAGCCCTAAGAGCTGTAAGTAACACCACATTAACACCGCAGCGTTCGTTCGCCAATTCTCCGCCATTGTTCACTCACACGGAGCGAAACACCACTGTAAAGACGAACAGCTGCGTAATTCACACAGAGAGCCGGCGCTGCGGCTCCTAAAGAGACATGACGGTACACGTCATGATGATGACGTGTGTGTGTGTTTTCAAGGGGTTTCCCCGGTGTCTCCCCTGTCAATCAAAACCCGACGGAGGCTGTCTTCCGGGGTAAAGTTCACTGAAGTCTTGGTCCGGAGGGCTGACCGTCACGGAGATTTTTTTTCATCATAAACACTCGGTGAGTTAAAGTTTTCTTTGCTGGTGACAGGCGCTGTTTATTGGGCAGAAATGTGACAAGGAGTCGGTAGGATGGGCGATAGGAAGGACGCTTCTCCACATACAGCTGCAGTATTTTTCCTTTTTGCCAAAGACAGTTACAGTTACTACGTTACCTTCGTTTGGTTCTGTAACGTTGCTTTGTGGGACATTTCTCTGTATTAAGTTGAGTGAGGGAACTGTGCAGTTATCAGACCATCAGATAGACACGCCCTCCACAATACTGCACCTCTGATACTATCAGACAAGTATCATATACATAAGTTATTGAAATGTTACATAAATAAAATTTTTAATTAAAAAAAAAAAAAAAGAGGTTTGTATCGAACCGTGGGTCAAAAATCATGATACAAACCGAATCGTGAGTTTGGTGTATCGTTACAGCCCTACTGCCAGACATTCTGAGATGCACATTGCAACATGGGTGTCAGAGGATGGGGGAAAAGAGAGAAACTGCTGTGTATCATCTGTATAACAGTGGTAAGAATCCATGTGATGTGATTGCAGAGCCTAGTGCTCTAGTGTATAGTGAAAATAGAACCCTGTAGGAAGTAGATTACATAGGAAACAGTTTGACATGTTAGGTGCTTCCAGTATGAGATTCCCGTGCCTAGACAGTGGTGATGGTGGTAAGGAATGGAGCTTGAATAGAGACAGGTTCATCAACATCTAAATGGAGAGTTGACTGGAGATGGCCAGGCATCTGTGAGGGGAGGAGGTGGATCGTGATTTCTTGCAATGCTCTGCTGTCGTCAGTAATCAGCTCCGGATCAGAGCAGAATCCAGTGTGTCAGGTTATTCCTCAGGTCTTGCTTAACCTCCAACACTGTAGCCACTTCTGAGCAGTGGCTCCTTCCACTAAACATTTTGCAGACATCTTGTGTGTAATTTTTGATAGACAGCCCTCTACATGCTTAATGCGTAACATTGTAATATAGTGAGTTTTTCCCCAAATGATAAAAGCATTACAAAACATCAGGGAAAGCGAATTAAAAAAGGTGAGTCTTCAGTTGGGATTCAAAAGTGGTAATAGATGTGCACTGGTGCAAACTGTGGGGGAGAGCATTCCACAATGTAGGGCAAGCCACACTGAAGGCCCTGTCACCCATTGTGTGTAGTCTGAAGGGGGGAATGGAGAGGAGATGTGCATCAGAGGAACGTAGTGAATGGGGTGACATGAAGGGGTGAAGAAGACAGGATAGGTAGGGAGGCGCTTGGCCATGAAAACATTTAAAAACCAGGAGAAGTCATTTGAAAGTGATCCGATATTGGACCGGGAACCTGTGCAGGTGCTTAAGGATGGGGGTGATGTGTTCCCAGGACCGAGTGTGAGCAAGGACTCTAGCAGCTGAGTTTTAGACATACTGAAGGTTTTTTTTAATCTGTGGGTTGGTAAACCAAGGAGAAGGCTATTGCAGTAGTCCAATCTAGATGTAACGAAGGCATGAATGAGTGTTTCTGTGACAGAGTGAGATAGAGAGGGGCGGAGTCTGGAGATGTTCGTAAAATGAAAGAAGGCTGTTTTTGTGATGTTTTTGATATGTTAGTTAGAGCAGAGGGTGGAATCTAAAGTGATATCTACATCAAAGGATGTAATGAAACCAGGGATGGAGAAGCTCAGGTGGGAGGTTTTTCTGAGAGTGGCTGGGGAAGCAATGAGGATGGCCTCAGATTTGTCCTGGTTGAGTTTGAGGTAGTTGAAGTTCATCCAGTTGTTGATATCATGAAGGCAGTCAGTCAGGTTGGATGAAGGTAGATTCACTGATGGTTTCGTGTGAATGTATAGCTGTGTGTCATCGGCATAGCAGTGAAAGTTAAGGGCATACCGGCTAATAATGTGACCAAGAGGCAGAATGTAAATCATGAAATGTAATTGACCAAGAACTGAGCCCTGGGGAACACCATGAGAAAGGGGAGATGTGGGAGACCTAAAATTGCTAAGTGAGACAAACTATTGACAAACTGGCTGTTAGGTAGGACTTGAACCATGAAAGTAGGGTGCCAGTGATGCCAAGTAATGTTTCTAGCCGGTTCAGCAGAAGGGTGTGACAGACAGTATCAAAGGCAGCAGTGAGATCCAGGAGGATGAGTATGTTGAGGTGTCCAGAGTCAGCAGTTAAAAGGAGGTTGTTGATGACCTTTGTTAGTGCAGTTTCTGTGCCATGTTTTTCCCTAAAACCTTTGAAACTCTTCCCATAGGTTGTTGTCTGACATATGGACCTGTAGCTGACTAACAGCGGTGCGTTCAAGATGTTTGGCGAGAAAAGGGAGATTGGAGATTGGTCTGTAGTTGTTAAAGTCCTCCTGGTCAGTTCCAGGTTTATTCAGTATTGGGGTGACAGCAGCAGTTTTTAGACAGGAGGGAACTGAACCAGACAGAAGTGTTAATGATTTTTGTCAGCAGGGGGCAGAGCAAAGGCAGACAGGATTTTCAGAGAAGTGGGCATGGGGTCCAGAAGGCAGGTAGTAGGCCTAGAATTTGTGACGAGTTCAGACATAACCTGTTCATCTAAAGGGGAGAAGACTGTAAAACACCTGAGAGGGAAAGGGCGGGGACGGTGAAAGCATTCAGTTGAGATTTCGTATTGTGTAGCTGCTGGTAGATGTATGGAATATTAAATATGACAGCCTTGTGGTCTGATACTGCAAGATCCATGCCATGAAGGTTGGAGGGAGATATGCCAGATGAACAGACAAGGTCGAGTCTATGACCTTTTGTGTGAGTAGCGAAGTTAACAAGCTGTGAGAAAATCTAGTGCATGGAGCAGGTTTAAAAACTCAGCAGCAGATGTGCAATATTTAGAGTCAACATGAATATTCAGATCACCAACAAGTAAAATAGCAGGGTACAGAGGACGGACAGACATAATTAGCTCTAGGGATGTAAAGGTATGAACATTTCACACCGCGGTAATAGTGACCAAAATTATCACGGTTATCGGTATACCGCAGTATTTTTTAAAATGTCTTCAAAATGTTGAAAAAACACTGATAAATTGAAATAATTTCATCAAGATTCATATTTAAAAATATTTATTATATATTAAAATAATCAAAATCCAAAACCTTAACAAAACACTGCAAAATCAACAATAAATAATTATAAAAGAATGTATCAAAACTGTGCAAAATAGGTCATTGGTTTTTTGTGATGAGGGCACATAAGCAGCCTGTTTTTGAAACGTGTCCTTTAATGTCTGCGTTACAGTGGTAGAATGAGATGTAGTGGCAGCAGCACTCGATTGGCCAGCAGACCCTCTCTGTGAAAAAAATGAATAGAAAATGTCATTATTAATTATTACTGTCACTGTTACTTAATACTAAGGGTGCAACCAACAGATCACAAAACTCATAATTTAGATCATATCACTTTTGTGAGGAACAGGTTGGATAATTATTTAGATCAAAACAAAAAGGATTATTGTTAAATTAATTATGAATACTCTATTTTGGCTCTTATTTCTATCTAGACACTTGTTATATTCACCATTTTATATTATTCTTTATATATAGTCTATTCTACAAATAATCCACAAGTGTTATATATTTCTGATATTACTTATATATTGGCTGTCTGTCTCTCTGTCTGCCTGCTCATCTGTTGTCAGTGGACTCGGTCAATCTGATTGGTCAGATGCTGCTGAGCCACAGGTAGACGCTGCTCAGGTGACCGGAGCTGAGATGAAAGTCAGTCATCTCAGTCAGTTTGTGTTCACTAACTCAGTCCACCCAGTATGTGTTTGTGTCAAATCCTCCTCACTGCAGCTCTGCATCAATATTTGGGGAATTATTAGGTCGACTTTAAAAAGTGAAATCTACAATTAATAAGCGGCCCAGATTACGTGCCAAATCAAGGACCAACTTTGTTCAGTTATACCACTATCTGGTCAGTTTACATTAGTGACAACAGCAAATTAGACAGAGAAAACTCGACATATACATACATCATGCACACAAGCTTGAGGTTAATTTACCTTGCATTCGCTGAACAGTTGCGGGTGATGGTCGTAATGTGAAAGTAAGTAAATTGGATGTGTTGACGCCCCTTGCAGCTCCTGCAGATAGGGCTTCCATCCTCGACCAGGTGTCCCTGAGCATTCTTATAATAACCAGAATACGCCCAGATTGCAGATTTGGTTCTCTTTGAAGGCAGTGAGGGCCCCTATTATCACGTCCTCCCTCCACCATGTCTTCTTCACTAAATAACAAGCGCACGTTGCACGCTGCGCATGCGCCGCGAGTTTTCCACACCGTGGTTACCGACCGCGGTGGTTACCATGGTAATTAAAACTTAACCGGTAACCTTCACCGTCGGGAATTTTACCATGGTTTACCGTGACATCGGTAACCGTTACATCCCTAATTAGCTCAGACAATTTTAGGGCAGGACATCCAACGGATGTAGCATTTTGTAATGGCACAGTTGGACTTTATGGGTCGAGCGATAGCACACAGCAGACTGTTCAGTAGGAATGACTGTAAATTGAATGCTAAAAAAATAAATAAATATTTAACAAACCACCGGACCTAGGCCTTCTAGTATGTAGTGGGTTTGGCTAATGCAAAATAGTGAAAAAAAGGGGGGTGTTCTGAAGACACACTGTTACCTGTGAAACAGGGGTGCTCTGAAAACACCCCCATTAGCACTTGGTGCTTTCCTCCTGATGAAGTCCTGATGAAGTCAAATATGCCATATGCAGGACACACAGCACTGGGATGGAGAGGACCCGCTGCGTGTTTACGCACTGCCATAGCAGCATGTAATTAACACTCCAATAATCGACCGATCAGAATTTTGGTCGAGCCAGAACATATCGACTACTAAATCGACCAGTCAACTAGGAGATCACAGCCCTTATCCCAGCTATGAAGGCACACATGCAATGCCAGCGAACTCTTTCCACACCGTAAACACTGCTCCTTGCATGTGACTAACCAGCAAGCTCACATGCCTAATGTCAACAGCAGCACCTGTCACCATTCATTCTTCCTCACTTCCTCCCCGAACCACCACCGTGCTGAGGAGCTCCACCTGCCGACCTGGAGCTCTGCTGCTGCTGTTGACTTCACAACCATGCCAGACAATCTGTGTGATAGGCAGTGATGGGAATAATGGCGTTAAAATAAACGGTGTAACTAACGGTGTTAGTTCGGAAATTATGGGCTATGATATTGCGCAGATGCACGTGATGCAAACCACCGTCAGAGCCAACAGACTCAAGTGTGTTTATTAATTAATTCCCTTTAATTGATAAAAGGAACCGATTTGTCGTTTTTTAGTCGAAATTGCATGGTTTCGGTCGACCAAGGATTTCTTTGGTTGATTACAGCCCTAGCTGGGATGAATCCCATCTCTATTAAAAAAGGACTTGCACCCCAAAAATAAGTTAAAATTGTCCATAAACACAAAGTTATGCGAGGTGGAGGCTGACTGGAGCCAGGTGTGGAGGCTTAGCAGCTGTGTGAAACACCCCATGCCTCTGTTAAAAGACGGGAGGGGACTGGAGATAAAAACAGGCTTCTCACAGACTTTGAGAAAGTTAAAAAGACAGATAAAATCATAAAATCATCATCAGCTTTAAAACTTCCAACTGCTTAAGCGAGGTGTCATTTGTGCCAACAAGAACAATGACTTTTTGGACATGAGGATATTTTAAAAGGATACCTGGTAGCTTTTCCGTGATGTCAGAGATCGTGGCACCTGGGAGGCAGTGGGTCACAGCTGCTCTCGAGCAGATATTCCTAATGATGGAGTCACTGATGATGAGAAGCGGTGCAGGAGATGGAGAATCTAGAACGACAGTGATCTGCAACTTAAAACTGATGTGGGCCAGGCCAGGCCAGGCCTTCATAAAGAAGAGGCTAATGGCCCCTTTCCTACTTCCTACTACTTCCACTTGGGTCCACACTCAATCTTGCTCAGACAACACACATTGTTTAATTCAGCCTTCATTTTGATCTCAGCTGTAAAGTTTCATGACTGCATGTGGTTTTGTTGAAAGAAGAAAATTTGTTCGGAGAGAAATCTTGCAAGGCACCACCTTGCAATTACTGAGAACCAATTCTGTGTTTTATTTTTCCACTACAATAGGACCACATTTTTTCCATGATGACACATGTACACACACACACACCCACACCCAAAAGGTGAAAACATTACCAGCCAACACTGTCATGACCGACAAAAAAGTTGCAGGTATTTTAGTAACAAGCAAGTCTGCTGTGAAGTGATGTCAAGCCTGAAAAATCCCAACAACTGGATGGCATTCCATGACATTTCAGACTACCCTAGCCTTTTTACAGACATTCATGATCCTTAAACGAAGAATTGTTATACTTTTGGTGATGCTTTAACTTTTGCTCTAACACTGGCACAAGGATGTTATTGTGTTTTTAGTAACACAGTTGGCTTAAGGCACCATTGTGCTTAAGTACAGCCTCAAAGAAACACAAGCATGACTGGGCATTTTAACAAAGATTACCTGTACTATGGATGTCATGTTACTAACAGTAATAATTTGTGTTTTTCTGTGTTGTAGCCAGTTGAAGATGTTGAAGAATGCACCTGCCCAACATCTATTTCACCAGGTGTGTATATTCTTATCGTAGGAAATCATTATCATTCTGCATGAAATTAGCTTTCTTTGCTTTTTACTATACATTCTATTTCATTCTTGCTAACCACACGACAGTGTGTTTTTTCTTGAATATTCATCATAAGCATATACAGGAGGTCATGACATAATACACTGTGGAAGTCACATGTGACCCGAGAAGATGCAAGTAACCTGATGAGGGGCCTGTCACCCAGCAGTCATGCAGACGCTTTACATGCTACCTGTCACCTGAAGACAGTTTGCTGACTAACGTCCAGGCACTTCGCCTTAACCAGCACTCTTTGTCAGGAAGCTAGCGTTCATAGTCCCTCAAGAGCTGTACAACCCTCCTTCCAGCCGGGCCCCCTCCAGCAGGCCCCGCCACAGCCTGCCTTTCCAATGAAAGAGAAGGGGCTCATTCAAACCAATCTCTCGAACCACCCAAGGGTCATGGGTGTGGGCCTGACTACCCAAGTCTGGACACCCATCGTTTCATAGCAAAATCTCAACCACTGAGAGGCTTTGATTTCCAACCCATTGGTGTTGTCTGATTAGCTACTTCAGGCGTGGCCTAACAAAGTTCAACAAATTAGGATGACGGTGGTCAATGACCCTCTGAGGTCTCAGGTGGGACATTTTGGTGATTCAAAGGAAAGGCATCATCAAATTTGTAGAAGGTTTGGTTCAATCTTCAAGGTTCTGTTTAACATATTTTCATTTTCCAAAGGACAACTGCTTTTGTCTGATCCTTGATGTGGAGCAATTTAACCAGTTCATTAGGGTTCATAACTTTCATATGCTTCATACAGCGGCTGTGTCAGAGAGAGATTGATTTACCTGCATTGACTTGAAGGACCGTTATTTCCATGTGCCAGTGAATCCCCATTACAGGCATTTCCTCCACTTTGCCTTCGCGGGACCGGCATAGCAGTTTCTTCACTTCCTAGTCAGCAAATCATTTTCACCAGTGTTGCCTTTGATTTAGTATTGATGAGGGCCTCTCCCTGTCCCTAGAAGGTGGTCTATATTCTGAGCCTTCTCTCTTGTTTTTCGAGGGGACACAAGTCTAACACACAGACAAATCCTTCAGTTGCTGAGCAGATTATTAGCAGCAACAGCAATCATCCCTCTGGTGCTCCTGTCATTGCGCCCCATGGAGGTCTGTGTCAACGATTTCCGAGAGGCACCAAAACAGGATGGTCAGCGTCTTGGACCAGTTACCTTTGTTCTCTAGAACACTGGAGAGACAATTCTTATCTGTGTCCTGGCATTGCCTTTGGCTCACTTCCCTCCACCCAGGCAATAGTGGTGACAGATGCCTCCCACTCAGGGTGGTTACCTGTGTAGAACCACGGGGCAGTCAGGGGAACATGCAGTTTTCAGCAGGGGCTCACCAAGTGGGTGAAGTACATTCGTCCCTCAAAAATTCTCTTCCTCTTTTGGAATGGAAACATGTCCATGTTTGTTTAGACAACAGTTTGACAGCTTACCATGTGAACCACCAGAGAGGCACCAAATCCAGTCAGTCCCTCTGGGAGTCTTAGCTCAGAAGTTGCTGAGCTGCAAGACCCAAAGACTCAGATGATCTATAAGAGGCATTAAAGAGCAGAAGTCAGCCTAGTTGCTTCATAAATGTTAGCAGATTGCCCGTCATAGTACTCCCTCTTGGAACCAACCAGTTCACTGGAACAGGACCTGGGGCTGGGCAAGGCTGTCTTCTGACTGGCTTCTCAACGGCTCTCTGGTTGCAGCCCCCCACATGTGTATTCATGGGATTTGCCCATTGTCCTACAATCTTCATGTTCCTAACCACTCTTTGAACAGACTAACCTGAGATGGTTGTCCATTTACCAGGACTGTTAACATTCTCATAGGTCTGGGGTCACTATGTGGTCTAACCCCTCATTTCTTCCCAAGAAGAATGCTTTTTTCAGCTTTTTTACCACGATCAGTTGAGCAGTCTTTGCCAGGCTCTCAAACGGGGTTGTTGACACCATAACATGCATTCAGACTCAGGGGCCTCCAGGTGCCCCCTTTGAAGGGGGCCTGACTTTGTTGATATCATGTCTTTACCTCCAGTGCCTGCACACAATATATATCCAGGTTTTATACTGTGTAATGCCTCTGGCGGTCATCCAGAATTCATTGAACTTTAGCTGCATTTGTAACTCTTAAAAATATTGCCAGATGTATTCAGTTTCACCAGCATTAATGGGGCAATTGTGAATTTAATGCATAATGAAAGAGTAAGCTGTGTAGCAACTGCAACATGGCATTTTTTATGATACAACACCCTTCAAATTTTAAGAAGAATATTCATTCGATAGATGACAGTAGAGTCAGGCATGATATTTGTGATGTTGCTGTGGTGGTCTTGTACCTGAAACATCATAATTACTGTTGTGCAAGGACAATCACTGCAACTGACTAATCGTGTATTTGTAATGTCACAGCTTTGCAACTTAGGCAAAAGATCTGAAAAAAAAGCTCATGGGAGAAGTCATCTTTTTAACAATTGCTAACGTGTACTGTATTTTTGAACCCATCCATCTACTTTGTACTGTCATGATACCTGTTTCCAGTAAACCTGTTTACCTGTGGAATGCTACAAAGTGTATTGAAGTATTTCACAGTGTTCCCAGTCTTTTGTTGCCCTGTCCTAACATGTTTGAAACGTGTTGCTTGCATCAAATTCAGAATAAGCATATATTTCAAAAAACTAATTAAGGTGATGAGATAAAACATTCAAAATATTGTATTTGCACTGTTCTCAATCTGTATTCCTTATGTTTTACTAAGCATCCCAACTCTTTTGACATAAGGGTTGTACATAATGTACGCAAGTTACACATCATGAGCTTACTCCATCTTCCTTTTCTATCTCTGAGCTCAGACTTCCCCAAGGAGCTGCAGTTGATAAACAGCCCCTGTCAAAAATGTTGCTGCCTAGCACCTCCTCCCAAGATCAGTGATCTCATGAATGACAAAGATCTCCTGGACTTACTGCGGCTCAAATTGGATCCAAACCACTGCACCATCAAAAACTGGAAGAACTTTGCAAGTCGATGGGGAATGAGCTACGATGAACTGACCTTGCTGGAGCACCGGACACAGGGCTCCTTGTCCCACAGCCCCACTCAGGAGTTCCTGCTGCGTTACAACCAGAAGACAGTCACTGAGCTCACCGAACTTTGCCGCATTTACCAGCGCATTGATGTACTGCGACTGCTGCAGAGCTGGATAGAAAAGGACTGGCCATCACGCTGGCAACAGACCCTTTGACAAGTTTGACTCTCTCTTTATTTATACCATCTTTCTTATTTCTTCTGTCAGGATTGTACTTGTTAGGGCTTCTTCTTCAATACCTTGTATACATTTTATCATAGTTGTATCATAAATAACTTTAGCAAGTGATCTGCAGAAAAAGAACATCGACCAACATGTGAACAAGTGAAAACTGCATTTAGTGAAGGTCAGCATCACTCTGTGCCTCAGGGGAGGATATTACAGACCATAAAGCATGAACATGACTTACTACTGACGTGGGATAGTAATGTCACCTTGTCTGACAGCCATTATGATGACAACATTTGTGGTTTTGAATGAAATGTCTCAACGGTTGGATGGATTGCAGAGAAATATCTTATTTGGTTGAAAATGTAAAAGTATTCAGTACTTTGGTTATGCTGTATGTTTGGGGCTCATTACCAAATATTAGCACACTAACAAAAGCTGATTTAAGGGGTTGAATAGTATAAATAATACATGTGCTAAAAATCAGCATTTTAGGATTGTCATCATGTGCATTTCTTTGGTTAGCATTGAGTACAGCATCACAGACCCCCTCACATGGCGGTGGACTTGGGTTAATGTACATCTAACTGTCAGGACAACAACACAAATGATGTCATAATCTCTCTCTCTCTCTCTCTCTCTCTCCATATATATATATCTATATCTATATATATACATATATGTATATATGTATGTATGTATATATGTATATATGTACATATGTATGTATATATATGTATATATTATTTTTTAAATATTTGATTTTCAAAAGTAACACTTGCTGTTTCCTTATACATGCCATGTTAGCAGCATGTGTGTCACAACCTTTAATTCAATAACATAGGCTGTCTTTTGTTGACTGTTGTTATTTTGGTGTGGAATCAAGCTTTTGGTAAATATCAGAGCAAATGATGAACAACATTGATCAAAGTTACACAATTAATTCATAGATACCCCTTAATTTGGTCTGAAAATAAAAACAAAAATAAATTTTCTACAAATTATCTAATTTCTTAAATATTCTGATGCTCATATAGATGTCTGTGCCTGTCATTTTGAATTACTTTAGAAGAAACAACTGGATTTTATGTTTTTACTGTACTTGATTTCTAAGTATGAAATAAACACATGTAAACTTGTGTAAAGCTATTGTTATTTGAAAAGGAAAAATAAGGATCAGTATCAACCTCGAAGGCATCCATCTGTTAAATACATACACGGTTATAGTAGGATTCTGATATTGTGATTTGTATTCATCTTATTAATTGGTCAGACTTTGTATTTCCACTCTTTAATTTACAAATAGTTTTCAGGAGGATTACTGGAGAGAGCCAATTCATTTGGTACCGAGATCAGGACAGTGTTCAGCTGGGGAATCACCAGCTGATTGATTTCAATTAATTGCTATTGTATGCTACAAAGCCTTTTATTCAGCACACAGTGGGTTACCTTAATTTAAAAGATAAGCAAATTGTAAAGGCAGGAGCATAAATCAGCTTTTATAAAGGATGGTTTCCATAATACATTATTAGTAATTCTGGTTTTATTTAAAGATTATTTTCTTTCCAGGGAGCGTATTGTCAATTTACTAGATAATTATGGATCTGTAAAATAAAGCTTATTAAAGCCTACATTGTTTTTTAATAGATCCATCACTTTGGATACAAACACACCATTGATACACCTAGTCATAAGTTTTCCTTTTTTTATATTATTAAAAAATTACAAGCGTATTGATTATATTGAGTTATTTATTGACCAAAAAATAACAATACATTCACTCATATTTAATGATGTTTATGGTAAAGTAATGCTCTTCTCAAAAACCTAAACAGTTCAATGTGACCATGTGCAGTACTGAGACAGTTATTTAATAAGTAGCATAAATTCAAATCAACAATGTTAAGATAAAAAAGCTTATATAAATAACATGGATATACACATTATAGAAACAAAGTCTTCATTAAACTTCAGCAAGTTATTACAAAAGGGTATAGTAAATGGCATTTTCTGCAGAAAACTGGCATGTGTTAATTAAACAATTAACTTCTTCTAAAGCATTGAATTGGTTTAGTTACATGTAATTACATTGTTTCTCGACTGAGCTTTTCAGGTTGGCCTAGCAGGAATCAGTCAGCATCTGAATCCTTGATATTGAGGCCCAGCATATTGGAAAGGCCCAATGACAATTTGTCATTTTCGTCTGATGATGAAATTCCATGGGCTATCAGACCCAGTCCAGACTCTGGCTTTTCTGGGGCATCAAGCTTTAGATCAATATCAGTTTTCGCTTCAGTTGGTGAGACGTTAGTTGATGTTGCTTTATCTTTAGCCATTTTTAATCTCTCCATTATGTTAATATTTTCTCCCGTTTTTGATGTTACATTCACTATTGGTAGGCGGATCCCTTTGCTGACAATATAATCCTTTTCCTCTGTATCAAGTTTTGATAAGCCCAAGGTATCAGATATGCCCCCAATGCCATCAAGACTGTTGCGGGGCAGTCTGTGGAATTTGAATACAGGAACCTCTACCTCTGTGTTGGACACATCTGTTTCAGAGTCTGCACCACTTCCCTCTTCATCAGTACCTGAACCAGACTTTAATCCAAATTTGAACGGCCACCTCAGCTTACTTTTCTGAGAACCTTTAACTTCAGCATCAGCATCAGCTTCAGCTGTGATATCCAGTTCAGGTGTGCTGAGGCTTGTCTTCACTTCCGGAGCAGAGGCACTTACATGAGGTGAACTGAATTCTCCATCAACACTCGGAGTTTTAATCAAATCAGGCGAGACCTCAAGATTTTCACTGGTGTCAACCTCTGGGGCTTTTATATTAGACCCCAAAAAGTCAAACTTTGGAAGCTTGAAATGTGGCATTTTGGACTGTTCAAGATCAGCATCTACATTTGGAGCTTTTACATCTATGTCAGGTCCTTTGACATCTCCCTCTGCCTTTGGTACACCCAAGTTTGCTGCAGGAACAGAGGTGCTTATGTTGACCTTTGGTACCTTTATTCCAGACTCAACTGAAAGATGACCACTGGGACCTTCTCCAAGGCCAGCAGAGACATCAGCCTCTGGAGCTTGAAGATCTACATCAGTGTTTTTGAGATCTATGCTTGGTAAATTAATGTCAGGAGCTTGTGCATCCAAACGTTCTATTTTGGTTGCAGACAAGGAGAGATCTGTTGCTTTTAGGTTTACATTAGGATTGACATCAGTGTTCAACTTTGGTTGTCTAAATTGAGGTAAATTAAGCTTGCCATCAGATGAGTTAAGGTCCAGATCTGGACCACTATAATCTCCATCAGCATTAGGTATGCTGACACTGAGTCCCTGCGAATCTGGAGCCTCAATCACACCCCCTGAAAGATTAACATCTGGTGCCTTGAGGTCTACATCTGGTACCTTAATATCAGCATCAATTTCATCCTTTCGACCCTTCAGAGTGCCAGGTTTGGGTATTTTAAAGTTGAACCATTTGAATTTTCCAGCGACATCTGGAGTATTAGTCTCTATTATGGGGCCATCCGGCAAATTAAGATTTGCATCTTTTGCACTTATCTCAATGTCAGCTTTTGGAGCTGAGTGGCTCAAGTCAAGAGCTGAAACATCAGCATCTAGATTAACACCTGCACTTTCAGCCTTGGGACCTGATACTGACCACTTTGGCTTTTTAAGGGTGGGCCATTTGAACTTCTCAGATGGAGTCCCATTGTCTACACTTGTTAATTTAACCTCAGGTTTGGTTAAATTCAGGTCAACATCAGGCCCATCAAGCGAAGCTTCAGGAGAGAGACTGAGATCAGGAATTTTATTCTCAGCATCAAGATCAACTTCTGGTGATTTCATCTTTGCTCCAGTGAGCAGGAATTTGGGCTTTTTGAATGTTGGCACCCTGAATTTACCAGAAGGGGCCTCGATGTCAGCATCTGTGCTAATCTCACCATCAATTTTTGGAACAGAAAGATCAACATCTGGTGTGCTCAAATCTGTATTTAGTTTTGCATCAGTTTTGGGGCCATGGATTTTGTTTTTCTTCCACTTCAGATGAGGCCAGTTTATATCTGATGAAGCGTCAATGTCAAAATCTGGGGCCTGAACATCTACATCAGGGCAATTGAGGTCAGCTTTAGGGAGATTTAGCTCTGTATCATGTACTTTAATGTCACCATCAATGTCCTGAGTTGGGAGATTTAAGTCTGACTTTGGACCTTTGGGCTTCTTCCATTTCAGGTGAGGCCACTGGATATTACCAGATGGAGCCACCACTTCAGTATTTGTTTTTTTCATGTCTAGATTGGGGCCAGTAACATCAGCATTTGGCAACTGTATCTCTACATCAGGGGCATTTATTCCACCCTCCACTTTTGGAACAGTGAGATCAACATCTGGTTTGTTCAGGTTTGAATCCAAGTCCAGATCAGCCTTTGGGCCAGTAAGTTTGGGTTTCTTCCATTTAAAATGAGGCCAGTTTATTTTACCACTATCACTGTTGAGATTTGGGGTTTGAATATGTAGATCAGAGCCGTTGATGTCAGTTTTGGGAATGTTACGGTCAACATCCGGTGTACTGAAATCCCCACTGATCCTTGGTGAGGACAGACCTGCCTCAAATGCAGGTAAGTCAGCATCTGGCCTTTTAACTTTGGGACCTTTCCATTTTAGATGGGGCCACTGGATTTTGCTTGAAGGTGCCCTGATATCAGTGTTCAGGGTTTCCACATTTATATTAGGATCATTCAGATCCAAATCTGGAGATTTAAGATCTGAGGCTGACTGATTGAAATTTGGCATTTTAAACACTGGGGGCTTGTATTTCAGGCTGCCTGTTTTCATTTCAGGTTTCTTGATATCAAGTGAAGAACTGGGAGTGATGACCTGTGGAGTTGCAACACTGATTTCAGGTGCTTTGACGGTGCCACCTAGATCTCCTTTAATATTTGGTCCAGTCAGTCCTGGGGGCGTATTCAGACTAAGACTGGGAAGGTCTCCATTGAGGGTGGGGCCACTTATTTCACCTCGCAACCCCTGCACTGTATTGAGTTCTCTACTCTGGTCAAGAGAGACAACTGGTGCTTCAGTTGATGGGTCCAGTGAAAGATCTTTCTTTAGGTTGAGAATCTGTGGGGAGTGAAGTGATACACAAAATAGTAGAAAGGTTAGAATTGATTCAAGCAGCTCTTGTGTCATTAATCAATTTTATAAAGTTCATACTGTTCACTTCTTTTTGACGCTGTATCAGAGAGCTCCAAAAACACTTAATAGTAAGATTTCTGACAATTCAAAATATTAGAAAAAAATGTACAAAGAAAGCATTTGCTTTAAGGACTTTTTAAGTGGCCTTGGAGAAACTAACAATGTATAAGTGTATTATGGCCTTTACGTCAGTTGACCCAAAGTATAAAAATCTGATGTCCTGTCTTATCTCTTAGGGTATATAGCATTGCACATAGTTTTGAATAGTTTAGTTTTGAATGAAGAAATTTCCTATGTGAAAACTATTCACAGCTGTTATTTTCAATGATACTAGCACTACAAGCTCAGTCCCATTCACCTCTGTTGCAGTGGAGTGGAGGCAGGAATTTGGTCAAAGAAAACTACAACTACCTGTACAGATGGATGGGATTGAGTTTTTTTTGGCTGAACCAACCCTAGCGATGTTTACCTCTACAGGGTCTTTGAGACCAAATCCCAAGGAGCCAAGGTCAGCACTGGTCAGCTCTTTCTTTGTCAGAACCTTCATGTTGTTATCATATGGCTCCAAGACCTTCAGGATGTTCATCACTTCATGTTTATTTAGGTGGTCTAGGTGTATAGTGGCTGCGACAATCTCATCCCCTGGAACAAGTGGGGGGAAAAAAAATCAAAACCAGCAGATTTCTCACTTTTGCTCAAATCATTCAGCTATAGACACTGCTTAGGATGTCATAGAATGCTGCAGGAATATCACAAGTTTTGATGTTCACCTGCTTTCAGGCCAGTCTCTGCAGCAATTGTGTCATCTGTGATTCCTGTAATTATGACTCCTTTCTCAGTGTCGTCTAGGACCAGGCTTTCTGAGAAACTTCTACTCTTGCTGTCCCCGCTCTGTGTTTAAAAGTGATTTTGACAGGTTTGAAACATTTTCACACATTTGCACCAGGCCTTTGGTAACACTCCACCTTTCAAACTGAAGCTTATGGTTACAGATATTTTCATGATTGCTATCATATATATATATATATATATATATATATAGATATATATATATATATATATATATATATATGTATATATATATATATATGTATATATATATATATATATATATATATATATACATATATATATATATATATATATATATATATATATATATATATATATATATATATATATATATATATATATATATATACATATATATACATAATCTGTATATAGTGTTTTCATTTGTCATACTTACCATCATTTACATCCACATATTACTGGATTTATCCAAAAAACAAGAAACCATGTAAAAACCAACCAACAGCAAAGTTTTCTGTAAAATAGAGAAAAGCAAGTTTAGCTGTTATGGTTACATGTCAGTGACAGTGATAACTATACTATGTACCTTTTGGGAAATAAAGATGCAGAAAAACAAAGCAGAACTTCAACAATTTATCATTGCTTTAGCCTTGGAAATATGTTTGAAACCAATAGTGATATTTATATATACAGACTCAGATGATTGTAAATTGCTCATCAAATGCATTCTCCTGTTTCTTTTCATTTGCATCACAAATACTGCCAGCAACATTTTCATGTTTAATATATCTTACAGAACGTGCCAACTGATATTTGACCATGAATGATCAAATGCAGTTGAGCATAGAAGTTGAGCTTGAAATGTAAAAGAAGACAAGTAGTACTTACCAATAGTCATATTGTGACTACAACTCTAATTGAAGATCTTAGCAGCTCTCTTAATTTTCAGTCTCTGACTGACAGGAAACTGCCCCCCACACACATTATAATAACCTCACACTTGAGGAATTCAAAGCCTCTGCCAGGTTTGTTCGGGAATGTAAACCTGTTGGTTTGGATGCATCATGACTGACATGCCACACCACTCAGCACATGAACACTTGCAAGGTACGTCCTACAACCACACCCTAACTGCAAATGGAAACGCTAATGTAATTTGCTTGCAGCCTTGACGCATAAGTAAAGTCATAGCAGGCTTTAAGTCTAAAGATGATGGGTTATGAGACTGGTCCTCAAGAATAGACAGTCAACAATGTTTTCTTCCACTTAGATCTAAACTGTACATCAATAATAGAAAAACAACTGATGTTAAGTGGTCAATACTCATCAGTGTTAATGCAACAGTGATGAAAGACACACCTCTGAAGGCTTATTAGGTTTTGAGGAGGAAAAATAACTCAGCAGTTATAATATAGTCACATAGTTATAACTAACTCAACAACTTTGCTTTGTGCAACCACGGCTATATGTAGATGAATTGGTATCCTGATGGCAATGAATTAGTAACCTGATGGCAACATATATCAGTTTTTAAATTCCTTTTCTCCAAAGTGAAAAATACACACTCATCACCACTTTATAGGCAACTTTGAATTTCAAAGAAATAATACGTGGAAATAATGACAACTGCATGGTGGCTCCAGGTTCTATGCATCCCAGAACTAGAAATTATGATATAAATATTCCCAATAATAAAAAAGAAGGGCAACATCAACATCAAACAACAAAACAGCAGGATGTGAGTCAGCTTGTAGCATATCCCAATCCAGACCACAGGCTACATTAACAGTGGTACTTTTATCCTGGATAAAAAATGTGATATATGGTATGTTTTTTTAATTACAGTCTTTTCATTTTTTGTAGACCTTACTTGTTGACAGGCTGAAAAAACTGCAACACATTTCCTGAGAGCATGACCTCAGATTTGGGTCCAGGTCATATCAAAACCTTGACTTGTGAAGAGTCCGTGTAAAGAATAAGGATCCACCTTAATTATTTTAAGCCCTGTGTGTATCCATGCACTAGTCCTCATTTTCAAGTCATAAAATTATTTTCACTGATCAGCTTTATAGCCATATTTTTAAAAAGCACCTGTCTACTTATACAACCTATAATCCAACATTCATAATGTATCTCAGTTATTTATCTATTTTAACTTCAGTTAACTCTACAGCAGTTTTTAACAATACATTTTTAAATCAATACAATTTTTCCTCCAAATGATCTCGACATCGAGAGACGCCACAGACAAAATATTTGATGGACTCACGTTATATTGTTTCCAGAGAGGTCACCTTAGGAAGCGAGATGTCTCCTCAGTGCATCACTGCAGCTCTGTCAGGCAGGATGGGATGGATCTGCCAGTTAAATACCAATAAGCTTTAACCGAGCCAGGAGAACAGGTTAGGCTACATCAGTACCGCCTCTCATAGTGCCCCCTTTTCCCCATACAACACACACACACACACACACACACACATACACACACACACACACACAAAAACACACACACACACACACACCTTGACTTCAAACTATGTTGCAGAGAGTGACTCACAGGCCTTTTTGGCAACCGAAACCTATACCAGACAAGAGAGAAGATACCACTCCTTAACAGGACTAACCAGGTTTACACAGAAACAAACACATAGCAACACTGTTTCAACCAACATTTCACCATTTTGACAAATGACATTTTGATGCGGAGCACATTTTTTTTCTACGATCTCTTTTTTGGCACTCTTGCCAGGCCACGACAATCAAATTTTGTGACAGTATGAGTTATTTTGTCAATAAGCTGAGTACTTAAAGGATTGTAATGCTGTTCTGAATGTTTGGTTTTTTTTAACATTTTTTTCATTTTCAAGTTATTTTTTCTTTACATCCCTGGAAACATGAATATGTTTCCAGAGTTGGTAATAAATATTTTCATTATTTCAGAACAGATTGCTTTCTCAGGTACATAATAAAAACCAAGTGGGTGTGTAGACTTGTGAAGCAGCACTTATTACTACAAACAAACTAAATGTCACAGCAAAACAAGAAGACATGATAATCATTTTTCATCAGTCAGAATTTCACACCATAATGGAATTAATATCATCAGGGTTCGGAGTGTTACTTTAATAATATGTTCAGTTCAGATATCGTAACTCATTTCCTGTTACATAATGTTGTCAGTAACCTAATCCAGGTATTAAAATATTGAAGTAATGTCAGTCAATTACCTTTTATTACTTTTTGATTACTTGTACTTACTAAATACTAAATACTCAGACAAGAGAAATCACTCGCACTGTCTTGTGATATTTGCATTCTTTCTGCTTTAAATACAAAATAATGGTGAAAGTCTCACCCACTGAAAGCATTTTGTCTCCAGAGGCCATGATAATGAATTGGCAGTTGAAAGATTAGCTCAGGTTTCACTTGAGAACAGACTGGTGTTGTGAGACTTGAAGTGGGGTGATGTAACATGCGCATGTGTACTTGTTCTTATGTCAAAATGTATTGTAATCAGTGCTGCCGACTTTTAAATTTACTTTGGACTGAGAATTGGTATTAGTGAAGTTGTGCATTTCATGAGTAGGCATTCTGTAACATTACCCACTGCAGGGGTCAAGGTCATAACAATCGTGTCAGTTTAGTAATCATGGCTGAATGGGTTTCATTGATCAGCATATCTGCGAACTTCCCAACATCATCGCCTAAATCAGAAGACAAAAGCTTCTTTGTCAGAAGATTGGGTCTTGGGTGCAGTTGGGTGTTTCAACAGGACAATGATACCAAACACACATCAGAAGTGGTAAATGAATGAACGGCTGATCAGGTTAGAATTGTGGTTTTGGAATGGCCTTCACAAAGTCCTGACTTGAACCCCACAGAGAACATGTGGACTGTGCTGAAGAAACAAGTCTGAACTAGGAAAACAACAAATTTAATTGAACTTCACTGATTCTGCCAAGAGGAGTGGTTAAAGAATTCAGCCAGAGGATGACCAGAAGCTGGACCCAATGACGTGAAAATGGCCAAGAGACATTTAACCAAATATTAGAATTACTGCATATTTTTGATCCAGCAGGTGTGGCTACATTTTCAAAAGACCTATAATAAATTCATTATTGAAGCATCATGTAGGTTTTTTGTGACAAATTAGAATATGTTCAATTCATTCACAACAGAAAAATGATTTGAAGACGGCCATGATATGAATGTTTTTTTTGAGTGTATGTAAACTTTTGACTACGACTGTACATGTAATCCCAGGGAGACATCCATTTTGTTAAACATGTATATTAATACGAAAAGAGCTAAAGTTGGACAATGTTTTGTTTGAAGTTTTTGGGAGACCCCCCAAAGGAGGTGGGGCAGGGACACTCCAAAATCAGGCCCTGGGAAGCACTGAAAACAGAGGATGGTGGGTTTAAAGGAGCAGCTCCACTGCAGAAGCAGACACTTATTTTTAAGGTTTCAACATCTCTAATGCTAATGAATGTGACTTTAATGTGAATACAAATGTGAAGGTGGTTTAAATAAAATTTAAATATTTTTTGAGAATCCTGCTGTAAAGTCTGCTACGAAACAAATGATACTGAACTCCCAGGACTAACTAATGATTGTTCAGGTAGCCTTTAATTAGTCTTTTGGGTAATTACTTCACTTAACTTGTCGGTACACAAAAACGGTAACTAATGATTCAGTAGGGGAGGCCAGAGTAAGATGAGCCCCTTTTTATATACGAGTATTCTACTGCAAAACAAAAGTGTTTTTGTTTTGAATAATAATTACTAGGGGTGGGCGGATCGATCCAAATATTGATAGTATCGAAACCAAGGTGAGTATTGGTATCGGATCGATGCTAGCGTGATGAGATTGATATTTTTGTTGTAGTTTCTCTTTTATAAGTTCAGCAAATCACTTGTATTTCTTCACAGAGTTTGTGTGAGCGCAGCGTCTGGTAGTCAGCGATGTCATTTTAGCAGAGTGCTTAAACTATTATCATATATTCAGATAGTTCAAATAAATCTTAATTGTTTTACTGGAACTTAAAACTATATGCTTATATTTAGATATATAGCCTACCTCAAACCTGAAGTATGAATATGGCAGAGTATAATAACCCTTTTGTATCTGTTGAAGGAACATTAATATTCCTATTTAGGCTACATGCAGACGTTATAGCTGTTAAATATTATTTTCTTATTGGCTAAAGTCTTTGTCCTGTATTTATTATCATAATCATGATCAACTCATTAAAGGCAAAAGTACAAAATCATTCAATGATCAGTAATTTTTAAGTAAAAAAGTATCAGTATCGGCAATACTGGCCCTGTACTTACTTGGTATCGGATCGATACCAAAATTTGCTGTATCTCCCATATATATATGACTGACATGCTAACTTAATAGTTTCAGTAAATATGAAAGTGTAATATTTGTGTGAAGCTACAGAGAGAATGTAGAATGTTTTGTGTACAACATATTTGTTTGTTACATATATCTGTAACTGCTCAGTATAATGTCTCACTTGACTTGAAGGTACACATTGATACCGCAATTATGACTGTATGATAAATAAGCTTAAGTCAACCATTAGCTTTGAGTCTTTCTTCTTGGCTAACAACAGGGATTAATTCAGGCGACATGTTGATGTTAATTTTCTCACTGGCTTATCTTCCAAGACTCCACATTAAAACATTAAAGTCTACAATAATTCATGAATGTAAAGCATGTCACTGCTGACATACACATACTGTCATATCAAACAGCAAACATACACACATTTAACTGACATATACTCTCATGTATGTATATGCATTTACATTGTTTATATTAATGGGATACCAATACTCCACACCCCACCTACAATACAAAAATAAGATAACTACACTTTACGATCAGCCGTGAGTTACTGTACTGATTTCCATAATGTAAAAGCTCTGAAAATAACCATAAATCTTCCCATTTAAGTTGTTATTTTTTTCATCTCTCATTTGATGTTTTCTCACATACCAGTAACAGCTTGTCTTTAATACTAACTGGTTTGTTGAACTTTTTAATTTTCAAAATGAATGTGATAACCAGCCCGACCCACTAAACAACTTTAATATTTGAAGGCGTGAGGATAAGAACAATCGCAAACGAGTGAGATTGCACTGCTTGGGGTGGATGAGTATGTTACGTTGCGCTCTTTCTCTCTGTCTTTCTCCTACACTCATAATAGTGGCATTATCATAGAGTACATTAAAATAATAAGCAGATGTTCCAAAAGTGCTATTTAGAGTTCAATGTTCAAGTTTAAACTTATTTTTGTCAATCTCACACAAAAGAACTACGATTTCTTTACATGATAACAGAAAATGGTAAGAAAACAGTTGTGTGCTGGTCTGCTCAGCAGTGTTTTAGCCTTTGGCTACAATGTGTAGAAAAAGAGGAGTTTGCAGTTCCAGGATTGAACCTGTTTCGACGCGTTCCAGTGCACAGCCATCTGAGCTGACGGCTCGCTCACTGGAGGGACTTGTTGCTGGAATGCACAACCACACTGGAGCCAGCAGAGAAGGGGTATGTGTAACCTCCTGGCACTCATCAACAGTGAAGTGACCTTTGCAATTTTTCCAACCATTGCTGCCATCTTCATCACTCTTTTAGAGAGATCTTTAAAATTCGCCATGAGAATTTTTTTTTTATCTTCTAATAATTTAGCTTCTGTGACCTTGTTAATTTGAACATTGTCATGTCATCGTCTGTAACTGCTTTATCCCTTTTATGGGGTCACAGGGTTTGTTGCTGGAGCCAATCCCAGCTGTCTCCGGGCAAAGGCAGGGTAATTACTGGACGAGCAATTTGGGGTTCAGTATCTTGTTGAAGGACACTTCAACATGCAGCTCAGCTCAGCCTGGGGGAGCCGGGATGTGAACCAGAAACCATCCGATCACTAGTTGACCTGCTTTACCTGCTGAACTAGAGCCGCCCCTAATTTGAACATTGCAATATGCTAATTACCACTGCTCTGACATCTTCCTTTTTAGTTGCAGGACATTTAATCAGTTTTTGTTTTATTTAATTTATTGCTAATTTATTATTTCCCACTCACCTGACAACATGTTTGAAGTAATCTAATATCTAAGCTAAATATTCAGTTGAACACATCTGTATAGAGTAATAGTCATGGCGTTAGCTCATAGCTTAGCTGTAAAATGCTGACTCTCCTCCCTTTAGGCCGACACCCTGTTGTATGTTATCAGTCCTACTATGGTTGTGTCATCAGCAGATTTGATGATGGTATTGGTGGGATGGATGGGGAAGCAGTTGTAGGTGAAGAGGGAGTAGAGGAGGCAGCTGAGGACACAGCCCTGTGGTGTGCCAGTGTTCAGGATGAGAGTGGATGATGTGCGGCCTCCCATCCTGATGTTTTGTGGATCAGCTGGACCTGATGTTGGTCCAGCTGAATGGCGTTGACCTTCCCTGGTCAAGACGGATGTGTCAGTAGGAATCCAGCGGGCAAAGCAAGAAAAGAAGTGGTTGAGGGAGTCCGTCCGTGTGCGGTTTGTGGGGTTAGTTGCTGTGTAGCTGTCGTTATATCTAATCAGAGTCTTTATTCCCTGCCACATGCTTCTGGAGTTGCTGTTGAAATGCTCCTCTATGTGCAGTGAAGTTTATGTATGAAAAACAGCTGATGTGTGTCCCTCCAGGTCTGTCCCCTCAGCAAACACAGTCTGTGTCCTCGAAGCAGTCCTGCAGGGCTGAGGTAGCTTCCTCAGTCCTTATTTTGACTGTCTTAATATTTGGTCTTTGTCTACAGCTGAGAGTTTTTTATGCTGGGATCAGAGAGAGAGACAGATGGTCTGAGAGTCCCAGATGTGGCAGAGTGCTGGCTTTATATGCTTTGGAAATGTTGCAGTAGACCTGATCCAGAGTGTTACTTTCTCTTGCTGGGAAGTTTACATATTTGTGGAATTTCGGCAGGACAGATGTCAAGTTGGCATGATTATAGTCCCCTGCCGCTATCACAATGCTGTCTGTGTGGGCCGAATGGAGTTGTCTAATGGAATGGTGTAGCTTCTCCATGGCTAACCTGGCGTTAGCTTGCGCTGGTACATAAACAGCTGTGAAAGTGACTGATGTTAACTCCATGGGCAAGTAGAAAGCACTGTACTGTAGTATGATGTACTCTATGTCCAGAGAGCAGTGACTGTCTTTAGCCGTTTTTATACTGGGCAACAAGCCCTATATTGGGGTCTGTTTTGGTCCGCCAATTTGACACCTCGGAGGGTACACTTTTTTCCATCTCCATTGCTATGTAAATCCAAGACGTCTTTGTGCTGGCAATTACGTGAGATGGGCAGAGGTGTCGATGAACTGCACTGTTGTGCGACCCACAGCCGGGGAGTTTTAAAACCTGGAAACAGCTGATCACAGCAGTCAGTCCATCACTTCGTCCGCCGACGTCAAGATGAGCAACTGGACAGCCGCTGAGGTCCAGGAGATGCTAGCGTCTCCTCGGTCTCTGTAGCTGTCTTCATTGACTGCTTTTTGTTGGAGTGGCAAGCTACTAACAGTCGCTACTTTCAAATTAAAAGCCCCCCGCTAAGAACCCTTGAGCTGTTATTTTGAAGACAAATTCAACCTGCTTCCTAGCTGTCTTGAGGCAGCTAGAGGTGCATCACTGCACACTTCATTTAATAGACGGGGGTTTAACATCGACGTGTGTTTGACTGAGGAGGCGAGAATATGGGCCACGGGTCTATAAATAAGTAAAACTATCAAGTGTCACTACATTTAAAACCATGGCAGGGGGGAAGCACACATGATGAGGCAGTGGCATTCATGATTATTCTGCATCACGCTGGCCTTGAGCAGGCAGCTGCATAGCAATTATGACACTGGTATCACGGGAGAAATAGTTTTCAGACGCACATGTTGTACGCCACTGTTCATGCCCAACTTCACTTCGTGCTTCACGTCATGTCACATGTTTATGCCTACATAAGTGGTTGCTTTTATGGAAAAAAAGGAATATTACACCTTCCTTTAAGATAGACAAGGTTGATAAATTTAACAACCATTCACACCTGGGCTCAGATAGCCTTAGCAACCCACATGAAGGCTGGTTGGATCAATGGCTCACAAGTGGCCCTAACAACTCTGAAACTGAGAGTTCACACTTGTACTTAGGCAACTCGCACACAGAGTTTAAAAGCCATGCCAACTCCTCTCCAGTTAACCAGATGGCTTATCTGTTATATTGGCTCATATTTCTGGCTTATATTTTCTTCAGAGAGTTATTGCAGTTTTTTTTGCATATGACCAATCGCAAAACTGTTAAGAAAAGTTTTTTATTGTGATCATTATTATTACTTAATAAATTAACTGGGCCAACTATGGTCTAAACCTCAGTAGAAGAATGATGATGAGTAGGAGGCAGTGAAGCTATCAGAAGAAGAGGCACCACTGCTGGGTTTTTGTAACAACATTGGTCAAAAGCCACAGCTGCAGCCTGGGGGCAAGGGGGGTGCAGTAAACGGTGGAAATATAATGATTCTCAATGATTACTGTTCATTTTGTAAATTGTGTCAGTTGTTCAGGAATACTGTTTTAACAAGTATGGTGGCCTGCGAATGCACTTTGTAACTTGACTTCTGTGTTGCTGAAGTGCCTTTGGATTGGTAAGACACTCATCAAAGTTTCTCATATCAAAGAAATGTAAATCTGGAAAGAATTAGCTTATCTAGCATCAAATGAGACAAAAGACTGGTTTCTAAAAGCCTTAAACTTTCTAAAACATGACTGTAACTTTCATCATGATGCTTTACATTAATGACAGTCTTGGGTTTTGTGAAATAATTACTGTCAAATCATCAAAAAGTTACAGTCCATTCAGAGTGAGGGGTTGGTGTTGGTTTTGTCAGTACATGTCTGTTAGCTTGAGTGCTCGATTCATGTTTCATTCACTGCCTCAATTTCAGGTCTAAACTTGTGCCTTTAATGAATACCTGTGGAACAGTGCCGAGCAGGCTGGGCTCTGTAAAACAAAGATCCACACACAAATACAGACATACACACCTCCTCTTCTGTTGCAACAGCACAAATGTTATGTTTGCATCAGTAAACTTAACTGCTATGCTGTAGGCTTTGCAGCAGAGAATTTTGTTGAGCAGCTAGTCAACAGCATTCCCTTCATAGCTGGCCTTCTTCTAAATTCTAAGTCAAATTCCTAAAATTCTTCATTTACAGCCTTTTGTTAGCTGCAGCTTGCAGTGGGGGTTGTGTTTCATCTATTTCTGTGATTGTTTAGACATTGTCATTATGGTTATTGTGTAGCAGTGTTATCTGCTAAGTGCTACCTATAGTAAGGAAAGGTATGTCTGGAACGCAGAGGAAAGTGAGCTTATTACAGTCATATATACTGCTTCAAGTGAGCACTGAAATAAGCTTGATTATTCAATCCTGAAGTGTGCCGAGGGTTATATACCTGGTGTTTGGAGTCCATGCCTCGACGGGTCAGGGCTCTTATGACAGCAAAAGGGGACCAACACAATATAAGGCAGGCTGTCATAATGTTATGCCTGATCGGTGTAAATTTATGTTCTTAACTCCCTGTCCACTTTCTCACCTGGTGGTTGTTCTCTCTCCTGGGTATTGTAGTCAGCCTTACTCTCAATGGGGGATAAAACAGCTGGTGTATGGAAATGTAACAGCTACCTCTCTAATGGTTAAACTATAAACCAGCACAAAAATGACCATTGGCAACATAACATAAGCCACCATGTTCTAAAAGACACACTTAAAAAATACAAACAAAGAGTAACATTTTGGTTTTAGAACATGAATAGCAAACTTTTGTTGAGTCTGTACAGGGTGTTTTATTTGAAAATTGACCGGATACTCTATGGCTATGGAGGACCAAACCTGACATAAGTATAAATAAATAAATAAATGCATAAATAAATACATAAATAAATGCTGAAATAAATAAATAAATGTATTAATAAATAAATGCATAAATAAATGAATAAATAAATAAATGCTGAAATAAATGTATAAATAAATAAATAAAAGTATAAATAAAAGAATAAATGCTTTTTATTTATTTCTACATTTTTGTTCACCTACATTTATTCATTTCTGTATTTCTGTTCACCTACATTTATTTATTTCTGTATTTCTGTTCACCTACATTTATTTATTTCTGTATTTCTGTGTCCATATGTAAATGAGGAGGTAGGAGGTCCTAACCTCAGTCAAGAGCATGATTGGTTACAGGAGTGTGCTCGATGAGGGTCTACTACTTCTGCCTTACTAGCTGCGCTGATTCCTGTACACTGTACAGGAATGTTGCTGGCTACCAGCAAGCCCGCTCAGCTAACTGTTAGCTGCAGTTGTTGACATTTGTTCATGAGCTCTGGTTTAGTTATGAATTTGACTGGCGTTCATTTTAACTTGCGAGGGTCCCAGGTGTGCTGGTGGTGTGGTTTGAGAATCCCGTCTGGAGAGAGAGGGGTCCTCAGCCATGTCCGCTAAGCAGGAAAAACATTCTGCTCATCGCTCCAAGTCATGTATATGTGTGTTCTAGACGAGCGCTACAGAGCACAAATCGTCCAAAAGTGCATGTGGTCGGTCTCATATCTTTGTCGCGAATGTCTGTACTCTCAAATAACTCATGGGTGAAACAGGCTGAGGCATTTGTTCATGCCGAGCGGCTCGAGAGTGGAGTGGAGACCCCTTTTAGCTCTTATGTTAGCTGTTAGCTGCTCGCTGTAGCGCAGCGTCCAGGTAACCTTGTGACACCGGTTACCATCGGGTATTTTTCATTCCGCACTGCGTTCAAATGGTTACTTCCTAGCCATCGTTCCGAGCCGCATACATCGTTATTAAGCTGAAGTTAAGTCAGTGTGAAAACTGTACACTGTCATACAGCCTACTGGTCAAACAGTCTGCAGAGTACGTTGACATCCAGCCCGAGCTTAGCGTGAGGTCAATCAGCTGTGGCAAATCGTGAGACGTCCAGATCAACCTGTGATACAAACACCAGTAGCGACAATGGTTCATAGGAAAGCCCAGACATGTATCTCACTCTCGATGGTAACATGTGTCAACAGTTAACCTGGACGCTACGCTCTCAGCGCTACAGCGAGCAGCCAACAGGTAAAAGCTAACAGCTAACTGCTAACAGCTAACATAAGAGCTAAAAGCGGTGTCCACGCCGCTCTCAGCCCGCTCGGCATGAACAAATGCTTAATACTGTTCCACACGAGTTGTTTGAGAGTACAGAGATTCACAACAAAGATATGAGACCGACAACATGCACTTTTTGATGATTGTGCTCTGTAGCGCTCATCTAGCAGTGGTTTGCAAGTAGCAGCCCCGGCATCTCCGTGTGGATAGAAGTGTTCAAGCCACGTCAAAACGAATATACATATATACATGACTTGGAGCGATGAGCAGAATGTTTTTCCTGGTTAGCGGACATGGCTGAGGACCCCTCTCTCTCCGGACGGGATTCTCAAACCACACCACCAGCACATCTGGGACCCTCGCAAGTTGAAATTAACGCCAGTTAGCCTGTCACATTGGTCGAGGCCATTAAGCTAACTGGAGCTGTTTTACAACGTTACAGAGAGCGAGGCTTGGGATCAGGAATCGTTTGCTTTTGTCTGGCTCTCCGATTTGACCAATCATGCTCTTGACTGAGGTTAGGACCTCCTACCTCCTCATTTACATATGGACACAAAAATACAGAAATAAATAAATGTAGGTGAACAGAAATACAGAAATACAGAAATAAATAAATGTAGGTGAACAGAAACAGAAATAAATAAATGTAGGTGAACAGAAATGTAGAAATAAATAAAAAGCATTTTTTCTTTTATTTATACTTTTATTTAATTATTTATACATTTATTTATGCATTTATTTATGCATTTATTTATTTATTTATACATTCATTTATTTATTTCAGCATTTATTTATGTATTTATGTATTTATGTATTTATTTATGCATTTATTTATACTTATGTCAGGTTTGGTCCTCCATATGTGGCTGTGTCCGAAATCACCCACTCATTCCCTACTCCCTAGTCACTACATAGTGTATCCAACATAGTGCACTATATAGTGAGCTCAACGGCAGAAAGAAAAATGGACTTGCGGACACTATGCCATTAATGATGTCACTACTGTTGTGAGGTTGAAACGTGAATTGAAACTTCCATGCGTTCGTCCGCAGCGCAATGCATGATGGTAAATATTGCTTGGTTAGTGACCATCGGTTGTACACTACTTTTCGCGATGCATTGTGGGATACTTTGAGTGCACTATACATTACTAGACTCACTAGACATTACTACTCACTAGACATTCGGACAGCACTACAAAATGGCGTAGTCACTATATAGTGCACTATATAGGGAGTAGTGAGTGATTTCGGACACAGCCTATGCCCTTCCCGTGTCTCTGACTTCCGGCCGGCGCGATCTACTCTGTGCAGCTTGTTACCTTTTCGTCAAAAATAAACCAGGCAGTCGGATCGCAAAGCAGCCGTGCCTGGCTTGACTTCACTGTGGGCTATATATCCAACATGTACCTGCTCAAATATGGCCGTGGTTGGGCTGGTGCGTTCGGGGGCGCATCGGGGTTAGCGGGAGGATTGTCCATGACGTGCTTGTGCCATATGAGCACTGCCTTCCTTGGCACAAAGACCCGCCCACTCTGTGAAGCATTTGCGTGCTGCCAGGGCAAGCCAATCAGAGGCAGTGTTGGCTTGGCTTGGCATGTCACGACATGTTTCATGCCTTTTTTCAAAGAAAAATAAAATAAAATTTACGTTATATAATTCTTTTTTAAATAAAAAAAATATTTCATTTTATTTGTCAAAATTGTAGTTTGTCAATTGAGTAGTTAAACTACAAAAAATAACCCAAAAAGTAGTTGAATTACTTGACGCAGCACAAAATATGAATGTAGTTTAACTACCAGCAAGTTACAGCAAATTGTAGTAAGCTATGTAGTTCAACTACATGTAGTTTACGTCTCCCCAACACTGCTGCTACTAGGGGATGGAGAGTTATGGCAGGTTAACTAGGGGGATGCTTTTTGGTAATTTTGCTAACAAGGGGGATGGCATCCCCTCTCATCCCCCCTCAAATCACCTACTGCCCGCGTGCCTGTATGTACTCTAAACAAAGTCTGGGCAAGCTCCTCATGGGTCGTGGATGCTTGCCCTGGGGTATCTCCTCACAGACCTGGATCAGGGCATCAGTGAACTCCTGGACAGTCCGTGGTGGTACTTGATGGTGCCAAATGCACAATACATGATGTCTCATAGGTGCTCATTTGGATTTAGGTCAAAGAAACGAGAGGGCCAGTCACTGGCTGTCTTCCATGGACATAGGAGTGGGTACAGATGCTAGTAACATATCGCAACCAATATGTGGGCTGGCGGTCCTACATCCTGGTTGAATTTATTTGCACCAAAGCTGTTTTGTGCACCTGGGGATAAATAATATCAGAAGAATGGGGAGGGAGGCTTGTTCTAAACCTGATGGGGTGATTTCTAAATCCAAATAATAATTGAAAAGATTCAAGATGCAAAGTGTTTATTGTCCTATGCACAGTAAAGAAACATGTTCTCAATTATACAATGAAATTTTTCCTTTGCTGTCCACAGAATGCCAGCAGTGTTGTAAGAAATATATACGTGTATACAACCGAAAAATACAATATACAAAGTAAAGCACTTACATTAATAAATTGAATGTTAAAAGATAAAACATGGTTAAAGCACGTCAATCGTTCCCATACAATTTTTTATTTTCTTTTTTTAAAACTGCCCTTGGTCAGCTGTAGCAATGACAATTAAACATACTCCACCTGTAACCTTAACCAAGACCACCTCTGGTTCAAGACAGACAGTAGCCGTTTTTAGACAGGTCACCAAGCCGCCAATTTGCCCGTCCTTTAGTGGCTCGGTCAGCGGTTTTAGACAGAGGGCGGCAAATTGGGGGTCTGTTTTGGTCCGCCGATTTTCCACCACTTATTTCTGCTATCTAAAAACGAGGCGGCCTCTGCGCGAGGTGGGCGGAGGTGTCGATGACCTACACTGTTGTGCGACCCACAGCCGGGGAGTTTTAAAAACCAAGAAACAGCTGATCACAGCAGTCAGTCCATCATTTCATCCACGGACATTAAGATGAGCACCTGGACAGCCGCTGAGATCCAGGTCTCTGTAGCTGTTTGGTTGTGTTAGCTTGTTGTTGAGTTGGCAAGCTAAGAACGGTCGCTACTTTCAAATTAAAAGCCCCCCGCTAAGAACCCAGTTCTGAACTCCAATGGGGTGCATTGTAAAGCTCTTATTTTGAAGACAAATTCGTTGTCAACTGTTCACAGCCCAACTTCGAGCTTCACGTCACGTCACATGTTTACGCCTACCTCAGAGGCGGCTTTTGGAAAAGGAGGAATATGTACTTTTTGGCAAACACTTCAACCTTTACAATGATCATATGACTAAAAAGTCTGCCTTGGATGAAAGTATAGCTTGTTGTTCATAAATGCTATCGAATGGTGTGCTCATTGGTGTATGATTGATTGTTTGCCGGGATGTTGCTGTAACAACAAAGCGTTAGACAAGTTTTGATACAGTCTCTGAGCATTGTAATGGACTCAGGAGGGAATGTTGTGAGACTGCATTCTTACTGCACTGTTGTGCCGAATAGAGACAGTAAACTTCAGGACTGTTGGATGCATGTAACCTCTGCAGTGCAGTGACTAGTTTTGTGTGATGAAGAAACTATCTACTCTACTCATGTAATTGTACATTTGTCATTCCAAACACTCTTTATCTGTTACACATAAGCTTTACTTACAGGCATGTACTGGTCATTGCACAACCTGAAAAAATTCCAGTTTGCTGCTTTGTCTGTGGGCCAGTTGATTGCATTTCTTAGATTGTTTCCACCAATCCTCTTGAGATTAAGTATGGCTCAGATCTTAGAGTGAGAGAATTTACCAGATTTATTCTATTGTTCTGTACACATATATGGAGGGAGGGGGATCTTATTTGTATCAGCAGAATGTGTTATTCAATTGTATCCAGAAAAAAAAGTCAAGAGAAGTAATCCTGGAACATGAAATAATTACTAATAATGTAACTGGTCTACATATTCTGTGTAATAACATCTATTTACAGTAAAAAATAATTGTAAAGCTCTGATTGGAATACTTGGGCACTGAATCATGAATGCTCCCATTTTAATTTTATACCTGCAGTACACCTGTGGCATCATTTTTCATTCCTTTATTGAGCAACATTTTTTCTGAATGGCAGCCAAACTGTCATGGTGGAGGTCAGCAAGAACTATCTTGCCAAAAAAATTAAAAAGTTTGACCATTTAGTATTTAGGTGCGATTTTTCTTTATATGTTCTAGTATATATGGATTGTTTAACTCAGTCGTCATGGAGATTGTTCAATGTCCTCATGATTGACATTGCTCACACTGCGCATCCTGCTTTGATATACAATGTCATATGTTTTTCATGTTGTTGAGAACACATTTTTCAAGCAGCAAACAAACAAAATCATACTTGACAGAAAATGTCACAGTTGATATAGGGAATTAAAAACAAATCACCCCAAATATGCTGCCATTGCCTCATCAACTGTGCAAGGATCATGTTGTACAATGAGTCCTTCCCAGGAAACACGTGTCAAGGTTAACGCAGTCAGTGAGGCCACAGGTCCTTGTGCAATAAATCAAGCTGGTTGAAGAGCGACTGAAGTATGCCTGGTATCTGGACTAGCTCAGTTATTCTGCCCTACAGCAACACTTTGGAATGACTAATATTTTTCGCTTTGTACTCATCCATTTTCTTCGATAACACCTCTACACTACAGCCGTCATCACTAACATTAGAGATGGAGCTCATCAAATCAACTTTATTTATAGAGCACTTTTCATACACGGGAGTGCAGCACAAAGTGCTTTACACAAGAAAGATAGAACAATAATAAAGAAAAGAAAAGCCCCTCCCTCCCACCCTCCATAATACCCACACACACACACACACACACACCTGCACACTCTTACTACTGGCAATAGGGAGACATGGCAAGGCACTGAGGATTGAGGAAGCGCCGTCTTTGGGGCTGTCCACACTGGGAGGAGTCACAGGCTGTGCCATGGGGGGCACCAGTGCCCAGGCTCCCCGACCCTGACAGACAACAGCTGGCCGGGCCAAGGGACCAAGGACAGCACCCCCAGCAGCAGCCCAGACACAGCTCCCAGTGTGGAGGACCCCCCTGGGGAAACTCTGGAGTTAAACCTTAAAAACTAAAGACATAAGATAGGATAAAAACCCTGACAAAAGATAACTAAATGGAGTGATCAGTTAAAAGGATAAAAATACGTAAGATAATAAATGAAATAAAATAGTACAGAAGATAAATAAAACAAATACAATTATTTAAAGCGAAACTCTCGCCAAAAAGCAACCGAGGCTTTATTTGGGATTGAATATGAGTCAAACCTTCGTGTAAAAGCATAATTACGACGAAAGAGGCACTTTTAAGATTTACCGTAGTTTCGGTTTTGGGCACATTAATTTTGAACGGGAGAGCTCGGGGCATGAAACGCTAGCATCAAAATCGCTATTTTTAGAACACTAAGAAGGCTCGACACAACATGAAGCTTTGAGACCCTAGTAATGCTACGAGCATATGTTTTATGTTGTGTCGAGCCTTCTTAGTGTTCTAAAAATAGCGATTTTGATGCTAGCATGTCTTGCCCCATGCTCTCCCGTTCAAAATTAACGTGCCCAAAACCGAAACTACGGTAAATCTTAAAAGTGCCTATTTCGTCGTAATTATGCTTTTACACGAAGGTTTGACTCATATTCAATCCCAAAAAAAGCCTTGGTTGCTTTTTGGTGAGAGTTTCGCTTGAAGATTAAAATTGTCTCAAAAAACAAGATAGAAGGAACAACATAAATTGAGACATAGAGAGAAGGGTCAACTTTCTGTAGGTCTACTACTCAGCTGTCCCTCCTATTGTGTACAGGGCCACAATGTTTTTATAAAAGGAGTTCCCAATTAAAATATTTTCATCATCTATCCATCATCCACAATAAGCTAATCGTCATATAGTCCTTAGAATAGTCATATCTAAGGTCCTAATTACTGGAGAAGTGAATATTTCAATCACATAAGAACCTTATGTGCTTGTAGTGATTGTCTCAGGAATCAGTCAAACTCTCAGGAGTTGCTTGTGAAAAACATTATACAGAGTTCGTACACATTTTTCAAGGTCAAATTCAAGCACTTTTCAAGCACTTTTAAGGGTCATTTTCAAATTTTTCCAGCACCATATCGCTGGGGTAAAATACATGATCTACAGGAATATATAAACTCATTTTAATTTTTTTTCACTTTTTATCACAATTATGTACATTGTGTTATGCTGTAAACTTCTAAAATTATGTTTCATAATAGCAAAAAGTTTAGAAATTAAAGGAGAACACAAAGTTTTATCCAAAAAAATGGAAGCTACTTGCCGTTCTTCAGACACACTCGCACCGAGACAGAGAGACCTGAGAGACCTGAGAGCACCCTGTAATTTTTTTTTTTGACATAAATTTGTATGTTTCAAAATGCATCGTTGGGAGTAATGCATTACAGAAGTAATGCAATCACTGTAATGCATTACTTTTTGCTGTAACGCAGTAATGTAAGGCATTACAAAAATTTTTTTTTACTTGGTACAAATCCCAGTAACGCGTGTTACAATGCATTTTAAACCCCGAAATTAAGTGGTGTGTTGTTTTTATACAAATTTGCCAACAACTTCCTGTTAGTGCTGGAGAACTATTGATTGAGGAGAAGACGACTGCAGCAGCAGACAAGTTGGACTCTACACTCGCAAGATGGACATACGCTCATTATTTTCAGTTCCTCAGAGACAAGGATGTGAAGAACATTATAGCTACGTGCACTTTGTGTGCAAAACCAAAAGATCTCTCTACCTCGCGAAACAACACAAGTAATTTAACGAAACATCTAGAGCGGTGCCACACTAACATTAGGCTAGTAACCAAAAGAAAGCAAACTGAGGATGAGAGCGGAGAAAAAACTAAGCAGCAAAAACATTCTCCCGTTCTGCGATGCTTGAACCTCAAGAAGTGAGGAGACTGTGGCAGAGTATGTTGTCGAAAGTATGCTGCCACTTTCAACAGTGGATTCTCCGTCTGTTAGAAAAATTGTGAGCAAGATCCCCGTCCAGGCTAGCAATAACAAGGTAAGCTATCATTGCCTCAACAGGTTAGTGCTGCTGGGCTACTGACTATAATATATCAGCCAATAGAACAGCGACATAACGTCAATCTGTTTCACATCAGTCTGTATTAGGGTTGCCAACCGTCCCTTGAAAAACGTAATCGTCCCGTATTTAGAAACAAAGTTACGCGTCCCGTATTGAGCTTAAAAGGGACGCACTTTGTCCCGTATTTCCGTGAGAATCAAAATGGTCTTTAAAATGTCAATGGAATCAATGAATGACAGGGCGTTTTATATGAAAATATACGGTAATCTTACTGCCAGCCCTCTCCTGCTCTGTGACCAATGAGCCGACAGCACACTCACACACGAGAATAACAATGCAGAATCCGGCTCTTCTCATTGGTCGAGGTACTGTCGCTTGCAAGAAGATACCGGAAGACAAGAGACAACTGGCAAAACAATCCAGCATGGCTCACAACGACACAGGTTCACAGGACACTGCAGACGGTACGCCTTCCACCATGCGCAGTAACGTTACTCCCCCGATAAAAAAAGAAAAGGCTGCAAAAATACAGACTTGAATGAGAAAAAGAAAACGTGGCTGGAAATAGTGTAGATAATGTCTGCCGGCGCACTTTTTCTGTAGCCCACGGTGAACTGTTTGACGTGAAACAGCATGCATCTAGTGGTCTACACGTGAGGGACAACCAGGTGGACCCTTGACTGGTTTGTTGTCCACCAGGCAACACCAGAGGCAGATATGGAATGTAGAAAAAATAAGAATGTTTTTTAAGTTCAATAAATGTCAGTATTTTGTGGCCAAAAAAATGTTTAGTGTAATAAACACATACAACTGATAGATGAATACATAAAATAGATAAATATTACATAAAAGTAATACATAGATGAATAATAGATAAAGAATACACACTATACTATACATACATATATACAACCTTACACATGTCAGTTCAAACAGTCCATAGATAGATGTGATGTGCATAATTTGTACTGCACAGGCAGTTGATATACACATGAACTATATATCAGTAAGAAAGTAACAACTTTCTATTGTTTTCTGTTATTTTATACTGTTTTCAGTTAAGCAGGACAGTTCTGTTAAATCAGTGGTTCTCAAACGGGGGGGGGGGGCGCGAGTAGGCTACAGGATGGGAGGAAAAAAAAAAAAAAATCATAAAAATTCCCCCCATGTCGAAATGCAAGTGGTTGGACTATTATTATTTCTGGCGATGTTTTGTCAAAAGCGACTAGCTACAAATCTAGTGACTTTTACTGGTGTTACTGGAAACTTTTGTTGTGTTTGGAGACTCTGACTTGAAAGCACGTATCACTCTGCAGTTACTGTGCTCAACGAGCAGCGGGTGCTGCCGTGAGTCCCTCCCCCGTTCAAAAGCACTCACAGGCGGTCAGTCTCTCAGTACCTCGTGCAGCAGTCCAGCCTGCAGTCAGAGCAGAGAGGAGACACACACCACTCCGCCTCCAGGCTGTAAATGAATCGCGGATGCGCATGGCCGCCGCCGCTCCAGCGTAGAGAGCGGGGTGTAAATGTACCATATATTGCCAAATAGGCGGGTTTCAATTAACCGCAGGGTCCCCTCAAAATGCCAGGTGCAGGTGTATATTTTGATAAATAACCTACGGTTCCAAATAAATGCCGAGTCTAATTCATTTTTTTTATCAAGGAAGAAAACGTGACCACTGACATTGCACGTTTTTCTTCTTCGCCTTTTTCACATATTGTGCTGCTTTCTGTCAGTCAGTATCACATTGATGATCGCCATGGCTCCGGTGCAGCAAAAAAATAAAAAGTACGACTAGAAATTCAAACTTTCTGCTGTAAAATATGCAGAGGAAAACTCGGGAGAAGCAGCTGCTAGATGTTCCTCTGTCGACCCCAAGACAGAACCCCTGTGTTAAATAAATAAATATCTATTTTATTCTGTCAAGTTAAGCAGGACAGATTTCTGTTAAAAATATCTTTTATTTAGCACAAAAAAATTGATTGTTGAATAATATTTTTTCCATGTATTCGTATCACTCAAAAACATGCATCAAACTAAATTCACATTCGAGTCAAATTATTTGGAAATCGTTTCACACACAAAAAGGGCCAAAAAAAAAGTTACCAAGCCAAGCAAGGGGGGGGGGTTCCCTTATTTATTTTTCAGGGAGTTGGCAACCCTAGTCTGTATCCAAATAAAACATACAAAAACTTCATAAACATTAGCTAAAGGGCCTTACAATGTAGGCTAATCTTACTTTATTAGAAGTAAGTCATGAAAATGGGAGAAAAGTGAACATTTCCTTTTCACACTTAAACCTCTTAACGTATGTTAGTGCCTGGTGTGACGTTACAGAGACAAACTGAACAGTCAGTTTCTTAACTTAACTTACATTTCTTGTGACTGGAGAGCGCAGGCTCTCCCATTGCACAAATCTGCAAATCTTTTTTGCAGACCTTGCATGACGCCACTCTTTGATTCGGTCTTATCTTAACCATAGTTTGTAGTTACCATTTTCAAGCCAACGCTTGTTAAAACAGCAGTCTCCCGGCATTTTGTCATCTCCTGCTGTCTCTCTTCGAAAGGGGCGGGGTCACACACAGACCGGCAGGTCGCGGAGAGGAGCAGAGAGGCTCAGCGGAGCCCAGGAGGAAACATCTCCACATACGGTTCTCTTACTGATTTTATTTCTCCTTGTTATAAGCAAACTATCCAGTCTGATCCCAGTTTTGTGAAAGACGTAGAGTATATGACATTAGCATAGACATAATGTCAAGCACTTTCAAGCACTTAAACTAAAATCCAAGCACTTTTCAGACCTTGAAAACACAACATTGAAACTCAAGCACTTTCACGGATTTCAAGCACCCGTACGAACCCTGATTTATAATTTGATTACAAAACACACAAAAATATACCACAATCAATATCTGGGAATTGATGGACTTCTCTGAGGCAACCCTCCTCTATGACGTCCATTAATTCCTGATAATGCGCAGCTCATCAGACATTACCATTACTGAATCCCAGTGTAAACAGTTTGATTTGATGCTTGCTTACAATGCTACAATATACTACTCAGTTAGGTTGAAGAAGACATACTGTACATCAACTGCTAGTGGGATTACAAAAAATAGACCTGACACCGTATTCTGTCAACATGACATGACTAAAGAAATAACCAATTCTGTTCTGTAAACTAAATCACTTGCGCACTAACTAGTGCTAAATATATCTCAACACTGTTCCAAAAACATAGGAAGACAGCATTGTCACATTCCTCAGCTTGCATGGGGGTAGGGCATATTAGCAGTTAACACGGCATTGTGCATTTTTGACACAGTCTTTGACTGATTTGCAAATTTCGTCAGTGGACAGTAAATAAACTGAACACCAAACACAAGATACGCTGGGATCAGAAGACAATGTTTTATTAAAACTATACATTAAGAAATACAAATTGATGAGATATCGTTAACATACATAGTATGTTTGAAAGCCTTACTCCCACAATTCAAAGCATCTATCAGAAGCTGGTGTTTGAGTTTGTGTCTGCTTGAGACGAGCTGGTCGGCAGGTTTTCTCAGACTGGAGACATGGGCTCTTGGTCCTTACAGGGAGTAATCTTCCTTGCATCTCTAGAAAACACAAGATGGTTGGTTTTAAAGGAATTCCATTCGAAACTACTCCAACTCTTATGTTGGCTATCACAGTGCCAGTTTGTTTCCATCATTTTTCAATGCAAGTTGGAGTCTGTCTACTTTCACAGTGTTTTTTTTTAAACAATGTGAACAATCTGGTTTCTACTTCAGTTTGCCTCGAAAATGTACTGTGATGAATAAGCGGAGCAAGGCACAGACATTTGGCTACTGTCTACCGACCCATGAATTAAATTCCTTGCTATTAAATTATCTAAAAGAATTTATACTCTGTGACAAGCTGGGTGGTAAAACCTGGTGTTCACCCAACTGTGTGTAATTACACTATAAATCCCAAATAAACTTTGAAATGGTCAATGGACACTGCCTTACAAATGTTAATGCATAGAAATAAGCCCTCTGATGGATGGTTCCCTTTCTAACAATTCACTCAGTACAAAACCTATTGGATGGGATATCACACCCTCATGTGGTCTGACTGAAGACACCTCTAATCATACCTTTAAGGCAGATAACCTGTGGTGACATACACTACCGTTCAAAGGTTTGGGGTCACTTAGAAATGTCCTTACTTTTTAAAGAAAAGCACAGTTTTTTCAATGAAGATAACATTAAATTAATCAGAAATACAGTCTAGACGTTGTAGAAATGGCTGATTTTTAATGGAATATCTACATAGGTGTACAAAGGGCCCATTTCCAGCAACCATCACTCCTGTGTTCTAATGGTACATTGTGATAGTTAATCATGTTAAAGGGCTAATTGATGATTACAAAACCCTTGTGCAATTATGTTAGCACAGCTGAAAACTGTTGTGCTGATTAGAGAAGCTATAAAACTTGCCTACCCGTGAGCTAGTTGAGTATCTGGAGCATCAGCATTTGTGGGTTCGATTATACTCTTAAAATGGCCAGAAAAAGAGAACTTTCTTCTGAAATTTGACAATCTATTCTTGTTCTGAGTAATGAAGGCTATTCCATGCGAGAAATTCCCAAGACACTGAAGATTTCCTACAATGGTTTGTACTACTTCCTTCAGAGAACAGCTCAAATGGGCTCTAACCAGAATAGAAAGAAGTGGGAGGCCCCAGTGCAAGACTAAGCAAGAGGACAAGTACATTAGGGGCTCTAGTTTGAGAAATAGACACCTCACAGGTCCTCAACTGGATGCTGGCCTTCTAGGCAGAGTAGCAAAGGAAAAGCCATATCTGAGACTGGCCAATAAAAAGGAAAAGATTATGATGGGCAAAAGAACACAGACATTGGACAGAAGAAGACTGGAAAAAGTGTTATGGACAGACAAATCTAAGTTTGAGGTGAGGCCATGCCATACCCTGTGGACAGCGCTTGATTGGAGTCAGTGTCCTCCTAAAACAGGACAATGACCCAAAGAACACCTCCAAACTATGCAAGAACTATTTAGGGAAGAAGCATTCAGCTGGTATTCTGTCTGTAATGGAGTGGCGAACGCAGTCACCAGATCTCGACCCTATTGAGCTGTTCTGGGAGCAGCTTGAACGTATGGTAAGTAAGAAGTGCCCATCAAGCCAATCCAACTTGTGGGAGGTGCTTCAGGAAGCGTTGGATGAAATTTCTTCAGATTACCTCAACAGATCTACAGCTAGAATGCCAAAGGTCTGCAAGGCTGTAATTTCTGCAATGGAGAATTTTTTCAGCAAAGTTTGAAGGACAAAATTATTATTTAAAAAAAAAAAAAAATCATTATTTCGAACCTCGTCAATGTCTTGAGTATATTTTCTATTCATTTTGCAACTCATTTGATGAATAAAAGAAAAATACTTATTAGTATGAATTAATGAATCATCAAACATTAATAAGGTAATTACTTACCCCTTTTAGACCATTAACAAAGGAAATCAAAAATGGTTTGCAAAAATAGACTTCTAAGATGCCTTTAGTCTCAAGTAAGCAAGCCCGACTCAAATACATCAAATTCAAGAAACCCTTGTTAGGGTGAAACAAAACTCCTTACCCGTACATACAGTATAACATGCAACAGGAATTCGTGCTCCTGAGACGTTTGCAGCTAAATAGGCTGTCACAAGCCTCATTGTCTGTCTAATGGTGAGGAAGCTCTGTAAACAGTTGAAATTCTTCTTGTAAAGAACTATGATTCATGGCCCAATGATGGATATTTAAATGCCAAGATGAATGGTCTCCTCAAGCCTGATAAAAAAATAATTTATTGAACTACATATATTTATTAAAAAAGTAACACAAGTACTTCTTTTACTTTTTGAAGCTGAAGTTCTTCCAGAGGCTGCTGATGGTGGCCTGGACACCAGGCTTATTCTCATTATTGGGAGAGGTTTTCCTCCCACAACCTACAAGCCTTTTCCTCAGTCCGCTGGCCCTGGCAGGGCCCAACGTTTGCACCTTCGCTGATTGATGCCGACTGCTGGATTTAAGCTTCGACAGACCTGAGACCTGTAGGGAGAGAGACAAAATTAAAATACCAAGGAAAATCAACACAATTCTAAATTGAAAACAAAAGACAGATTTAAAACCAATCCATATTCCTGTGTACACAACAAGAATGAGAACATGGCAAGCATAAATACTGGAAGTACAGGGAAACAGCTTAAAGTTTAAATATGTGCAGATTAATTTGCTATTAAGGCTGTAGTCTGTAACTATTTTTTGGTTATATTTGTTAAAATTGTCTTTATGATCTGACAGCAGAGTAAGATACAAGTCAGCTATGTAAAAATCCATTGTCTGTAGCTCCACCCAATGGCTGTAATTTTATTTTTCAAGAATCTACCCATCCCGGTAGAATACAACCAATCAGAGCCAAAGAGAGTGTCTGAGAAGTGTCAATCACTCTCCTGCATACAATGCTGGGGCACTGCTCCTCCCCCGCGCAGGCGCAGTACCTGCTCTTACTTGGTCGGATATGTTCAAGCCCAAACTGTAAACAATGGTGGAGAACAGACAACAACAACAGAGCCAAAAAATGCCTCACCATTGCCCTCATCAAAGAGAAGAAATAAGAAGACTGACGAAAAAAAGCAGTGTAAAAAGAAAGAAATGGACTGAGCCAGAGAGAAAACACGGATAAATATCGGAGCGTCATTTCAGAGGTGGAGAGAGCTGAGGGATTTGTAAGGACTCAAGAGTGACGCAGAGTTAGCAGCTTTTCTGCTGGACAAGTAAGGACCCCTGCTTTATATATGTTTCATTCTATGTTTTAACCTCAAGGCTACGGTGGCGGCGGTTACAGTGAAACTCACAAAAGCACATATGGCTGTATGATGTTGCAGCCGAGCTACGTAGCTTGTTGCTAAATCTAGCTTGTTAGCTTGTATGCCAACTCCAGTGTTTAGCTTTGCGTTTATGGCTACTGGTTAGCAAAAGTGTCTTTCAAGTGACCGGGCAGTTATAATCTTAGTTTGTGTTCTGTATGCTTTGAAGTGGTTGAATTATTTTAGAGAAATAACGTTACTCATGCTTCAGAGAAAAAATACTGCGCCGGGTAATGATTAGCTGGTAGTTGTATTGGTCAGAAGGAACACAATCAGGGCTTATGTTGTTGCTATTTTGAATGCGCTGTCTTGGTTATCTGGCGTCCTCTGTTACCGTGGTTACAAGCCTGCTCGTGCATGGCAGGCTCCTCTGTGGGGAGGGGCTTTGAAGGCAGGGCTGCAGCAGCAAAGAGGAAGAAGGAGGGACCTGGGAGCTGTATCATTCAAATTTTCAGGCTAAGTCCACTTTTTTCTCAACACTCCAGATTGCAGCTTTAAATGTACTAAGGATCAAAGTGGATGACTGAGCACCTTCATCAATGTAAGGATCAAATATTTAGGATGATTAATATTTGAATAGTAGCTTTGTACTCATTTTGAAGTGTAATTTATTACAGTCATTGCATTTTACATGCAAACTTCGCTGTAAGACATAAAGTGGATTATATCACAAAATTAAGGATTCATTAGTTTTAATATACATTGATTGATGCCTGTGTTATGACCTAATGTACCAGTGAGGTATTTTTGATTCATGCAAATAAACATCTAACTGAACATAATCTAGGCAGCGATTCAATACTCCATAAAACCTTATGAAAACAGCTCAGTATTATACAAATGGTATCACTAGGAGATAGCATGATTATCACCAATGCATACGTCACAGAAGAAGAGTATTTGCGCTGCATCTTTGAGATGGCTCTGCCACAGTGTAAATAAAATGAATTCATTCATTGATTCAGCCCAGATGTCTGTATAGAAGTATGGCACAAACCCACCTTTGATCTTAGCATGCCAGTATTCTTATCTGCATCTACTGAATGCGAGGGACTCTGCTCTGGCTCAGAATCTTTACTTGAATTCATATCCTAAGAAAGCACAGGAAAGACACATGTAAGAACACAAAGCAATGCTACAAAAATAGCTTTCTGCAAGCTCACTCAATGAGGCATGAAATTCTGATGAGTAATGTGTGAAGGCTTGTAAGGAGATTTGTATGAACGTACAGATATAGCATCCACCTGGTAGGATGGGGGGGGGCTGAAGGTGGAGTCTCCCTCGTTGTAGCAGGAAGCAAGGCTAGGCTGGGACTGGGAGAAGAAGGCACTGTCCTGAGATGGAGGGGAATCTGGGAGGTTGTCCTTGTCCTCTGGGTTTCTGTCAGTGGAGGATGGACATGGGGCTGATGTTTCCCCAGAGGATATGTGGGTTTTTGTGGAAAAGGAAGAAATGTCCTTCTTGTATTGAAACTGCTGCAGGGCAGCCAGGCTTGTAGTGGAGCCGGGCTTGCTTGAATGCTCGTTCGAGGTGGTGCTGCCTGACCAGTGAAACAGCCTTAGGCCCTGACTGGCTGATCCAGGAGACGTGGTGCTAGGTGATGGTGGGCTGGGGGTATCCACAGACGAAACATCAGGACCATCACTGTCAATGGTCTGAGCGCTGAGAGAGTTGATCTGAGTGGGACTGAAATAGCTAGGCTCCACATGCTGAGGTAAATCCTCCCACGCAGACTCCTTAGTGCTCAATCTGACTCCTGATCTACTGAAAAATCTGTGTGTGGGTATAAACACAACTACATCAGTGCAATTAGTGCATGCTGCTGCCACACAAGGAAAAAAAACAAAATACAGCAATTGTCTGTGGCCTCCACATGCAAAACTATTCCCTTGTTGGGGGTGGCCTTGCTGATGCCTCTGCATTGCACCGGTTGTCACTTCATTAGCACCAAAGCAGGTGAAACTGATACACAAGCCTCTTTCACACTGCCGTTTGCATGCGGGGATCCTGCGCCATTTCTCCGCACCCTCCTCTGTGTGAAAGTTTCAGATGCGGAGAGGGGGGAATTTTCGCTACGGTGCTGATCCGCCTCTGGAGGTAGTATCAGGGCTGCATTATTGGTGAGCCGTCCCAGTGTGAACGGATAATCCGGAGGCGTGGAGCGGGGGCGTGTTGGTCTGACAGTCTGATAACTGCACAGGTCCTTCACTCAACTAAATACAGAGAAATGTCCCACAAAGCAACGTTACAGGACCGAACAAAAGTAACGTAGTAACTGTAACTGTCTTTAGCAACTTATATGAGGAAAACAAATACCACAGCTGTTCATGGAGAAGCGTCTGTCCTACTGACTCTTCCTCACATTTCTGCTCAAAAAACAGTGCCTGTCACCAGCAAAAAACTTTAACTCACCGAGTGTTTTTTATGAAAATAAATCACTTCGACCGTCAGCCTCCATCCCCGCGAGTGACAGAGTCAGACAGCGTCCTGTTTACTGATGGTGATTATGTATAATTATGTAATTTAGCATGAAAAACTTAACTCCGTCACTTTCCAGGATGTTTGGTGGGTCAGGATCTCAATCACTACACATTATAACAGCATCCATATGATTATAAACTGTCCGCGGGTTTAGATTAACAGGGGAACACCTGGGAAACACCAACGTCATCAACATGACGTGTACTGTCACACCTCTTTAGAAGCCGCAGTGCTGGCTTTCTGTGTGAATTACACACGTGAAGGCGGAGATGCTTCGCTCTGTTTGAATCACCATCGGCGGAGAATTGGCGAACCACCGCGGAGACGCTGTTTAAAAAGGGCTACAATCACTTGTGCTTCCTAAATGGACAGATTGATGTCCCTGAAGTTTCGGGGCTGTACAGAGTACTTACACAGTGATGTCAACCATGCTTAATAACAGAAGAATCTTTTTTATTTTTTAAAGTATTTTTTGGCCTTTTTGATAGTGCAGCTGAAGAGGGTGACAGGAAACAGGGAGAGAGAGAGGGAGAGTGACCTGCAGCAAAGGGACCCAGGCCGGGAGTCGAACCCGGGTCTGCTGCAGAGCCTCAGCACATGGGACGCCTGCTCTACCAACTGAGCTAATTGGCGCCCCAATAACAGAAGAATCTTGCAGCAATGATTTAATCATGTGAATGAGATAAACAGCACTATAACTTTTCATGTTATTACAATATAGATTATCACGATTTAACGTGATATATTAAGTTGCGTCACAAAAGCATTTAACTTATTGTAAACAAATATAGACATTAATAAATATTCAAAATTACAATTATTTCATCTTTTGATATTTTATTGGGCAATTTTTTCCATTGTTTTACCAGCTCAAGGATCAATGGTCACGGAAAGGCTAAATTAAATTATAAGGAAATTGCTCTTTTAAATGCCTCATTCAAATCTGTATTCTTAAATAAATGGCTAGATTCACAAATTGAATTGTCTTTCTGAACTTTTGAACTAAATTCCATCATTTATTTATGCATTTATTAATATATTTTTAAATGATGTATTTATTGACTGTTAAATGTTTCTGTAAATTCCTGTTTAATTTGAACTTCTTATTGATAGATTAGTATTTCATCCTAGATTCTATTTGTAATTACTCTTTTTTAATACTGATTCGAACACCAAATAATGAATTACTTTGTATTTTCTAGTCCATTAATGAATGCCTATTTTTATTAGACAATTAATAAATTAATTAGTTAACTAATTTATTAATGCCTATATTTATTGCACAATTAGTTAAATGTTTTTTTACTATTTCCGTGAGGGTGCCGTTTAGCTTAGTGGGTAGAGCAGCGTCCCATGTGCAGAGGCTTTGTCCTCGCTGTAGCGGACCCGGGTTCGACTCCCGGCCCGGGTCCCTTTGCTGCATGTCACTTCCCCTCTCTCTAATCCTGTTTCCTGTCAAAGTCTTCAGCTGTCCTATCAATAAAGCAAAAAAAAATAATTAAATACCATTTCCGTGAAACTTATGGTCCTCCATACATTATAACTTGATGTTTTTCTCTCCCCTTGTGTGGCAGCAATACACTTGCGTATAAACACATTATAATGAGAAACAATTATTATGAACTTATACTTTCTATACCATGTATCAGTGATTTGAAAAGTTTCCCTAAAAGCAATAACTAGTTTGATTGCAGTTTAAACACATCTGATTTTTGGTCCACTTGAAAATCTTGTTTGTCACTGGACCAGTGGTCAGTTTCAGGGGTAAAATCCCCAACATGTAATGTACAAATTTCATGTGCACTCATTTCATTCAGCCCAGTATCATCTTCATGCAAACATGAGTGTTTATACAAGAGTTTTTCAACCCTCTAATTATCAGCACACTTTTCCCATTGCCAGTGGACAAGATGGCCTGTCTGTTGTTTTATTATGTCTCTTCCAGACATCTAGCGCCTTTCTAATATCTGATGCGAATGCACACTGAATGATGTCCAAGCGCTGTTTGACAGACAGATGGAAAGATAACAGCAAACGGTCTGAACTTTGAAACACGTCATAGCATCGCACCTGAAAAGATGCGCACACACACTCTCCCTCCCTCCCTCCTTCTTTCTCAATCTTGCTCTCCCTCCTTCTTTCTCCCCTTGCTTTCACTCCTTCTTTCTCCCTCTTGCTTTCTCCCCCCTGCTTTCTCCCCCTTGCTTTCTCCCCCCTGCTTTCTCCCCCTTGCTTTCTCCCCCCTGCTTTCTCCCCCTTGCTTTCTCCCCCCTGCTTTCTCCCCCTTGCTTTCTCCCCCCTGCTTTCTCCCCCCTTTTCTCCCTCTTTTATTGGGGTTTATTTGACTATAGGGTTATATTATTAAGGGAAATGGGCTATTGATATTTAATACGATGTGAGTGTTACCTTGAAAGACAACAAAGAGGGCACATGGATCAAACATCGGGATGGAAAAGGACAGAGGACCACAGATAGCAACAGATGAGGAAAAAGGAAGAGAGTAGGAGGTGAGAAAGATGAGACAAGCTTCCCAAAAAAATCCTAAGACATGACATTCAGATGTTATCTTGATGTTACATGGTGACGTAATATTCTTAGATTGATTAGCCAATAATAGGCCTAATAGGGAGATGATCATTAGATGAAATTGAATATCTGTGATGTCACCTGCTACATGTGGCCTGGCCATCCTCCTCTGCCTCCTGGTTCCTCCTCTGTAGCAAAGTAGGGAGGCGGCTACGCGGCCAGGGCTGCCTGGTAAATGTTGGCTTGTCTGGCTGCTGAGCTGACCTGGATCGCTTCGGACTCGAGGCTGAGTACTGCTGCAGCACATCCTGGTCTGATATACTGGAATCTTTGGAGGACGAAAGACAGATTTCATAATAGGTTGCTTTTAGTTTTTTAGCTTTGTTTGATTATTTCCATTCTTCAGATCCTGGCAAGTAGGTTTCTTTGTTGCCAAAGTGATTCAGTGTCCTCAAAAGGACCAATGATTCTCACTTTAAGATTGTACACAAAGAGTCCACTTAACCCAGTAGCAACTGGCTTTTGTCTTCAATGTGAATGGGTACAATTAGCATTCATCCCCACGTCAAATGACTCTGCGGTAGTCACAGGTGTTTTTGGCTCCAGCTACAATTGGCTGTGAAGGAAACACATGGGTGGACTCTCCTTTGTCAGACACGATAAGATGCCATGTTGAAATTAAGGGTGCTGGCTTCTTAAAATGTTTCCGTCCATCTCTGCTCAACATTGTTTTATCCATGTTGACTTTGATGAGACGCAATAAAAGATTTTTGAAAAGTAACCACTATTACTGAGCCATGCCGGCTGCCTCAGAAGGGCACACGCACGACTTTCAACAGAGATGAGAAGGAAACAAGATGTGAGAAGGCACAGTAGTGCCTAAGGTTTTTTGGGGGCTGATGTTGGAAGTAGCTTATTCAGAATGATAATTTATATTAGTTAAGACCTTTACATCTTTTACACCTTCTGGATGTGGTCTGATGAGGTGTATCTGCCATTCATTTTCAGGCACGTGATGACAAATGTGATGCATACGAAAATGTTAAATTTTCAACAAATTAACAACAAAAAAAACAGAAAGTGAAAGAGGTTTCATGGCAATTAAAAGTAGTCAATAATGTATTTTTAGTGGGTTTACTTGTGTTTCAAAAAAAACTGCATACAAAAGAGAACATACTGAGTTGGGTCAGCTCATAATGCACTAAATTTGATACATGCCTGTATCAGTAAAAAGTACAACTGCAATTCAGTTAGTATCAAGTCTTGCTCATTTTTACATTTTCCCTACCTTAAGCTAGTAAACTTTAGGTAGTCTCCTCAGAAATAATGTTTCAAGGGTTTCATAGAGACCATACATTGGCATAAAAAGGTTTTCCCTTTCACCTGACAATGCACAGACACGTTAAATGCAGTCTCTACATCAGAAGAAAACTACTTAGACTTGCAGAGAATTGAAGAAAAAAAAGGTACCCAATTATAACTGTAATTTTTCATGTTTCTTACTACTTGAAGCTGACAAAATGATTCTATTGTGAATCCATGAGTCTTTTAGTATTTTATTTCACATTCATTTGGACCCTTACAATTATTTGCTTTTTTGTTGACTTGCCTGTGTTGTAAACTGCATTTAAAAGTTTTTTTTATGCAATATTAAATGGACATTTCAAACTGCATAAATGATTTGATAAGAAAAAGTAACAACAAATCACAATAGTGTTTTACAGTGCTCTATACAGTAACTATGGTCAGTAGAAATTGGACAGGAATGTTTACAGGTTCTGTGTCATAAATCTATTTTATTGGCCAGCACCTTCCTTTCCATTATCCAGGTCTGTTACAGCCCTACATGAAATAAAATGTATGCCAATTTTCCTTACTGAATGTTGATGAATAATCAATTTAGAAATATGATTATGATTATTACTCATGCCATCAATCTAATTATTTATTAAATTACACTATTTTATTAAGTATATATTTAAAGCAATAAGCAATAAAAAGCATGTCATGAATGCAACATTTTTTATTTGATTTACCTGTACAGTTGGAATATCATTATCATTAGATTCCCAGTGAGGCATTATTATCCCACTCATGATCTCATACCTGCCCTACAGAGATGTCTTTGATGTGAATGTGTAGAGCATAGCTCTGATTGATGTGTTCTCTATGCTCGACTCAAACTGTAATTTCACACAGTAGCTCTTGTAATGTCTGTTTTTCAGCAGTTATAAGCTGTAACCTAGTTGTGTATGTTGTGCAAACAAACAGCCAGTGGTGGAGCTGATGTATTGGACTGTGAGCCCTAAACACTCACAGTATAGAGCGGCCCCAGAGGATGAATGACCCTCACAGGGGCAGCCGAAGTCCAAGGGACAGGCCGAAGTGTTCTGTGTGTTTTATTGCAACACGATAGCTTTTAAACTACCGAAAAGCAGAGCAACTGTGTGTGAAGCTGCACTGCAGAAATCAGACAACTGAGGTAATGAGTTGTTTTGCTATGAAAAGACCCACTGTCTCATCTCATCACATTGGTGTAAATAGGTATGCTTTAAATTGTTGCACATTCGAGTGGAAACAAGTCTTAAAGTGAAACTCTCGCCAGAAAGCAACCAAGGCTTTATTTGTGATTGAATATGAGTCAAACCTTAGTGTAAAAGCATAATTGCGATGAAAGAGGCACTTTTAAGATTACCGTAGTTTCGTTTTCGCAGAGGCACTCCGTTGAAAAAGAGGCTTGCAGCTAGCAAGCTGGCATCAAAATCGCTATTTTTAAAACAGTAAGAAGGCTCGACACAACGTGAAACTTTGCCCGTAGAATCACCAGGGTCTCTACACATGGTGAGATGTGTAGAGACCCAGGGACATCACGAGCATTGAGAACATTGTGTACACAGAGTTTACTAAAAAAGAAGGTTTTTGGACAACTCATGATAGCAGTAGCATCTCCGGCGCGCCGCCGTCATGGCAGACAAAAAGTGTCTATCCCCAAGTGAACAAAGCAAAGTTTCATGTTGTATCGAGCCTTCTTAGTGTAGTGATTTTGATGCTAGCGTAAAAGTGCCCGTAGCACTCCATTGAAAATCAGCTTGCCCGAAAACGAAACTACGGTAATCTTAAAAGTGCCTCTTTCGTCGTAATTATGCTTTCACACGAGGGTTTGACTCATATTCAATCACAAATAAAGACTTGGTTGCTTTCTGGGGAGAGTTTCACTTTAACCTGTCCTGTTGTGAATTTCTGGACTAAATTTGCCACAGGTGAACTTGTCATTATTATCACATATCATCAATCAATGGTGAAATGGTATAATTGGTGTATTTGTTTTAAAAAGGCATACAAAAGTCGAAAACAATGCATATTAACAGCTTACCTTCTCGTGGTCTCTTCACCTGCAGTTCTCGACAAGGCAGTCTCAGACTGTCCAGGCCGATGACCCTCTCCTTCCCCCTGGTGGAGAGAGGCTTGTCTAGGAAGACAGCATTTTGGGGCAGGGCAGTATTTGCTTGCTTGAAGTCTCTACTCCAGATACTGGGCCCAGTGGGAGCTGGTGAGTCATCCCAGCTATGACTCTGGGGTTTAGAAGGCTGAAAAGGACAAAGCTGTTCTAAATTAAATGTGAAACCTTATTCTGATCATCAGGAATCCATTCAATGATTGCAATCTAATACCTGAAGAATGGGTTTGTCCGGGCAAAAGTCATCAATCTTCTTCATGGTATTGATGTCAAGGTTTCCCATGGCCATTTGCAAGCCTGTGTCATCTCCAAGATTACTGGATTCAACGTAATGAAGGATTAATGGTCCCAAATTGAAAGACAGATTTCTGTGTCCTTTTTGATTAGTCAACAGGTCTACGTGTTAAGTGATCACCACTAAAGTATGAAAATGCTCAATTCACAGAGAAATGCTCAGCTTCTTTTCAGAAAACCTATTCAAATGAGCTGTCAAAACCTCTGTATGGTTGTAATGTCATCTCTATATATCATCACCCTCAAGTCATGGCTGTGCTGGCAGAGAGGAGTCAAAATACAGTGAGCAGTACCTGCTATGGTCTGTGAGTGTAGACCAGGTTTTTTTGGGTACACAACCTTAAAAAAGATGGGCACTAAAAAAAGGACATGCAAACAGTAGGTTTGAACATGAAAATGAAAATCTGGCATGAAAGACTATGCACGTGGTGGAGAAGAACATACAATTTCACAACAGTAAAGTAGAATAACAGTAAGCACTTCCATTATTTCCAAGTTGACATGTCAGATGTGATTCACAATAGGAGGATACAGTCCAGCATAGCTGAGGCTGGCTGGGTCAATGTCCTCTGGGTATTGGTTGAGGGGTACAGTCTTCCTTCTGACAGGATCAAACACCAGCTGGTATAGAAAGGTGTTATTGGCTTTGATGAATCCCTCGATGTACTCTTCTGGAACAACTAGATTCATCTTTAGGTATTGGCTCATCTTTCTGATCACCTGACAGGGCAACAAGAGCTTTGTAAACAAAAGTATACACTGGAGGTGTGAAAATTTCGTGATTATAAGATGCATCTTGATGCGGACTAGGGATTCTGCATCGATACAGAGACAGAGCATAATCAAGACTCTGCAGCTTATGGTGATTGTTGACACACCGGCCACAACTGAACAATAGAATTACACCGTGATGTTGCTCCCATGCATTAAACTGTGGGCGAACATCTGCGTAGTTAACAATCGTAATCGAATCTTGAGGCCAATGAATCCCGACATCACTTTCTTATTATCTGGACTCACCTTCAGTATATCAGGGTCTTTGGCCAGCCGTAAAACCTTGCAGGCCTTGCCCAGGCCAATACCATGCAAGGAGGGCAGATAATCACAGCCAGAGAGGATGCACATGTAGCGAAACTTCTCCTCTGTTAAAACATTACCCAGGGAACGACAGCGGCCCAGGTTACTTTGGTCTATCTCCAAGCCATTTCCCTGCTTGTCCATTTTGAGGATCACCTGCAAAATTGTGAAATAGAATTGATTATCAAGTTGGTAGCAATGTCTGAGCAGTGGTTCGTGTTGCTTTCTCTTAAATGCTATGGTTTGCTCTAAATATGACGAACACTGAAGGATGCAATTATGTTGGACATTGTTGTTCTTAGCATTGTGCACACAGTCAGCAACAGGGCCTTCTCCAAGAATGCAAAATGTTATCTGGTTTGAATGCTGATAACTTACTCCACCCCCCTGGGTCTAGTATGGTATACCTTTTTGCAGCCAAATGCCAGCAGGTCAGAGTCTTCTGTGATGACAGCGTGGGCCAAACCAGATTTAGTGAGGTAAGCTAACTGAGCATCAGCTTCATATGGAGCCACAATGCAATCCACCCCTCTTGCTCTTGCAGCCTGGTTTAATAAGACAGGACATAAAAAATTCAACATAATTTTCCTAACATGCAATATTGTTACATTTAGCCACAGAGAATGAAGCAAACATGAGTGCAACATGTGCATTGCTCTGTGTATAATTATGCAGCTAAAAGAAAAATGTAGTGATTCAACTGACAAAATGCATGTCAACTGAAGGTTTTCTAATCCAATGTTTCCCCTATATGCATCTAGCAGTGACACACCTCGCTGCTAAAATATGGCCGATGACAATCTACTAATTTATTTTTAACAGGAGGATAACAGAGGAGAGGGCTCTGTTTTATCTGTAACGGTAGGCCTTATTTTGCATAATATATGCTTCATATCTCGGTCAATTAACACACCCGCAATTATAGTATTCTGTCTTATGACTGTTGGGCCTCACCCCACATATCTCAATCAAAGGAGAGGCCTGTAAGGAAAATCATCAAAAAAAAAAAAAAATCAGCCTAACTACAGGGGCCCCCAGAATTTTTAGAACAAAGGAACTGAGCCAACGCCCAAAGGTCTGGCAAACTATAATTTGAGTTATAGTGCTTCCCCAAACTTTCACCCATTCCCTAGTTGCAGCTCAGAACTTAAAGGTCAGGAGACCCCTCTGAACGCCTAATTTCCAGGGTATGATTTCCCACATTTGTATGCGTTATAACGCACTCTGGGAGCTCATTTGCGCTGATGTAGTCGTGTGTGACCACAGTACGTCATATGGTGGTGCTCCCTGATCATTCATGAATTGTAGCAATCTACATTTAATCAATAAACAATAACAATCTAATTAATATTCAATTAGCTAATATTCCCTATCGATTTTCAACCTAACTGATGTTATATTATTTTTTCGATGTCACACACTCGTTACTTCTGCTTTTTTCCGTGAGGGTCCTGGGGATGTTTTATCCCCCTTTTTCAGGAAGGGTTACTGGGGCCAAATCCAGTTAGCTTATGGGTGAAGGCCTGGATGAGTTGCCAGCTCATCACAGGACCCTTCTAATGGCTGCCACACAAGTTGCCAACTGCACATCAGGAGCAATTGTGGGGTTCAGTATCTTGCTCAAGGATACTGACACTTCGACATGTAGCTCAGTGCCACTCCAGGGGAACCGGGATTCGAACCAGCGGCCTTCTGATCACTAGTCCACCAGCTCTACCCACTGAGCTACAGCCGCCCCGTTTCTCACTACTGATGCTTCATATCCAGACCAATTCACACGTTTGAATAAAGCATTATAAGTAGGGATCGACCGATATGGATTTTTTAGGGCCGATGCCAATACCGATTTTTTTTTCCATCAGCCTTAGCCGGTGACCGATATGGACTGCCGATTTTCTTGAGCCGATTTTTGGAGCCGATACTACTTCTGCTCCCTCAATTTTTTCATCATAAAAATTACACAATGATGATAACAAATGTTATGAGTCTCAATTTTTAAAAAAAGAACATTTATTGAAATTAAAAAAGGTGAGGTAGAACAAGAACAAGTAAACAATATTTAACAAATATTAAAAACAGGTGAGGTAGAACAGTGCTCTATGAAATGCTGCCACACTGGATTGGTTTTCTGCTCTGCCATTTCTTTAAAAAGAATAAACAAAAACACAGATCAGTGTCAATCTTGAGCAATCATCTTACATTCATATCACCCACATTATGTGTGCATCATATGGATGGGTGCATATGGTCAACTGTGCAAGGGTAAAAGGCTTCCACATCTACAACACAGACTTGATGATGCATTGCTTGCTGACATATAAGACAGATATAATCAGGTCATCACAAAATGTCTTTTGTCAACACATTTAAATAACTTAAGAAACCAATAAATAAATAAGTAGCCATTGAAATAAAGTGCTTGATTTGTAATTTAAGACTGCCATGGTTTCAATTTTGCGAATCAGCGCGGTGTGTGGGAGGGGCGGAATACTGTGTGCGCATTGGTTTTCTACGCACTCCGTTCCATCATTTCTTGTTTTCATTTTTGGATAACTGGCACAAGCCTAGCTGTTATTATGTCCGTTCAGGACGAATTAATCTGTGTTCGTTTGGTAATGCCTCGCTGCACGTTTAGTATGCAGCTGTTTTTGTCTGAAATAGTTAAGTTTGTTTTGATCAAAAGTAAAGAGAGTTGCGTGCATAAACCTCTAGTCCAGCATCTTTAACACTAGAGCCACCGGCTTATTGCATCTCGCGCAAGTGCAGAATGTACAAGCTACTGTGGAGCTGGCAGCACGTCGAAGGGGTGTGTTCAGTGCAACTTTTCTGCCGAACGGGTCAGACGAGAGGCAACAGAGTGGTCGGAGAGTGGTCGGAGAGTGGTCGGAGAGTGGTCGGATAAGGCAGTTGGACGTCTGGGCGCTGTGTGGGGGCCTTAAACACTAGTAAGGCCATCACGGTGCTTTAATTAATATTCAACTACGTATAAAACATATCTCTCATCATTAAAGCTCTTCTTGAGGGGGGGTTGCGCTATGATATCACCACGATGGCAAGGGAACTCCGCCCCACTCCAAGTGGGGAGAGAGGGAGAGAGAAACACACACACGCGTCCAAACCTCCAGCCAGGTGGTCGCTAAATAAACAGGCATGAAAACGGGTCAGGGGTGAAAAGGGTGAGAAGGATACGACCCCTCTCAGGGGGTTCGGGGGCATGCTCCCCGGACGAAAATTTTGAATATTTCATATTTAAAACATCAATCTGATGCATTTTGAGAGCAAAATCAAGCAGAATTACAAGACAGTGAATGTATCTATCTATACATTGTCACATTATGCTATATAAGAAATAAGAAATTTGCGGCTAGGTCCGCAGATTTAGACAGAAGGCGGTATATTGGAGGTCTGTTCTGGTCCGCCAATTTGCCGCCTTGCAGGGTACACCTCAGATGCTACCTAAATCCGTGACGTCGATGTGCCGGCTATTGTGTGAGATGGGCGGAGGTGTCGATGACATGCACTAATGTGCGACCCACAGCCGAGGAATTTTAAAACCAGAAAACAGCTGATCACAGCAGTCAGTCCATCACTTCATCTGCGGACGTCAAGATGAGTGACTGGAAAGCCGCTGAGATCCAGGAGATGCTAGCGTCTCCGGCTAGAGTCCTACAGAGTCTCTCTTAAGGCACTCTAGTAGCGGCAAGCTACTAACGGTCGCTGCTTTCAAATTAAAAGCCCCCCGCTAAGAACCCAGTTCTAAACTCCAATGGGTTGCAATGTAAGCTCTTATTTTGAAGACAAATTCGTTGTCTTTCTATGGCGCGCAGGTGGTCGAGTGGTTAGAGCGCATGCCATATAAAGCAGCCGACCCCGGTTCGATTCCGGCCGGAGGTCCTTTGCTGCATGTCACATTCCCCTCTCTTTCCCATATTTCCTATCTGTCTGCTGCTTAATAAAGGTGTCTATGCCATAAAAAATCTTTAAAATAAAAAATAAAAAATTGTTGTCTTTCTGACAGAGAATGCAAGGTACTTTACCTTCAGCCAGTCCCCTCCCCTCAAATGAGTTGTAGAGATTTTAGAAAAGTTGTTTTTATCGAATTCAAGGCTCCCTTCAGGCGCACAGATGCCCCCCCCCCCCAAAAAAAAAATATTTTCTCATTGGATCTACACGATTCAAGTAGGTCACCTATTTTGGTTCCAAAACGGCTACAACACCACGGAACCACGGAACAATGGCGGCATTACTTAATCCTATGACCAGTGTTCGTAACAGCTACCGTATGAATACATATTGCCACAATGGCAAGCAGTTTTATAGACGAGGCATTTCGCATTTACCATTTGGAACCACAAACTTGCTTAGCTATAGTTTCAAGCAAAATACATATAGAGCATGCATTTGGCATTCGTGTTTCCACTTTCAAAGTGTATGGCAATGTTTCAGCTAAGTTAAACAGTTAAACGATGCTTTGAAAGTTTAAAACTGAAAGTTGAAAAACTCTGGTCTGCATGTGCACTGCAGCGTCTCCAGCAACACGGAGCTGCCTGTGGACGCCCGTCTGTAAATAATGCCAGATCGGCAAACGCAGCAGCCCGCATCAGCCGATGCCGATACATGTAAAAAATGCAAAAATCGGCCAATAATATCAGCCGGCCGATGTATCGGTCGATCACTAATTATAAGCACATAAATATGGAACTTAACGCTAACCTGATTATGTCAGCCCGACAATTAATACAAAAGCTTCATGTAGATGTCATCACTGAAGTAAAGATTCATGATTATTATTATTGCAGAAGGGAGAAAAAACTGTCCTGTATATTATTTTAACACAATTAATGATGTCAATTCAAATATGTTCAGTACTGTTTGATAATACAACACTGTGGTGATGCAAGTCACTTGTAGAAAAAGGCTAGTTGAGAATACAATTTTAATAATAATAATAATTTAATTAATAATAATTTTAAATCATAGCCACACCTAGAGAATGTAAATGGAATCTTGTGGGTGATAGAGGTCACACATTTAATAATGTTGTTTGTAAAATCCCATATGCTTGTCCTTGGGGATGTGTGTGTGTGTGTGTGTGTGTGTGTCCTATGCTGCTTCAACTCAACCGTAGGGGAAACAAAATAATCAATCACCCACATCGTGAACTTTGGGAAGTAGCCCCAGATATGAAGTCTTTACCTTAATAAGATTATGAGCCATGGCTGGGGTGATGTTAACACAGCGGGTAAAACAGTCTCTGGCCTCAGACACCTTGCCTTCACGTAGTAATTGTCGGCCTCTCTGAAGGTTGGCTTGTCTGCGTCTGAGAGGTGCATAAATGAAAAAGAATGAAATGAATGAAACACTTACAATTTTAACCATCACAAGAAATGTGTATAATTGAGAATATAAACTGAATGCTCTGTTTCTGGGCAATGGTTTAAAACATTAATAAGTCCACTTTCTTTTAAGGATGCAACAGTACACAGAAATCTGGGTTTGGTTCGTACCTCAGTAAAGGGTTCATGGTTCGGTACAATTTTTGAAGAAACAGGAAAAGTGACAAAAAAATAACTTTTGCATTTGGCTAGGTTTCTTTTAATTATTTTTCACCTGACATCAGTGCAATTACAGTTTGTTCCACCTAGTAAAGATAAAGAAATGCTCAAAACTGCATTTCATAAGACGATAAGAACAGCATGGCTTGGCTAGACAGGATTTCTTTAGATTCTTACAGCTGCTACACCACATTGATAAAATAATTAGTAAAGACGATCTGGAAAAATCAGGATCTGGGATTGGTATGCTAAGAGTTTATATTTCAGCATATAGAGCTGAGTCAGGTACCCAAACTATTTCTAAGCTGTACAAGGGTCTTTAAGGAACTAAACAGGGTGATCACATCCAACATTAGGGAAAAATGGGAAAGCTTTGTATTATCAACAGAGGAATGGGAAAACCAATGGAAATCAACCAACTCTCTGTCTAGCCTTGGGAGAGTTTAACTGGAAAAATATGATCAGATACTTTATAACACCGGTTCAACGGTCCAGGGTGAGGCAAAAAGCATGCTGTAGATGCTTTTGAAAATCAAGATGAATGTTTTCAGGTCTTTTACTTAGGTAAGATGCCACAACAGATTCTTGGCTTTTCTAAGGCGTACATGTTCAGAATAATTTTGGTTGCCAGTAAAAAAAAGCCATCAACAAAAAATGGCTAAGTCAAGGCTCTTCCCAATAGCAGACTGGTTTAATGTATTGCATGATATTTTTGTAATTGAAAAAATAACATTTTCTTTGAGACTCAAGTCAGAGATATTTGATAAATGCTGGAGGGGATGGGTTGAATTTATCAACCCATACAGAACAGACTTCAGGTAAAAGCACCACATTTATTGTAACTAGGGATGTCCCGATCAGGTTTTTTTTTTTACCCCGATACTGAGTCCTGATCCGATATTTAGCCTCGACTAATGTTTTCCTAGATAATACAGCTGCATTAAGAAAAAAGTATCTGCATCGAAGCTGTTCCTTAATAGGTTTTTTTTTTATTTTGTTGAAACAAAGTATATACTTGCATATGGCTCTTTCTTATTCTGCATATGCTATTGCAACATTGGCCTACCACCTTTCTTGTGTTAGCATGTGAGTCTGTGATGCTGCACTGTGACAGCAGACCCTCGTGTACAGCCAGCTGAAGTGTGTGAGACGCAGCTCACGCTTGGTACCTCCTTATCATCCATTGCTTTTTCATATTCCTTACTCTGTCACTTAAAATGACGTGGACACGTTGCTTGTGCATTTCACTGTTCAGAATGTACTCGATTGCCTTTTTATATGCTGTGTCATCGTTCTGCCACAAATTGTGCTCCGACGTAATAAAAAATGGACATGGGTCCATGTTCAATGCCAATCCCGATCAGTGAAAAAATGCCCATATCGGCCGCATCCTTAATTGTAACCCCCCTGGTTCTCTGATACACACAGACTCTTGGAACCAGTGTCTGGTAGGATGATTTTATCAATCAATTTGGGGTTCCTTATGACTGCATGTGAAAGGCGCAGCAGAAAAAATTAGGACACCATGGAGGCAGCATGCATGACAATTAACCCGAGTGACAAAGGACCACTAATACAATTTGGACTCACTAATGGATTTGTTTTTATGCATATGTTTATAGGTTTGCCGGTACATGAGAGGGTTGGTTATTGTTTAGCTAATTTGAATGTGTTATTTAGCATTAGCCTAACTAGCTTAACTGCTGTGTTTCCATTAAAATTTACTTGTGTAACTAGACACAAAGGTATTGTAAATTGGAACAGTGATGATACATTAAAAGAGAAAAAATAAAGCAAATAGAATGTGTGTGCACGTGTCAATATTGCGTTTGGCACAATACATAAGTGCTTCAGAGAAACTGCGGATGAAAGCGTAACATTGTTTTATTTGTTATTTTTTTCTTCATAAAGCATTCTCTGTGGAGTTGTTCCGTTTTAATGAAGATGCAATTCTTATCTGCTATATCTCCTTTTTTCCAACTTTTGCCTCAGTATTTGTTGTGAAATACCCTTTTTGGACCTTCAACATCTTCACATTTCTGAGTTAGGTGTAGCAACTAGCAATTATATTTTGATTTTCTTTGTTGATTATTTTTTCAAATTATTATCCTTTAATGGCTTCCTCTTTAAAGTTTAAAAAAAAACAGTAAAAATGCCAGCTTAAAACGAACAGGATGGTGATGTATTACGACCAAGATAGGTTGTCTGTGATGGCATTTCCGAGGAACCTACTACTCTGTTTACATGCACCCCACCTTAGTTCCAGTGATGTAGACAGGGGTGTGCGTCTTTGCCTCCTATCTAAGATTATCCTTGTTTATAATACAGCCGATGATGGTGATGTCATCCAAATCGTTGACATTAGAGTTGTGAGAGACAGGAAGAGGCTGAAGCAAACAGCAAAGCAAACAGCCCCAGGGGGCTCCAGTGTTGCAGAGAGCTGTCCTGAAGCCCATTGTGTTTAGTTTTCGAATCAGCTTCATGGGTAAGATTGTGTTGAATACTGAGCTGAAGTCAACAAACAGCATCCTGTTCTTATTCTCCAGGTGTGTGGTTACTGACATTGGCCAGTCCTCTGGATGAGAAGTAGACTTCACAGCTGTCTTTGTTGAGGAGAGCAAAGCAAGTATTAAATGTGTTCAACATATCCAGCAGTGTGGCCTCACACATAAGATGGGGGCACATTTGTAGCCTGTGGCATTTGGAATCTCCCACCACATATCTTTAGTGCTGTTGGTGTTGAGGTCCCTCTCCAATTTCTGCTCATGTCCCCTTTTTGCCTCCTTAATTAATGCCAGGCTCAGACATATTTAAATATGTAAAGAAGCACAGTTCAGTTTACAATGATGTGAAGTAGAAAAGCAGTAAATGCTCTCCTATTTGCAGGGACATTTTTAAACTTTGTAATCATAAAGGGAATTTAACTGCCTGTATTAAATGAGAAAAAAGTAGCCATGTTCATTAAAATAGAAAATTAAAGATGCCATACATTGAGATGCATCAAGAAGTGTTATGCATGCCAATCATTGACGAGTGAATTGATATAAAAAAGAATTCACTCTATCCTGTAGGAAGTGTAAGTATACTAGAAGATGGATTGTTTTCACAGAACCTGGTGAGGAATAAAGGCGTTTTAAGATAAGACAGCTTACACCTTTATTGTGTGTTTATGTGTTTCATGAAATGTGCAAACATTTATCAAGCTCTATGAAAAATCCATTGGTTATTACTTTGAATGTTTATAGTGTTTCAGACAGTGACAGCTGATAGAGGTGCAGTTCAATGCCGTTTGGATAGAACATGTCTGAAGACCAAACTCCTTCAAATGTATCAAAAGAAAATACACAAATTACACCGTTTTCCAATGAAATCTTATCTGAATTAGATTTGTGTAATCCATAATTATTCTAGGAGCTCTGAGATCATATCATAGGCTGTCCAAGATGTACTATGTGATATGCATCTATACACTCATACACAATTAAGGTAAATACTCACTCTCTGCGGGTCTTTTCCACAGCTTGTTTTGAAGGCAGATTTCGTCCATCAAACACCAGAATTGGTTTGACTCTGAAGGTCAACAGCATGTCCACAAATTTCATGCAGTACCGTACGTACCTAGGACCGGACAAATTAGATATTAGTTCTGGACATTTAATCGTCATAAAAAAAGGTTACAAAGTAGGGGTACACAGATATGAAAATTTTATTTTGGCTAATATCGATACCTGAAATAATACATACATTCTTTGTTTTTTTTTGTGTCTATGTTGCCTTTCCTGCCAAGCAAACTCTTTATAATAAAACAACTGAACTGTTAAAGTCATTCTATCCCTGATTACACAAGTTGCTGGGATACCCCTCTTGCTTTTCTGGTCTGACTTCCTCAAGAATCTCCACAAACATGCCATGCAGAGAAGACTGTGCCCTTTTCATTCACACCCTCATACTCTGTGGGTCATCTGCCCTTTCCTTCTCTTTACCAATCATCTCATCTCATCTCCAGCAGCAGGCCTATCAATCTGTTTCATGTAAAGTGCTGCTGTGCGCGTTGTTTAACATCCAGATCAAAGTAGTGGTCATTATATCTGGGATCCAGTGATGTCGCAGTTCAGAAAATGGGATTGGACTCCATTAGAACAAAGCCCTGTTTACAGCTTCTAATAACAAAACCTTTGTTGTTCTGCTTATTTTAACACCATGGTCTGTGTCAGCTTCCGCTTAAAAGACGTCTCAAGACTCTCACCGAGTAGATTGTGTCAGCAAAGGTCATTAGAATATCTTGCAAAATGCAAGTCACTGATCTTTCTCTGACTCACTGCAATACTCTCCCACGGTGAACATCTTCTTTTACTTCTTGTTTGTTGCTCAACATCTGTGTTGCTAGAGTCGTCGACTAAGTATTACAAGTATATGACTTTGGTACGTGGAAGCAGGGTTGGACAGGGTGTGTATCCAGTGCAATAAGTGAGATGCAACAGATTAAAATCAGACACAGACATGAGTAAAAGCCACCTTATTTGCTGATAGACAAATAAATCAACCACCACATCAGCCGATACCAATGTTGGGCTGATAAATCTGGGCATCCCTATTACAAAGTAAATATTAACATATTTCTGATATTTCATATTTCTTTTTTTTTCATTCTGCAAGAATAATAAACATACTTACTGATCTGTTGGTTCTCCTTTAGCAAGCTTCTCAGCACATGAAAATGCTCCTTTATGCAACCAGCAATATGTGTCCACAGCCACGGTCTGGCCTTTGTATTTTTTCACATTGATGGGCTCTGCTGCATCTTTGATGAACTGCAGCAATCCAGAGATTCCCATTTTCAGCTCCCAAGTTGAATCACACTGATTCTGAAACTGAAGGAAATTGGAAAATACTGACAAAAACAACTCGGGCAAATACAAGGAATCTCTGTCTGTGTGTGTGTGTGTGTGTGTGTGTGTGTGTGTGTGTGTGTGTGTGTGTGTCTGTCAGTCAAATATCTCTGCGGATAAGGATCACACTGACTCGAGACTTTCAACATGGCTGCTGCGTGGTTCAGTGGTGTGCATCTAAGCATTTGTTTGGACTGCAATGATACCGTGAATAAATTATTTCATAAATGCTTTACAAATTCCGCCGAGCATTGTCCACCGGAGCCACTACAGTCACATGCGCACCAGAGCCAATCACTGCACAACGTGGCCACGTGCGCACCAGAGCCAATCACTGCAGAGTTCAAGCCCACGACATACCTGAAGAAACAAGCAGATTTATACCTGCAGCGGCGCGAGCTGGACCGGGATTTTGCCGGCGGTTTGGTCCCGTTCTGTTCTGTTCTGTTCATCTAAACTGACTGTAGTGGATTAATGAGATTAAACGAGTCCGGACCGAGTCTGTTCGGGTCTGAGGAGATCCGGAGACGCGCGGACAACAAAGTGGAATCGGAATCTGTGGATGTTCGTGTGTAGCTAGCTAGCTGCTAGCGGTTAGCTAGCTGCTAGCCGCTAGCTACACGGCCCACCTCCCGAGGCGACGGACCGGACGCATCAGCATGTCCAAAACCGGACCTAGGGTAAATAATGTCCGCCACGCTTTTTTCGAACATTGCCGTCACGTTTGCTTTGTGTCTGGTGCAGGAAGAAACGGTAAAAACGGGCTTTTGTCACGAAAGTGTCCAAGCAGCAAGTTTGGTTGTTGAGGAACAGGAAGTTGTGGGAGGGACCTAGGCGGATGATTGATATGCAACGATGGTCGGTGTGTAGACAGCGATATTGAGAGTTGAGAGATTTGTGACATTTAGCGTGTTTGGAGTGTGTAGTTAGTGTGTTACGTAGTGTTTGGTGTAGTGTGTTTAGTGTGTAGTGGAGTCGGTTTTTTGTTTAATGAGTCAAAACAATGAGGAGAGGCTGAATGTGGAGCAGGCAGTGCAGCTCTTCATTCAGCTGGAAGGAGCTCAGGCAGACCTGAGCATTGCCTGCATTTAAATGTAAATAGTTACATATAACTTTGTACATTTATTAAATGAATGCACAAATTTAAGGTGAAATATAATGGCAAAATCAAAAATAGTCAAAAACAGCCAATTATACCCTGGAATTTCGGATTTCACAACAAACCTAAATATCCCTGACGTCCCACCTTCAAACACAGCCTCATTTGGCCATCCATGAAAAAGCTGCTTAACCTCCCACTTTTCTATAGGAATACACTTTTCTTACAGGCACTGCACTAGTTAAGGTAAAAATACAAACTCAAAAATATTATTTTTTACATAAGTGAATAAACAAGCTGTTCTCAGAGGAAAATAAGGTCCCAGAACACTGATTGAAGCTAGAAAGGTGGCAGGGTCTGCCATATACAGGCAAAGTAAAACAGTATATAGTGTTGTCCTTTGAGGTCAGTTAGTTAATGCAGTCATGAAAACAAAGAGAGTTTGATCATTTAATTTGTTTTGGCAGAACAAAAAAAAATAAAAATAATAAAGATCATCCAATAATGATGTTTCTCTGCTTATTAACATTAATACAGAGTGCTACAAAGTGCTCCTTTAACACAATTAAGTACAGCAGTTCTGTTTATGGTCACTGAGTGTCATCCTGTTATGAAATAATATTAATTAATAATTATAAATCAATTAATTAATTTTAATTAATCAATACTTTTATTTGTTGCTGCGGGAGCACCCTCAATTTCATTGTACTCTCCTGTACAATGACAATAACGACTATTCTATTCTATTCTATTCTGTTCTATGTTAAGCTATTGAATCCTCACATTCAGAGGCACAATCTTTAGCCCAGGTACAGAACCAGAACCTGCTATCACCCCTCCATTATTCAAAGAGAGGCAAGACAAGAACCCAACTACATATTAATACATCAACATTGTTATTATATCATACTAGAAACTCTTAATTTTTGCGTAAGTGAATATATGTGTTGGCAAGAACCAAAATGTCTCCTTTGAACCATGAAAACAGTCACAGATTGAACAAGATCTTTATCTCTGAGCAATGAGTGCGTTTTGTATAACCAGCAGATCCAAAGTTTAAATCACTGATCACTTGATTTTTTTTTCTTCTGTTTAATTAACAATGTCAATGACTGTTTAAATGTAAGAAAGTTATAAATGTGAGAGCTGCCTCCTTAAGTTTGGAGTTTTGTCAGACTTTGCACTGAATTACATGAAGAAATCTAACTGTCCATCACACATGTTCTTTATGATGTTCAAACTAAATATTTCTCCTTTGCAAACACAATGAATTTAACTTATATGCAGCAACAAGTTCGGCGACAGACAGGGACAGGGGGAAAAAACGATTTACCTTCCGGGCATAAACACCTGCCCGCACAAAGGTCGGTTCCTACTTAAAACATTCAGTGCTAATAATTACAATAGTGATATGACACCCGGCTACATAATTCACATTTTAGCAACACTACTATGGCTCTTACACTAGGTTCAAGTTAAACGTTTGAAACGTTAGTTGGTTGATGCCTGTGGGTTATTCCTGCCAGCACATTAGAGGAGGGGAAAGCTAGCGAACACAAAATACTACTTCCATGTTGAGTTAGTTAGCCAGGTCAGTTAACAAACCAGAATTTAACACACAACCTAAAATAAACATGAATGTTGTGGGGTTTGTTATATGTCCTGTATGTGTGTTTAAATAAGCATGTCAACATAAAATCATACATTTTTTAATAAAGTTATCTCTACGTAATGGTACAGCTAAAAAGTTAACGTTTACAGAGAACCTAGACGACAGTTTGTTCGCTCACAACGGTGGCTACAACCGATGTCCGTGTAGATGAGACACGCTAATAGAGACAACACGCTGAAAGACATAGTGTTAAAGTCAATGCATGCTATTTAAATTAAAACTTACTTTGTTCGTTGGCTTTATCCACACATACAGGAGGCAGCTCGGCGCGTCCAGAAGCCTAAGCGAGTTTAGTTTTAGCGGCAAAAAGAAGTGATTCAGTATGAGCTGCTGCTATTCGTCAGACTGACGGAAGGGGCGGGGTTAATGGAATGATGGACATGTCACTGCCTTTCCGTTAAAGACACCATGGGACCGTGTGCTTGATGTATGTCGGGAAAAATATGAATGGAGACAGAGACATTTTGATCCTGTTTGCATTTCTCAAGTTGAGAAAGTCGCAGTTTGTCACAAAACCTTATAAACTCTTCAAAAATCTTTGTAAAATACAACAAAGTTAGGCTTTTGTCTGCATTTATGTAACCTACATAGAATTTGGCCAAGATAATCAATAGATTTATGACAAATGCCTTTTCTTCGATTTTTTTCTCATTCTTATAAAGAGACAAAACCTTAATACGGACTTACGTTTTTATAAAGTAAGTCTATTGAAACTAGGAGCTATTATAGAAATTGCCTTTAAATAGCTGACAAATTCATCAGGGTTGCACAACTACAGAAATACTTGAGATGGAAACCTTCCATTGAAAGTTGCAACTGCCAATGTGCACAAGGGTGAGAGGGCCTGTTCAATGCTGCACGCTGCTTTCATTTATTTTATAACTGCAAACAAATGGAATTTTTTTTTGATAAAAAATGTAATTTAATAAATCTAGTCAGATACAGGACTGTGAATATACGTCATTATGCAGCCAACACTGATGGCACTTTTTCTGTGCTAAGGCAATGGCCATGTTGCTGTTGGTGACTAGTTCACTAAGATGTTTCACACAAAACTAGATGATATTTTTTTATAAACAGATGGTTAACATTCATTTCATTTGTTCTCCTTATCATTCCCCATATGTTATCTGTATGCTGTGTTGCAGCTTGGCAAAGTGGACTCAAATCCAGGACATAGACTCAGAGGAAAGTGAATTTCAGAGGGTGATGTGGAGAAGAGATGATAGTTGGCAGGAGCCAAAGACCAGTGAGCATGAACACTACAGGGGTTAGCTTGGAAGAGATGGCTGGCAGACAGGCAGGTGATGATCTCAGGGCGGAAGACAAACAGGTCTGCATACATGAACATAGAAATCATACAAGAACTCAAGCTAAGTTGGACTTAAAGTATATCTGCATGTGAGAATGATCCAGGGACAGGAAAGGTTGATATACTGGCAGTCTGATGAGCTGATGGACAGCAGGTGAGCAGGTTCAGAATCCTTGGTGTGCTTCAGCAGACATCCAGCAAGCAGGGGGGTGAGTGAGATACTGCCAAGCCCAAACCACAGGCAGAGGGAGAGACAGACAGGAGCAAAGGGGAACATAAGGAAACATGAGGGACAAAGAGGGGCACAGCAGTAGTTGTGACATTCTGTCTCTCTTCCCAAATTACAAATTTTCCCCCAAAACTCCCTTTTGCATTTTGATTTGTTTTCATTGTCTTTGATTGTTATCTTGAAAGTATGTTTTTTAATTCATGCTCTTTTGTCTACCATGGTAAGATTTGCTTTGCAAACTCACTTGTCCTTGCAATGGACTGCTCCACAGCACCTAAAATGTTCCACAAACAGAATTATTTATGTTATCTACACCTTCATTAACACAAATGTTTTGCATTTAACATTTTCTCTCAATGTGTCCCTCTCAGCTCTGAAGGACTAACTAAGCCTGCCTCAGCTTTGCCAGCATAGGCCAACTTCGCTGTTCCTATGTCCCAGCTTTATGACATCTCTTGAACGCATCTTAAGACGTGTCTCATTTGCTAAACGCAATGTTTTTACCAGAGTGGCGAGGTGATGGCCCGCCCTACTCTGCCTCTGATTGGTCAGAAGTCGTTGCCTTCATTTGAGTATGATTGGTCACGCTTGCGGTTAGGGCGGGAACATCAGAGGAAGCCAATCAACCCCTTTCCCTGCTACGTCGGTACTTCCCTGCTTTTCAGCGCAGACGTGACAGAGACGAAAACAAAATGCGATAGTTAAACTCTACTGGTGAGGTGTGATCAATGCCAGCGTTATTAACGCTTCCACGCACATTTAACTGATCGGTTATTTAAATGCCATTTCTCTGTACCTGAGGCGTGTGGTAGGAATATAAAATAAACGATGCAGTTCTCTCCCACCAACGGAGATTTCACATTCGTCTCCTCGACAGAGGCTGAAGGTAGGCTGATGAGAGCAGATCTCCCCGGCTAGCAGGCCTTAAAAGACTGTCGTATCAACGTGCTGTACTTCAGTTAATTACGAGTGACAGTTAGCGAAGTCATCCAGGTACAAATGCTTTCAGTCTACGAATAATTCTGACCATGCTATTTGAAATGTGCTAACGTTATTAAACGACCAAGCTATCTTTTGCTAGCGTTAGTTAACTACAGTACTGATAATTATCGTCCACAAACGTTGCTAATTTGAATAATTGGAAAAATTGGAGGCTTCTTTGGTCTTGTTTATTGTAAGGTTACAAGACCATTTAAATGTGACTACATAGGGCTGCTCTTTACGTTTTTAACGTAGCTCTGTTACGCAGCATAGCAGGAAGTTCAGCTATCTTAGCCTAACTGAAGCTAACACACAACAATGGTAAGCCTTCCACTACACCATGTAGTATCGTTACCTGTAACATTTTGTGGAAATGTCTTATGGGAACCGATTATTATAACAATCTGTAAGCTGTTACGTAACCAATGTATGAGCACAAGTCATTACAAACGATTTTGAGGGGTTTACGAGCTATTTTTAATACTGATCTTAAAGTGGCAAGAGTCAACTTTCTCCTCCAGCGTTTCAAAGTGTAACGTTATTGTTTAATTGTTTGACCCAGAGTCCCAAATGAGACAGAACACAGGAGATGAGTTTATCTGATTATTTAGTCTATAAAAGAATGGATTGCCTCTTAACCTTCCTTTTCCCTGGTGACCATGTGCCTGGTGGCAGACATAATTGTTTAGTGATAGCAACGTTTAAAGAGAACACTGATGTTTACATTAATCTATAGTCATTACATTTTGCTATCAACATTTACTTCACAATGATAAGGTGAAGCAGAAAAGTTGGCTATTGCCAGTTTAAGAATTGATGCATTATAGCAGTCCATCAGGTTTTTGATGTGAATGCCGCTGTGAGTTCACAGTGTGGATGTTTACCACACATAGATTTTATTTGTACGGTGGCCGGGAGGTGCAGACCAAAATTACAAAATGTGAAACACTTTTACGAAGCTTGAGACAAATTTCCATTTTGGAAAACATTTTTACATATCATAAAACAAAATTACATGACCGAAACAAATTTACATTTCAGAAAACAAATTTACATTTCAGAAAACAAATTAACATGATACAAAATACTTTTTCAAACGCCGAGACAAATTTACATTTCAGAAAACAAATTAACATGATACAAACACTTTTACAAACGCCGAGACAAATTTACAATTGGTGAAACACTTTTACAAGTCCCAAAACAAATTTACAAATAACATCAACCGGAAAGGGAATGTACCAACTCCGGGGTTGAACCGGAATTATACAACAAGTAGTTCCGACCAAGCAATCTGATTGGTCAACAAGACATTTTGACCGTGCTCAAATCAGCATGACAGCACGCCTGACTCATTACTCAAAATATTAGTCCGCCAAGTCTGTGGCAATAGTGTATCCATCTCCATGGCAACATAGTAACTGTCAGAGCTGGAGCAAAAAAAAAAAAAAAAGTACGGCTTGAAATTCAAACTTTCTGCCATAAAATATGCAGAGGAAAAGTCGGGAGAAGCAGCTGCTAGACGTTTCTCAACCCCAAGAGAGGGAGAGAAAAAACGGAGCTGTCCGAGGAGGACAGCAGCAGAGCCAGGCTGCCTGCTGGAGGGAGGAAGAAGGCTAGTGAGGAGCCTGAGATAAACATGCGGGAATAAGTTATCAGCAAACGGGCACGCCACGAGAGAGTGTCCCACAAAATGATCAGGGCGATGGAGAAACAAATGTCCGCCACCGTAAGTGACAGCAGAGATGAGGAGTTATCTGTGAGTGCTGGTCGGCTGAATTGTTTCCTCCGCCGCAACAACTTCAGTTGCAGAAAACAACTATTGCCCAGCAGGATGCCGGAGAATTCATAGAGAAGCTGGCGAAGTTTGTGACATTTTCATCCCGGATTTTAGAGAGGAAGGAATTAAACGCCTGTCCCAAATTGCCCCCTGGTCCCAAATAAACGCCTTGTCTGGTAAGTGATTGAAAAAAATAAATGCCCCGGCTATTATTTATTTTCCCTTCAGTGTGAGAGACACTATTGTGGCCGCAGTGAAAGCGTTTTATAAAAATATAAAAGGAAAAAAAAAATCAACATCTTTGTTATAACTTGGGCGATAAAAATAAGCCTTTTCTGTTTATCTGTGCAGTATTGATTTAGTTTGGGAAATTCCGAGGTAGCGATAAAACATGAACGTCAGCTCAGACTTCACTCTTCTGGGACTAGAAAATCCTTTCTGTTGCTAGGTCGTTACTAAGGGTTGGATTATTTGATGGAGTGGTAAACTACGTTCCATTACACATATGAGTGATTTTGTTTCAGTTATTAGTCAGATAGACCCCATGTGTTTCCATGGAAACGCGACACACACTCGCAAAAACCTTTAAAATTTGAGAGCAAATTGTCCATCAACATGGATATATTTTGATTATACATTTTATTTGTGTTGGTATTAGTTGTATAATCGCAATATTATCCTCGAGGGTGTGCTTTAACGTAATTTGAGCACTTCAGTGCTGCTTGCGGGTTAGATCGATGGACCAGATATGCTGCAGCAGTGCATAACATATTTTAATGAGGGACACTCGTACGCTGTAATCGTGGACATGATGTCATGTTTACACGGTGTTCACATCAGCTTGAGGTCTCTGAAAAGCAAACTGAATGGAGCCGGGTTATATCGCAGAAAGGATTACTCCTCTACTCCTGATGTGAACACCGTGTAAACATTAGAGATGCACCGATCGATCGGCAACCGATCGCAATCGGCCGATAATGCCCCTATCGGTTTTGTTCGGAGTTCTCAAAATAGATCACATCAGGCCGATCAGATGACGTTGTAGTATAAAGACAGTGCATTAACTGTATGCAGGGAGGGAATTTCATGGCCGCCGCTGCCCCGCACTTTGGCCCTGATGCTCCGTGAAAAAAAACTCATCGTACGGCCACAGTGGCCTCTGTGCCCCTGGCCCGGTCAGCGTAGCGGGCTTGCCTTTAATTACAGCCACCTGAGTGCACAGTAGTCACTCACAGTAACTTCAGTGAGTCCGCGGTTCGCGCAGGTGGAGTCTCATCATCACGATGATCTCACGTGAAAGCCTCTCAAACAGCAGCAGCGTCTCAAAACAGAAGAACGAAACTTACAGCACAGCGAGCGAGCTCAGCCGGTTTTGACATGATACGTAACTGACTTATGTGGTAGGATTTAGTCCGGTAAAGTTGGAAATATATTCACAGATTCGAACTTCCCGGATCAATAACTCATAAGTGAAACCTTGTTAAAACACAAACGACGGCTCTTTCCTACCGTAGTAAGGAAGACAACGAGCTACAACCGTATGTTAATCAAAGCGAGCGTCTGGACATTAACTCTGGTCTGTATGGTCAGCCAGCTGTGAGACGAGGGCGCAGGGACCGTCTACAAAGTGCAACACCGAAAAGAGAAACTACAAAAAAAATTCAATAACTTCACTATTATTCAGAGTGTAGTGTCACCAAAATCACTCCACACATCAGTGGTCTCCTGCTGCTTATTCTACAATTTTTTGTTTGGACAAAATGTGCTTTGCCATAATTTTGGGGAATTTCTATTGAGAGAAATATTCAATGACACTAATGTTCAGTGTGGTGTCACAAAACCCACCTCACTCTAACTCTACTTAACAAAAACTACTTTCTAATGTAACTTTAACTTGATTTTGGTATAAAAAAAATGTTTTAATACACAATCCATGTCTTATTATAAATTAGGATGTTATGGTATCAGTCTGAAAGGTAAATCAACACATTTTACTCAGTGGCCTTTGTGCCCTGTCATGTGGCCTTGGTGCCCCTGAAAAAAAAAAGTGAAGGCCAAATGGACTTGCCCCTAAAATGACAAAATTCCCACCCTGACTGCATGCATTCCCACTAGTAAGCTACAGTTACTCTATGTAAGCTGAGTCCAAGTTGTCTCTAAGAGTCTCTAGAGTGTGAAATATTGCACATTGCCTCAGCCTGCAATAAAACGGTGGTCAATTCATGATACTTTCTCATCTCCTAATTTTTATACTTAATAATACAATGTCAATGTTGTGTAAGAAGAATCATTAATTAAATATATGAAAGTTACACAAGACAACAATATAGAAGAATTTATGGATTTGACACTGTGATCGGTGATCGGCAATATCGGGATCGGCAGATACTGCTTTTGGTGATCGGTGATCGGCAATATCGGGATCGGCAGATACTGCTTTTGGTGATCGGTGATCGGCCCCAAAAATCCTGATCGGTGCATCTCTAGTAAACATTACATCATGTCCACGATTACAACGTATGAGTGTCCCTCATTAAAATATTTTATGCACTGCTGCAGCATATCTGGTCCATCGATCTGGTCCATGCCCCTTAAAAACTCTACAGACCGACCACACGAAGAACAAAACCGCGTTAAACGGCTCATATGTTGTCCACAAAACAGGCAAAACCTCACTCGATGGCTGTCCATCTTGAGCTCACCATGAACTCCATCAACAACAACAACTCGAATTCGCCGCTGCTGGGTTATCACTTCCGGTTCAACCCCGGAGTTGGTACATTCCCTTTCCGGTTGATGTTATTTGTAAATTTTGTTTCACCACTTGTAAATTTGTTTCGGCGTTTGTAAAAGTGTTTTGTATCATGTTAATTTGTTTTCTGAAATGTAAATTTGTTTTCTGAAATGTAAATTTGTTTCGGTAATGTAATTTTGTTTTATGATATGTAAAAATGTTTTCCAAAATGGAAATTTGTCTCAAGCTTCGTAAAAGTGTTTCACATTTTGTAATTTTGGTTTGCACCTCCCGGCCACCGTACACTTGGGCGGTCTGCCCAGGTAACGGATGCCCAATATATTTGGTGAGTTGTTTTGCCATTTTGGTAAAAAAATAAAAATAAAATAGAAAAAGAAGGGCATCTTTAATTGTTTCAAGTAGTGGACAGTCAGCCCTTGCCCCTTTCTAATGTTTACTATCGTCTACCATCGAGAGAGATCGAGAGAGATAGAGAGAGAGAGATCGAGAGAGATCGAGAGAGATCGAGAGAGATAGAGAGAGAGAGAGCTCTGGTATTACATTACTCCTGTAAACCCTCGTGGTTGCTGCGATGTCATATGGTGCACGTTGGTTTTGATTGGCTTCAAACGTAACAACATGCTTCCTCCACACGAGGCTCAGTTGCTGTTATGACAACCGAATCATGATTGGAAACAAAATCATAACCTTGAGGTGTGACTCTTTGTATTTCCTGTGCCACACCACAGAGTTCAGCGGAACTATCAGTGCCCCCGACATCAAACTTAGCATGGCCACTGAGAGCAGTAAAGACCCATACGCCACCACCTTCCTGAGGCAGCGAGGCTATGGCTGGCTGCTGGAGGTAGAGGAGGATGACAGTGAAGAGAGCAAACCTCTTCTGTGAGTACATGTTGTGTATTACTTACTTTATGCTATTGATTTAGCAATCTCTATCTTTTGAACTGCAACCAGTAGTGCTGTAGCTTGCTGTCAGTTGATCTGTCCAGAAAGAAATGTTAGTTTGTTTGTGTGTGTGTTCCTTCCAGTTGAGTGGTGAAGTGATGAGTCATTAATCTCAGAAATAAGTCAGCATTTTTGCACAGTTTTCCCTCATCTCAAAGTCAATGTGTTTTCAGTTAAATGTATGAAATAAGTTGTGTGGTTATCACAGTCTGAACATATTTGCACGTTTTGTTCTCTGACAAAAAAATCCATCATTAAAGGGATATTCCGCTGTAAATTTAATCCATGTTCTAACACACCGTGACACCGAGTAGGACCCCCCCTCGAGAGATAAAGTTTGCAGACCGCTAGCTTACGTAGTTTTAGCATCCTCAGAAATGACCGCACGACAACAATGCATTGCAGTAAATGGGTCCAAGTATAAACCGCCCACAAAAAGCCACAAATAATGCTCAGAACAGCACCAAACTTCAGCAACATTAGAAACAGGGTCCCAGCACATATTTCGAGGCATCAAACATTTGATATCGTTGCCGGATTTGTCGGAATAGATAAACAAATCTCACCACCCGAGAAGCCCTCCTTGTTCTGGGGAAGCCCTGTGAGTCGATTACCGAGCGCAGCTCAATGATGATCATTACTGCTTTATCTCTCGAGGGGGGGTCCTACTCGGTGTCACGGTGTGTTAGAACATGGATTAAACTAACACCGGAATATCCCTTTAAATGTCCCACAGTTTAATCATAAAGCTCTTCCGTGGGTTAAAAAACGGTAAGCGGTTTCTAACAAGTGTCTGAATGAGACTACAGAGGTTGTCGGGGACATTATATGTCCTCAAAGCAAACGCGGAGACTCATCTACTCACTAGTCTGTCTTTACAGGCCCACTTTAGTTACACACTATTGTAACTCTGACTTTACAACTTGTACACTGATCAGTGTATGGAGAACCTGTATAGTAATTGTGAGATTGAGATGAGAGAGAGATTTAATTGTTGAGATTTAAGTTCAGAAATCCCACAGGCCTTTTTGGGTGCCTTGTGAAATTTAATTGTATTGTCAATATTGGATCATCTTAGTTTTGGTGCAACAGAATTAAATGTAAGCTATGTTTAGAGTAAAATCTAAAGTAAAAGTTAAAGTTAACCGTTCTTTACTTTACGATTTTGATGGTAAAGTAGTTCAGAAATTCAACATTTACTAAATTAATAAAGTAAATAAACAAGCTGTCCTCAGAGGGGAATCAGGTCCCCAGAATGATATGTGAAGCCAGAAAAGTGGGTACTTAGAAGGGTCTTACAAATACAAGCAGAGTAAAATAGTATTCAATTATATTTCCCTTTCATGACTGTTTGTTTACACAGTTTCTTCAGTTGTGAAAAAGACTTCTCTCTGTTACTCAAAGTTTGGTGCAACAGAACTTAAACTTAAAACATGATTTATCAGGTTTAAAAGTGAATCTGTGTTGGTACAATGCAGCCTTAGTGTATTAATAGCTATCACATTCTAATTGTTCATACATCTCCAAGGTACATGATCACATTTAATCTTTTGCCTTTCCTAGCCATTCTCCATGCAAAGCTTCTGTCATCACAATGTCTTGTCTGTGTGAGCAGGGAGGAGCTGGACATTGACCTGAAAGACATCTATTACAAGATCCGATGTGTGTTGATGCCAATTCAATCACTGGGTTACAACCGACAGGTGGTCAGAGACAACCCGGACTTCTGGGGCCCTTTAGCCGTGGTGCTGCTCTTCTCCATGATCTCCATCTATGGACAATTCCGGGTGAACAGGACACAATAATCACATAAACTATGATCATCATACTATTTTCACACTATTCCAGGATTGTCTATTAGCCCTTCCCAACTGAAGGGACTTAACTACCTGTAACCCTGAACCTTGTGAGGCTTTGGTAGAAGGGTCTTCATCAAATTCGTTGTGCTTTGTCTGAAAGGCAACGGTGGAATACGTGGGGACGATATAATTTATTTTCTTTCATGTTTTCTGACTTATTTTAAAGTCCTAGTCCTTACAGAAGCAGTAATACAATAGGTCACACTGTTGTGTTTGTTGTAGGTGTCCTTGTGATGAAATAGAACATTTGCCCCCATCCCCTAACTTGGAACTAACTTTTCTAGTAATATCACCCTCTGAGCAGTACCCAGATTAAGATCCAGGAATGTATCCCCAAAGCGTGCAGAGAACTGTAGAAATAAGGGTAGAATCTGTGATCATGCATACACATTATGTTACATTTATTTAGTTCCTGCAGTGGGAAAAAATTATATGTCTCTCAGGGGTCTTTGCATCACTCTGGTGAAAAATACAGGAGAATTCAATAAATGCTGAACTGTTACAATTTAGGAACATTCAAAGTCAGCTCCTTCAATTTGAACACATCAAATTTAATTCAAAGACATTTATTTGTGGAGCTGTACTTTAGTAGATGTGGCTACGGTAAATAAGATAACAGTCTATTTTGGGAGGTGTCCTGTCAGTAAAAAAGTTTTTAATCACAGCCGATTTATCTAAATGCACCATGTATAAACACGTTGTACATGGTATTCCAAAACTATTCAATATGTTTTTATTTGGGACAATCAAAATACTCATTACATCTTAAACAGTGCCTGTTATAGGTTTTTCTTAACTGAACCCTAAATGAATGAACTCATAACAGTAAGTTGGGCTAACAGTTTCCATGAAACTTTTTTACAACAACAGGGTACATTTGGAGTCTGCGTCAACCTCAGTCCCAGAGTTAAACAGAGCACCAGCTTCTGTTCCATCTGGTCGGTTTGAAATGGAGGTCTTCAGGAATGCCCACATAACAAGATCTGCCCAACTCTCTTTGATCCAGCTGCACACAAGTCGCCACAGTGGTCTCCTCAGAATCCCATTAGGTGTAAAGGAAAAATCACCTGAAAGCTAGTCCACTTATTTCTGCCTAACTTGATCTTTATAAGGCTTGTTCACTCCGATGTCCAGAGGCTACAAAATCCTGGTCATCCTGCTGTGAGTTTATGCCACGTCTAGGACTACATTGAAATGAGATTGCTTCTGTCCAGATGTTTCCGGCACTGTTTTTTCTACCCTTTTATTAACAGTGCTTTCGGGTGGCATGTCAAAGTGCATGGGAACCTCATCCATGTTCCTTATCTGTCCAGGTTTATAAGAATTATTCTTCGCCCATGTTAATTATGAAGCATTGTAATGCTTTTCTTCATAGTACTTTGGAATCTTTTGTGAAATGTGAGTGCACCAGCAAAGTGACAGTCCCTCCCTCCCCATAAACCTGTCAAACAAGATAGTGCAGCCACTGGAATCAACACCCTCCTCCCTTTGCCACAAACCTTTTTTTCTATTAGCTCTTCTTTGTTCATGGCCTCAAGCTGAGCTTTGCCTTGCCACCAGTAATGAACAAACCTCTCCTAACATTAAACTGTCTTCCTGCGTGGCAAGTCAACAGTGTGAAGATGCCATTCAGCTGTATACCTCCTCCTCAAAGTTTTCTACGTTGTACCATGTCCACTTTGTAGGATCACACAAAATAAAATAATGCTAGCTCTAGCTGTAATGCACTGCGGCATGATGACACCGGCACAAGCTCTAGCTTTCCATCTACTAAGTGTATGTTGGATCCACGTCATAGACCTGTAATAAAGCCATATTTAATATATTTGTATTATTATTATTTACTAGATTTTACTGTAATTATGTGGATGCTCTTTGTGGTGGTAACCTCTCACCATTTTAAATGTTGACACTAAACACAGCTTTTCTTTGACAGGTTGTGTCCTGGATCATTACCATTTGGATTTTTGGATCACTAACGATTTTCCTGCTGGCTCGTGTTCTTGGTGGTGAGGTTAGTGCAGCGAACACCTAGTCATCTTCTGCCTGTCAGTTTAGTCACACATGAGCCTCACTTGTTGTTGTTGTTGAACATAAACATTTCCTTATAGTGTCCTGTTGTTCTTTTGAGCAGGTGTCCTTCGGCCAGGTTCTGGGAGTGATCGGATATTCCCTTCTTCCTCTCATCGTTATAGCTCCTCTGCTCTTAGTGATTGGAGGGTTCGATGTGGTTTCTACGCTGATCAAAGTGAGTTAGAGACCACACATTAATAAAAAGTATTATATTTTAAGTATAAAAATAAAAACCTTTAAGTTTACAAGCTTAAAATAGTGTGGCTGATTATACTCGATAGTATGGAGAATTGAATCCCAGCACCTGTAAGTGATTCACTTTTAAAGGCGTTGTAGGCAGCAATATGTGATGTGTATGAAAACACCTGCAGCTGTGGATTTCTGTGTAAAATCATACATACCTGTGGCTTTGACAGTAATCCTGCAGAAAAGCATTCATTACGTTCACTCCCTGGATTGACATGTCAGCTACTCTGCTTTGACTAGTATGAGGGTCCCTGAGCTTATGTTTATTAATGATTACTTGTTGTTTGTATGTACCATTTGTTTCAGAAATGTTTTTTTTTCTCAACTTCATCTAACACATTTATCTTTGATTTCATGTCGTTGACATAAAATAAAATATATCATTAGATCATTTGTATTTTAATGATCCTGTTCTAATTCCCTCAGTTTTTCAGTAGATGTTACATTTGACTCTATTTGAACTCCTTTTGCATGAGGTTCCCCCCTAATGAAGACCTTCATGGCATCTCAGAATATTGTTGGATCTACTGCTCCATTTTTATTTGCCTTAATACATCCCTTAATTTCTGCTTTTACCCTCTCATTTCTTTGTTCGTTATACAGTATCCCAACATTCAGTCTCCATACTGTTTGCCGTTTCCTGTTGTTTAGACAACCAACAATTTGGTTTGAGCTTTTGCCATATATCCCAATTTCTTCCACATTTGTCCTTTTGAAACTCTATCAAGGTGCATATACATTTATCCCAGCACTGTTCTGTGCATCTAAACTGACTGTTGTGGATTAATGAGATTAAACGAGTCCGGACCGAGTCTGTTCGGGTCTATGGAGATCCGGAGTCGCGCGGACAACAAAGTGGAATCGGAATCTGTGGATGTTTGTGTGTAGCTAGCCGCTAGCTAGCTGCTAGCCGCTAGCTACACGGCCCACATCCCGAGGCGACGGACCGGACGCATCGGCACGTCCAAAACCGGACCTAGGGTAAATAATGTCCGCCACGCTTTTTCGCGGAGATTGCCGTCACGTTTGCTTTGTGTCTGGTGCAGGAAGAAACGGTAAAAACGGGCTTTTGTCACGAAAGTGTCCAAGCAACAAGTTTGGTTGTTGAGGAACAGGAAGTTGTGGGAGGGACCTAGGCGGATGATTGACAGGCAACGACGGTCGGTGTATAGACAGCGATATTGAGAGTTGAGAGATTTGTTACATTTAGCGTGTTTGGAGTGTGTAGTTAGTGTGTTATGTAGTGTTTGGTGTAGTGTGTTTAGTGTGTAGTGGAGTCGGTTTTTTGTTTAATGAGTCGACACAATGAGGAGAAGCTGAATGTGGAGCAGGCAGTGCAGCTCTTCATTCAGCTGGAAGGAGCACAGGCAGACCTGAGCATTGCCTGCATTTAAATGTAAATAGTTACATATAACTTTGTACATTTTTTAAATGTATGCACAAATTTAGCAAACAACAATTTATATTTGCATTATAAGTAAAAAAAAAAATGGTTAAACATATTTGTGGTTTTCACAGTAAAAAAATCTAACTTTTTCTACTCGGATTTTATGTTTGTTTTTTTTTTGTGATTTTAGGTCCATTGTGTTAATACAGTATGTCAAAATAAAAAAAAATGAATAAATCAATCAAAAACGGCCAATTATACCCTGGAATATCAGATTTCACAACAAACCTAAATATCCCTGACGTCCCACCTTCACAGCCTCATTTGGCCATCCGTGAAAAAGCTACTTAACCTCCCACTTTTTTATAGGAATACACTTTTCTTACGGGCACTGCACTAGTTATATACATTTAAAGAAATCCAAAAAATCTAATATTGCCATTGTGGACCCTAACTTCTTTTTCATGGCCATGTTGTCATGGTGTGTATCCATACCTGTCATTCCCCCTGATCCAAAGTGTTACCTGTTTCCTCAAGCATCAGCAGATGTGAAATACTGTCGAGCTTAACAAAAAAATATTTCTTGCTGAGTGAAGAAAAATAAAAGACAATGGATGGTTGGGGGAAGGTTTCAGAACCATCACCTTTTCACCTCACTACATGGAATACTTGCAAGGGTCAGAGATCCACTGTAAATAACTGGATTAAAGAGCCATGAGGAGCCTGTACACTAGTCTTAATAAAACCCAGTAGATATCACCTGCTGTTTCTAGTATTAAAAAATGTTACATTACTTAACGAGTTAGCAAGAGCAACATAAAGATCTCTCGTGGAAACTTGTCACACTCAGTCAGAAATATTAATGAATAAATGTAATGATGTTTTTTGTCTGTTCTGATCTTTCAGCTGTTCGGTGTGTTCTGGGCTGCTTACAGTGCTGCTTCACTGCTCGTCGGAGATGAATTTAAAACGAAGAAGCCCCTTCTCATATATCCCATTTTCCTTTTGTATATCTACTTCCTATCGCTATATACTGGTGTGTGACTGGACGAGTTGAAACTCTGGACCTTTGCATCAACAGTGACCCTGGAGTTGGGGGAAACTGTCAAACTATGGAACCAGGATATTTTGAAAATGTGGTTGTTTTTTTTCTTTTTTTTTAATAAAAAAAACCCAACTAAATTCTAGACAGTGGGGATGTTGGAAACAATTATCAATGTATAAAGTTTTGTCACTTCTGTCTTTGGTCAATAAAAAGCATATGGTTTTACAGCTTAAAATTCTAAATACAGACTTCTCGGTCACCAGTGCCATACAGTCCCCATAGTCCTGCATTGACTTGTACTTCATGAAACAGGAAATGGTCACATGGTTAAAAAGTGATTAAATTATTGTTTGTACTTTTATCCCACTGAAGATTGTTGTGCCAAATATTTGTGTGTGTATATTTTAAATGAAGACTTTGAGAAAAGAGACAGTAGCACACAGAAAGAAAGATTGCTGAGCAACATATTCTTCATTGCGATGCACTGAATGTACTGAGAAGTGACCATTTATGCTTTTCACTTACCACAGACTTGTTTTCGTAATTTAACGATTACAGCGGTAGTAGTGGGTCAACTGGGGCAGTTAAAGTGTGATAAACCGTTGTCTGCTACTGAATGCAGGGCCTTGGTTTTCCTGGGCAACAGTCCTGTTTCCTAACTGTTTAAAATAGCAATGTAATCATCTGGTCAATAATTACAGTAAACTGAAATTTTTTACTTCAACATCTGGTGTTTACTGACTGATTACAGTTAGCACAGCTAGTCACACTGATCTATCAATCCATGTCGTATTTTGCAGAAACCTTAATGATCTCAACAGGTTGGATTCACTCACAGCATTTCAGTCAATGTAATTGGACAGCAAAAATATCTAGCAGATTCCATAACTGATCCGAATCCTATAGGTGAACATGTACATGCAGGCATATACAGGTACACCAAACAAGACTCTGGAGTCAACAGCCTGCAGCCATACATCTCTGTGCTCTATGTAGACGCAGCTACATTTTATCAAAATGCTAACATGTTAATGGTAAAACAAGAATATTATTCGTCATATTTGCTAAAACTTGCTTGTTAGCACTTAACACAAAGTACGATATAGTGTAAGGATATCGCATGTTGACCAAGATCCAACTCAAATGTGGTCAGAAAAGCCTTAAGCTCCTGATCTTGAGTTTTCATTTCTGTTTCCTGTCTGTGGCAGTGGCAAAACACAATGTTGCTTTGAAAAAAAGTTGTTGTACCACAAAGTGCTTTATTCAATCTGCCACAAACACAAAATGGTTGTTCCGAAAAAGTTCCAGCCTGAAGACATCTGCATGCCAATATTTACAACATATATTATACAAGCAACATATATTAAGAACAAAATATATATGTATGTAATAATATTATATATATATATTAAGAACAAAATATATATGTATGTAATAATAATATATATATATATATTAAGAACAAAATATATATGTATGTAATAATATAATATATATATATATAAAATAGTATATATAATATTATATATACATATAATATATATATATATATATATTATATATAATATATATAATATATATATATATATATATAATATAATATATATATATATATATTATAATATATAATATCGTATATAATATTATATATATATATATATATATATATATAATATATTAAAGATCAAATGTACAGTTTAAATAATGTGCAAAAAGTGCAAACACAAAAATGATTGTCCGTATTTTTGCTTGAGTCAGGTTACAGAAGGGGGGAGGGTGTCTGACTCTCTTAGGAAGGCATTCTAGAGTTTAATGACCACAGGCAGGAATGATTTCCTGTGGCGCTCATTGGTGCATCTGGGTGAGAGGAGTCTTCCACTGAATGTGCTCCTCTGCTGGGCCAGTGTGTCATAGAGAGGGTGTGTGACATTATACAAGATGGACTTAAGCTTGGACAGCATCCTCCTCTCTGCCACAGTCGTCAGAGTGTCCAGCTCCTCCCCCACGTCATCACCGGCCCTCCTGATCAGTTTGTGTAGTCTGTTGTTATCTGCTACCTTCAGCCCACTGCCCCAGCATGTGACAGCGAAGAAGATCGCACTGGCCACAACAGACTCGTAGAACATCCTCAGCATCTTCTTCCGGCAGATGTTAAAGGACCTTAGCCTCCTTAGGAAAAAGATCACCGGATCACCGCTGTGTTTCTAGTCCAGTCCTGCTTATTATTAACGTACACCCCTAGGTATTTGTACTCCTCAACAGTGTCCACGGGGAGCCCATGGATGGAAACGGGTCACTGGTGTCTCGCCCTCCTCAGATCCACTATGAGCTCCTTTGTCTTTGTTACGTTGAGCTGCTGATGATTCAATTCAGTCCAAGTGACAAAGTTGCCTACAACAGTCCTGTATTCATTCACATCACCCTTCTCAATGCAGCCAACTATTGCTGAATCATCAGAAAACTTTTGAAGGTGGCAGGACTCAGTGCAATATTTGAAGTCAGAGGTGTATAGGGTGAAGAGGAAGGGAGAGAGGACAGTCCCCTGTGGGGCCCCAGTGTTGCTGACCTCCCTGTCAGACACACAGTTCTGTAGGTGTACATACTGTGGTCTGCCCATCAGGTAATCAACAATCCAGGACATGATGGGGGCCTCAACCTGCATCGCAGCCATCTTCTCACCCAGTAGAATTGGAGGGATGGTGTTGAAAGCACTGGAGAAGTCAAAGAACGTGACTCTCACAGTGCTTGCCGGCTTGTCCAGATGAGTGTAGACTCTGTTCAGCAGGTAGATGATGCCGTCCTCAACTCCCAGGTGTAGCTGGTAGGCGAACTGTAGTGGATCAGTGAAGGGCCTGACCATAGGCCTTAGCTGCTCCAGGACGAGCCTTTCCAGGGTCTTCATGATGTGAGATGTCAGGGCCACTGGTCTGTAGTCCTCAGGGCCGCTGGGACGTGGCGTCTTTGGCACAGGAACGAGGCAGGACATCTTCCACAGCACAGGAACCCTCTGGAGGTGCAGGCTCAGGTTGAATACTTTACTGAGTACTCCACACAGCTGGGGGGCACAGGCTTTAAAGTCCGTGTAAAGCGGCAAAAAAATTGTGTTATGAGTTTGTCACACCAAAGAAGCATGTATCATTGACCACTGAGCCAAATTTAAAAGATTAAAAAAATTGTTAAGTATATAAAATTAGGTCTCAAAATCATGGAAAAACAAGCACTTCTTTCTGCTGTGAAACGCTGGGGGCGTGTCAGCTAGAGGCGCTGGAACCACGCCCATGCGGCGCGGGGGGGGGTACACGTCATGTTAATGACGTCGGTGTTTCCCAGGTGTTCCCCTTGTCTATCTAAACCCGCGGACAGTTTATAATCATATGGATGCTGTTATAATATGTAATGATTGAGATCCTGACCCACAAACATCCTGGAAAGTGACGGAGTGAAGTTTTTCGCGCTAAATTACATAATTATAAATAATCACCATCAGTAAACAGGACGCTGTCTGACTCTGTCACTCGCGGGGACGGAGGCTGTTTTCTGGGGGAAAGTTCCCTGTAGTCTCGGTCAGGAGGGCTGACGGTCGCGGTGATTTATTTTCGTCAAACACTCGGTGAGTTAAACACTCTTGTGACAAGCATGACAAACGTTGTTTTCTGAGCAGAAATGTGAGGAAGAGTCGGGAGGACAGGCGGAGGACGGACAGGAGGACAGACGATTCTGCATGTACAGCTGTGGTATTTGTTTTCCTCATATAAGTTGCCAAAGACAGTTACAGTTACTGCGTTACTTTTGTTCGGTCCTGTAACGTTGCTTTGTGGGACATTTCTCTGTATTTAGTTGAGTGAAGGACCTGTGTAGTTATCAGACTGTCAGACCGACACGCCCCCGCTCCGCGCCTCCGGCTTATCCGTTCACACTGGGACGGCTCACCAATAATGCAGCCCTGATACTACCTCCACATACCGCCGGTGGGACCCGCTGTCAGCGGGACGGAGAGGGTCAGCGGCGGTCAGCAGCGGCCACATCTCCTCGTCAGCGGGAGGAGAGGATGCAAGCCGGGGACCAGTGTCAACGGACTCTGCAGAAATCCGGACATTACCTGGTGATAGTTGCTGAAACTATCAGGGGTAAAGTGGACACTGCAGAGAGGTGTTGGTGGTGATATTTAACTCCCCACAATAACGTTAGCTCCACTTGACAAAATCGATCCACCGTTTCCTTACGTTGTCATCCGAAGGAAACTTAAATAAGCTAACAGCGCCGTCACCCTGCACACTGTGGCATCCAGGAAAGATGCAGAGCGATGTGGAGGAGACATAACTGGTTAGCTGACTGGTTGGCTGGTTAGCTAGCTGCAAACTATCTATCTATAAATACACGGAATCTCTGTCTGTCTGTCTGTGTGTGTATGTGTGTGTTCCTCAAATATCTCTGCGGATCAGGATCAGACTGACCTGAGAGTTTCAACGTGGCTGCTGCGTGGTTCAAGGGTGTGCTATTTCGCATTTGTTTGGACTGCAATGATACCGTTAATAAATTATTTCATAAATGCATTACAATTTCCACGAGCATTGTCCACCGGATCCACTACGGCCACGCGCGCACCAGAGCCAATCACTGCAGAGCCCACCACGACCCCCCACCTTAAGAAAGAAGCAGATTTATACCTGCAGCGGCGCGAGCTGGACCGGGATTTTGCCGGCGGTTCGGTCCCGTTCTGTTCTGTTCTGTGCATCTAAACTGACTGTTGTGGATTAATGAGAAGCTGAATGTGGAGCAGGCAGTCCAGCTTTTCATTCAGCTGGAAGGAGCACAGGCAGACCTGAGCATTGCCTGCATTTAAATGTAAATAGTTACATATAACTTTGTAATTTTTTTAAATGTCTGCACACATTTAGATAAACAACAATTTATATTTGCATTATAAGTAAAAAAAATAAAAAATAAAAAAATTGGTTTGTTAAACATATTTGTGGTTTTCACAGTAAAAAAATCTAACTTTTTCTACTCAGATTTCATGTTTTTTTGTGATTTTTATGGAGGACCAAACCTGACATAAGTATAAATAAATAAATAAATAAATAAATGCATAAATGCATAAATAAATACATAAATAAATGCATAAATGCATAAATAAATAAATAAATAAATGCATAAATAAATGTATAAATAAATAAATGTATAAATAAATACATGCATAAATAAATGAATAAATAAATAAATGCTGAAATACATGTATAAATAAATAAATAAAAGTATAAATAAAAGAATAAATGCTTTTTATTTATTTATACATTTCTGTTCACCTACATTTATTTATTTCTGTATTTCTGTTCACCTACATTATTATTTCTGTATTTCTGTATTTCTGTTCACCTACATATATTATTCTGTATTTCTGTGTCCATATGTGAATGAGGAGGTAGGAGGTCCTAACCTCAGTCAAGAGCATGATTGGTTACAGGAGTGTGCTCGATGAGGGTCTACTACTTCTGCCTTACTAGCAGCGCTGATTCCTGTACACTGTACAGGAATGTTGCTGGCTACCAGCAAGCCCGCTCAGCTAACTGTTAGCTACAGTTGTTGAAATTTGTTCATGTAGCTATGGTATAGTTATGAATTTGACTGGCGTTCATTTTAACTTGCGAGGGTCCCAGGTGTGCTGGTGGTGTGGTTTGAGAATCCCGTCTGGGGAGAGAGGGATCCTCAGCCATGTCCGCTAACCAGGAAAAACATTCTGCTCATCGCTCCAAATCATGTATATGTGTATCTAGACGAGCGCTACAGAGCACAAATCGTCCAAAAGTGCATGTTGTCGGTCTCATATCTTTGTCGTGAATGTCTGTACTCTCAAATAACTCATGGGTGGAACAGGCTGAGGCATTTGTTCATGCCGAGCGGCTCGAGAGCGGAGTGGAGACCCCTTTTAGCTCTTATGTTAGCTGTTAGCTGCTCGCTGTAGCGCAGCGTCCAGGCTACCTTGTGACACAGGTTACCATCGGGTATTTTTCATTCCGCACTGTTCAAATGGTCGCTTAAAGCCATCGTTCCGAGCCGCATACATCGTTATTAAGCTGAAGCTAAGTCAGTGTGAAAACTGTACACTGTCATACAGCCTGCTGGTCAAACAGTCTGCAGAGTACTTTGACATCCAGCCCGAGCTCAGCGTCAGGTCAATCCAGCTGTGGCAAATCGTGAGACGTCCAGATCAACCTGTGATACAAACACCAGTAGCGACAATGGTTCATAGGAAAGCCCAGACATGTATCTCACTCTCGATGGTAACATGTGTCAACAGTTAACCTGGACGCTACGCTCTTAGCGCTACAGCGAGCAGCTAAAAGCTAACTAGCAGCTAACTGCTAACAGCGATGTCCACACCGCTCTCGAGCCACTCGGCGTGAACAAATGCTTGATACTGTTCCACACATGAGTTGTTTAAGAGTACAGAGATTCAAGATAAAGATATGAGACCGACAACATGCACTTTTGGACGATTTGTGCTCTGTAGCGCTCATCTAGCAGTGGTTTGCAAGTCGCAGCCCCGGCTTCTCCATGTGGATAGAAGTGTTCAAGCCACGTCAAAACGAATACACATATACATGACTTGGAGCGATGAGCAGAATGTTTTTCCTGGTTAGCGGACATGGCTGAGGACCTCTCTCCAGACAGGATTCTCAAACCACACCACCAGCACATCTAGGACCCTCGCAAGCTGAAATGAACGCCAGTTAACCTGTCACACTGGTCGAGGCCATTAAGCTAACTGGAGCTGGTTTACAACGTTACAGAGAGGGAGGCTTGAGATCAGGAATCGTTTGCTTTTGTCTGGCTCTCCGATTTGACCAATCATGCTCTTGACTGAGGTTAGGACCTCCTACCTCCTCATTTACATATGGACACAGAAATACATGTATATATGTAGGTGAACAGAAATACAGAAATAAATAAATGTAGGTGAACAGAAATGTATAAATAAATAAAAAGCATTTATTCTTTTATTTATACTTTTATTTATGTATTTATACATTTATTTCAGCATTTATTTATTTATTCATTTATTTATGCATGTATTTATTTATGCATTTATTTATTTATACATTTATTTCAGCATTTATTTATTTATTTATGTATTTATTTATGCATTTATGCATTTATTTATTTATTTATTTATTTATTTATACTTATGTCAGGTTTGGTCCTCCATAGTACGTATTTATACCACCTCAGCAGCAGGGCCGGGTTTATGCAAATCATATGGCCGCGTTACGTAACGCGGCCATGATTTGCATGATTTCTGACCCGCCCATTAAATCCTGAACACAAATGTTGAAAAACTGTTTGTGAGCCTAGCTCCAAAATTAAATTCTAAATGGTCGAATGGCTTTTACATGTTTTAAGTAAACACATTTATGACCTGTTTAAAGTGTTTAGAAGAAAATGGCTGATTTTGCTTTACACAGACTTTAGGTACCCTGGGAAGAACACCGTCAGGGCCTGCAGCTTTGCCGGAGTGGAGTCTCGTCAGCTGTCTTCTCACCAGGTCAGGTGTGAAGAACACTGTAGAGTTGACAGTTGGGGGAGGGGTGAGGTCCACAGGTTGTGGAGGACATGATGTAGAGCAGGGGGGAGGGGTGGAGTAGGTGGGTGTGAATTGAGGTGATGGGGGGCAGACAAGAGGTCTGTAAGGAGAAGGAGTAGGGGGAGGTAAAGTGGCAGTTGTTGTTGGGCAGCCAGCAGCAGAGTCTTCTTGTGGGAGAGGGGCCACAGTATCAAATCTATTGAAAAAGAGGTTCAGTTCATTGGCCCGTTCCACCCGGCCCTCCAACCCCATACTACCAGTCGTCTGGAACCCGGTGATGATTCCACTCCACACATCCCTCATGTTATTTTGCTTGAGTTTATTCTCCAGCTTTCTCCTGTAATTGTTTTTAGCCTCCCTGATTTTAAGTTTGAGAACCCCCTGCACTCTCCTCACCTCATCACGGTTGCCCTCTCTGAACGCTCTTTTGTTTTCATTAAGGATGGCCTTAATGTCCTCAGTGATCCAAGGTTTCAGCCGCTGCTGAACGGAGGTCTTGTATGGAGATGGATGGAATGTTGTTCAAAAATCCAAAACATAATATAATGTAATTATATATAATAATTATTATTATATAATTATGTATAATCACATAATCCAAATGTGTGCTGAACATGTCTGTAGGAGTAAAAAATATGGATCCTTTTGAAGGGGAATACAGTAACCATTCTCTTGCAACATTTTTCGCCATTTGCCAGTTTTCTTGTGAACAAACTTTTAGTATCACTTTTGATGTTTGTGTTGTCGCTCAGATGCAGCCACATCTGCATCTTTGTTCTGGCATGTTTCAGGCCCCATTTTTAATCCATATCTTCATCAATTTTCTCCCAGTACGTAGGATCTGAGCTCCAGGTAATATTAGCAGGATTGCCAGCGTCTTGTGTACTCTCTGCAGGAACAGGTGATGCACTCGGAGGGATTAGCAGAGGCTAGCATATTGTGGCTAACTCTCGTGGCACTGGAGGTCAAAGCCGATGTGTTTGCTGGCTCTGTAGTGGATGTGCCCGCTGTCTCACCCTCCTCACTAGCTTGAGAAGATGGCGAGCTGCGGTGCTAGCTCAACGTCCTCCACCTCCGCATCTTCTTGACCCCGACAACCAGCAGCATTAAAATTTCCCATTTGTTGTGTCCTGAAAGTTAATACTATACCAGACCAGTAGGTGGCAGTGTTGTGTTACTGTTGTTACTTGACTGGAGAAGAAGTTAAGTGCCGGAAATGTCTGTCCAGTGCTTCTTTTCAATGTTTATTACTACTAAAACACAACAAATTGGCGACGAGATGGTTGTGGCTACTACTCCTTTGCCTCCAGCTTTCCTACAATGTCCGGGAGAACTTGCAATGCCGTTTGAAACATAGTTGAGGATGTTTGAAAACTATCTGCTTGTGATTGACGTGGAAGGAGAAAAGTGGCCCGATACCCAACAGCGAGCTGTACTACTGCATAGCGTCGGTACTGAAGCACAGCGGATTTTCTACACATTGCCTGAAACAGGTACTACCTACGCCCATGCTGTTGCTGCCTTGAGATCGCATTTTGTGCAGAAAGTAAATGTGACTGCTGAGAGACATAAGTTCTGCCAACGAGCGCAGAGACATGATGAAACAATGGCGTGGTACGTCTCCGCCCTACGCGAGATGCTGCCATTTTGTGACTTTGGAAATGCAGAACAAGATATGCTACGAGATCAAATTGTTGAACGGGTTTACAATGGACGCGTACGTGAACGTTTATTACTGGAAGATAAACTAACACTGAATAAAGCCATACAGCTTGCCAACCAAGTGGAATCTGCTGCACGTGATGCCAGTACATTCTCAAACAGTGAAGTGCCAGTGCGGGATCAAAACCGCCAAAGAAGGGAGGAAGACGCTCCCACAGCTCAGGTGGACTAAGGAAAGGTGAAGCACAGTCTGCACACACACGAAAATGTTACAGATGTGACTCAGATAAACACCTGGCAAATTCTACAAAATGCCCTGCTTCAAATAAAATATGCAAATCATGTGGAAAGACTGGGCACTTTGCAAAAGTGTGTCGCTCAGGTCAAAAACATGAAGTGAGGGAGGTAGTTATCCCTGAACTGACTGTATTGTCTCTGCAAGATGCTGCTCCAGTGGAAAAGAAAATAATCAGCAAAGTGGAATTAGGCACATCCCCAAATATACAGCCATGGGACATGATAGTGGATACTGGATCGTCAGTTTCAATATTGCCAGCTCATGTTTATAAGTACACATTTAGTCACATACCCTTGAGAAAAGCAGAGACCCCACTGGTGACATATTCAAGACAGAGGATCCCAGTACTAGGCATACTGGATACACAGGTACATCATGATGGACACTCTGCCCCAGCTTCCTTCTACATCGTTAAGTCAGGTTCACTGCTGCTGGGTTTGGACTTAACCAAAGCCCTTGATATTGCCATCAGGGGAAACAGAGTGATACTCAAAGCAGAACAGGAAGTCAGGGAAATATCTGTTCCACCTACTGTTCCACCTCCACCGTCTGCTCCACCTCCACCTACTGCTCCACCTACACCTGCCATGGGCTGTGTAAAAGATTTTGTGTACAAAGTCAAAATCAGAGATGATGTGAAACCAGTGCAACAGAAATTGAGGAGGTTGCCTTTTGCTGTCAGAGATGCTGTTTCTGCAGAGTTAAAGCACCTACTAGACGCTGGCATCGTCGAGAAAATCGACGCATCTCCCTGGGTGTTGCCGATTGTGGTGACTCAGTGGAAGAATTCATCCAGAATACGCATGTGTTCAGACCTGAGAGAGCCAAACAAGGCCATAGTGACTGATAGTTACCCCATTCCTCACATGGGGGAGCTCTTTTCAGAGCTCAGAGGAGCAACCATGTTCTCTACCATCGACCTTGCCAACGCTTACTATTAGGTTCCTCTGCATGAGGAGAGCAGGGACCTCACAGCCTTCATAACCCATGAGGGACTGTTCAGATACCAGCGAGTCTGCTACGGCTTAGCATCAGCACCCTCAGCATTCCAGTTGATGATGTCCATTGTGCTGCAAGGTCTGCCAGGAGTCCAAGCATATCTGGACGATATCATAGTGTACTCATCTAACAGTGCTGATCATGAAACACGCCTGAAAGCTGTACTCTACAGGTTACAGGAAGCTGGACTACGTCTGAATACAGAGAAATGCTAATTCTACCAGGAAAAGCTGACTTAACTGGGCCACACAATAACCAAAGACGGTTTGCTGCCAAATGATTACCACATTGCGACCATTCGTGATGCCCCAGCGCCTGCAGATGCTACTTCCCTAAGATCTTTTCTTGGCCTGACATCGTGGTTCTCAAAGTTCATACAAAACTATGCCACTGTAGTGGAGCCAATGAGAGCAGTACTACGGGACGCCACATTCACATGGACTGAGGATGCACAGCGTAGTTTCCAGCAGGTAAAACTACTTATTACTGACAGTTCAGCACTTGCCATGTTTGACCCTCACTGCCCACCATAGTGTCCACAGATGCCTCAGACTATGGCATAGGTGGGGTCCTCACACAGATACACCCAGACAGCTCTGAAAGAACAGTGCTGCTGAGAGGAAATACTCAGTAGTGGAAAAGAAGCATTGGCCTGTGTCTGGGCCGCAGAGCGCTGGAGGACCTACTTATGGGGAACAAAATTCACCTTGAGAACTGATCACCAGGCCTTAACCACACTCCTGAATACGAAAGGCATTGGTAGGGCTGGTATGAGAGTAACACGCTGGTCTGCCAGGCTACTCTGTTTCAACTACGACATTGTCTACAGGCCCGGTGCACAGAACCATGCAGCAGACTGCCTTTCTCGTTTGCCACTGCCATACGACCAGAATTGCTCCCCAGACATGGAACCAGAAGCTGTTGCTGCTGTGTCTGTTCTCCTGACTGCTGTTTCAATGTCTGACTTCTCAGATTTCTGCTCTTCCTGCCCAGAGTTGTGCCAGCTCCGCAACTATATGACAAAAGGATGGCCTGAATCCTCTAAAGGTTTACCTGCAGACATGATGCCGTACTACCAGGTTAGGAAGGAACTGTCCATACACGAGTCACTTGTCGTAAGAGGAAGCTACAGGTTAGTGGTGCCAGTACAGTTACGTTCACGCATGGTACATCTAGCACATGAGAGCCACCAAAGCATCGTCCGTACCAAACAGCGACTCAGAGACTTGTATTGGTGGCCCAAGATGGATGCGCTGGTACAGTCTGTCATTACCACCTGTGTTTCCTGCCAGCTGAACGACAAGACAACAAAGACTAACCCTGCACCGATGACACCAGTGTCTTTGCCCCATGGACCTTGGCAAAAGCTGGCACTGGACATTGTGGGCCCATTCGAGACTGGTCCTGCTGACTGCAAGTTCGCTATTACTATGGTGGACTACTACTCAAAGTGTGTTTTGCTCCACAATGCACCACAGCTACAGTGATTCGCTTCATGAGGACTGTGTTTAGCCAAAAGAGAAACCCCATAACAATGGTTACAGATATTGGCCCACAGTTTACCTCCTCAGAACTGTCTTCTTTCCTGGAGGAACGAGACATCCAACACATCAGGACCACAATATACCACCCAGAAGGAAATGGAGCTGTAGAGAGGCTAAATAGGGTGTTGAAGGAAAGCATCCTTACTGCAGAGAGAGAGAAAGATCCATGGAAAGCTCATATTACTGAGTTATTTCAAGTATACAGAGCTACACCACATGCAACCACGGGGATATCACCATTCCAGCTCATGTATGGAAGAAAGATGAGAACTAAACTCTCTGTTCAACCCGACTCCACAGCTGCTCCGGACCATGAACTGAGAGACAGAGTCAAAAAGAAGCAGCTACATATGAAAACATACACTGATGCCAAGCGACATGCCAAGGCTCCTAAGTTGCACCCAGGAAGCCTGGTTCATGTGAGAAACCCAGTGCATGTCAAGAAAGGAAAGTCCAAGTTCAGTGAGCCTCTCAAAGTAATGCAGCAGAAAGGACCTCACAGCTACACACTCACTGATGGGAAAATGTGGGATGCTTCACACCTGTCAGTGCTGCCTGAGACCTTCCCTCTTCCAGCTGAAGAACAGAGGCCGGAGGGGCCTGCTCCAAGTGACAATGTACCAATCGGGAGCCAGCGGATCAGAAAACAGCCAAAATGGCTTAAAGACTATGTTACTTGAGACTACAAGGACTTAAAATGTGTTGTATTAGCAGTGCTTACAAAAGCATAACATGCGGTTGCATTAGCAGTGTTATACGAAAATGTGTTCTGCAAATTGTTGTAGGTGACATGCATCACTACATTCAATAGTTCTTTGAAAATATTTTGCAATTACCCCATTTGGTTTAATGTAGAAGTAATACTTTTAAGAATGGGGGAAATGTTGTGTCCTGAAGGTTAATACTATACCAGACCAGTAGGTGGCAGTGTTGTGTTACTGTTGTTACATGACTGAAGAAGAAGTTAAGTGCCGCAAATTGTCGTAATGGTTGGTTGAATGGCGCGTAAAGAAAGTAGTGCTTCTTTTCAAGTGTTTATTACTATTAAAACACAACACCGTTATTTTGGGAATCTTCACTAATAGTTCTCTGTCCCTTTTTTCTTTCTCCCACTGTACTTTTCACTTCTGTGCCCCGCTGGGTTTTTTGTCAGACATTTTGCCACTGCAAAATGTTGGTTGACAGGTAACGACCGGTGATGTAGGTAGGTCAAATCGAATCGATGAGCTTGACTGGATGAGGTGACCCATGTCTGCCCAATCAGTGCTGTTTTGTTCGCTTATTACCCCACAGACCAATAGAGGTCAATGAATTTTTCCATTAAAGTGTATTTAAATTTCTAAAAAATAATCTGACCAATTCAAGGACACCTCCACACGTGGGGCCCCTAGGCTGCAGCCTAGCGAAGCCTGTGCATTAATCCGCGCATGAGGGTGAAGTTAGGTTTAGGTTGGATATTCGCTGGATATTCACTCCGATCCAGCCGCGACTTTAGTGAGGTTCGCCCAGTGTTAGCAGCAGGAGGACGGTTAGCTCACCTCCCAGAGCCTCGTGCTGAACTGCTGAAAACTGATTTAGGGACCGTCATTAAATTTCTTAGCATAAATATATTAATACAAAATAATTGCAGTTTTTTCGATATCTTCCATGTCATGTGACCCAGTGACTCCGATCCAGCAGCAAATTGTATTAGTTAACTGGACAAATGAGACACAGCTCTTTTTATTGTATTTTATGCTTGCTCTATTTTATATGAATATTAATATGCAGAAATTATGATTTTTTTCTCAATAACTTCCATGTCATTTGGCCCACTGACTTCTAAAACAGATGCTGTTTCCATAAAAAATGTTTTAATAATAACAAAAATAAGGGTAAAAAAGTACTCTAATGCTCAAGAGGTTAACATTCTTTCAAGCAGCAATGTCAACTTCTACACTACTTTGTCTCATGTCTTAGATTCTGAAATTCTGAAAATATATAAAAATTTCTTTCCAAAAATCTCACCGGTAGTCACCATTTAAAGGGTTATTTTTTAAATTTTTCTTCTGGACGGGACATGCCCCCAGACCCCCCTAGTGTTGCTAGTTGTACTGACTCTGAGCACCGCTGCTACAAAAAAATATAGGGGAAACACTGTGTTATAAGAATTTTGGACTTGTGGGGCGAACTATTTCTTTCAACGGGACAAACTCAAAGTAAAGAGAGACATAGTGGAGTCGTATATTTTCTTGCTTTTTTGTTCTTTGCCAATCACACCTATGTGTAGTAGAGGAAGAGGAAGAAGTAGTAGTTTACATAGTTACCTACTAAAAAACAATCAGTGGGCAATTAACGATTATCTTTATGCTGAGTTCACTACAGGAAATCGTGATTGTAAACACTTCAGTGGCCGGTCAAAACATATTTTGGCCGGTAGAATTTCAAACCCTAACTGCCATTGGCAGGTAGGTCATATATCTAATTTTATACCCTGGAAACAAGGCTGAGTGGCACCATCCGGGGCCTGCTTAAACCAAGGACATTTACTCAAACCCAACAGGAAGTTGGCCATTTTGACTTTAATTCTCATTTTTGGTGATGAAACAGGAAGTTAATATAACTCCACCATACATAGTTGAATCGGCCCCAAACTGCATATGTTTGATAACTGTGTCACCCTGAAGACACAGATATTCCGTCAATAGTCTGTTACAATCAATATTCAATATCCTGTCACAGTCATAGCTCCAACTAGTTGCAACAGGAAATTACATTTTTCTTTACTTCTTACAACAACCCCTGTAGCTACTTTGATATACACATATAAAATTCAGTACACATTCATGTTGCACATAGACCTACAAATTTTTTTTCTTTGTATCATGACCTAAACCCAATAGGAAGACAACCATTTTGAACTCGGTGCTATTTTGAGGGGGGATTTACAGGTGTTGTTGCGAACACCTCCTACGTCTTTAACCCAATCAATAATGTGGCCATTTGTGGGGCAGCGAATCAATGTTTTTGCCAGCAAAGAGAAGGTTGCTGTAGTTCCTCCTGCATGGTTGAAAACTGCCCACACTTCACACGTTTGATAAGAGTCCTGGCTTGAACTCCATTAGATGCCAATATTCATGTACAGTCAGACAACCAATTGTTCTAGACTTCTGTGTATGCTTCCTAACAGGTTGATAAGATCCACTTTTAATTTGCTAGGAAAATCCTTCCAGCTGTGATAATGGTGTGTCGTGAAAATTCTGACTTCTCAGTGGACGTAGTTACTGTGTCAATGTGTTGGCCACTTATTTACTGTACATTGTCCAATCTTCCCCGAAAATGATGTTTGATCACAGCCCCATGTAGTTACTCATCTAAATGTTACAGGTAGTAAGCTTTTCTGACATAATTACATAGAAGTTACATGAAGTTTTCATGGTGTGGGCTATCCTTGACCTGCTTAAATCGCATAATTAGTTTTCCCTTATGCCACATAGTGGACACAGGAAGTTACAGTCACCCAGTGACAAAACACATGGAGCTTGAGGGAGATTAAGCTGTTCTGAGGACTACACTCTTCTGGACAGAGACCTCAGATGCTGCTCCTGGATTCTGCTGGAGCCACTCCCCAAGTTTTGGGGTTCACCAGGTCCCAGTTTCAAGCCAGAAAAGGAAGACGACAAAAGAAGTTTGGTTGAGGATCATAACATGATGTTGGAAAGAAAAGCTTTCTGTACAGGGTTACTCCTGGGGTCTACCAAGGTGCTTCCATCAAATGGGATTTGTCATAATTTTTTCACGATAACAGATGAAAGGAACCCAAATATTGTGAAATAGTGACTGTTTACCCCTGATAGTGTAGGTCATTTTTCTGAGAGGCACAGTCATACAGTGCGTTTACATGACACTCAAGAAAACTGAATTACTGTGTTAGTTCCACTATGATCAGATCTTTAAGATGCATGTATACACCTTAGTCTGACTAAAATCGGACCAGATCGGATTTCTCTTAGTCGGATTAAAACACCTAGATTATTCGATTGGTAGTCGCATTACTCCTGCATGTATACGTTCTATCAGATCGGATCGGATTTTGTGTTCTGTGCAGGTGCAAGATTTCTTTCACGGGGCCGTGAGCTGGAAGAAGAAGGACAGCGACGGCGTCTTTCCTCCAAAATAACCGCAAGAAAGAGCACCATTGTGCATCTAGTTTGTGTAATTGTCATGTACACCATATATGAAATGTACAAAGATGTAGCTTCGTCTCGCTCTTCGTACGCCATCTTTCTTGAATGCCGAGGCAGTTTGTTGTTGCTGGTGACGTAAAGAGGTCAGCCGGAGGTGTTTCTGTTACCACTAGTTGAAATGGGTACAGCGCCACCTATCGTACCGGGGTATGACATGCTCCGGCCAATAATCTGATTTTCTCACCGGCATGTATACTCGGACAATTGCAGTTGTCTGATTGAGTAGCATAGTCAAACTATGGCTGTAATCCAACTAAGCTGTGCATGTAAATGTACTGATAGACAGTTCAAAAATCCATTACCTTTAATGGCCATGCCAATATTTTTCCATGATAGAGCAATCACTCTTTTTGCCAGACCTTTCAAATTAAAAGTATTGTTTAGTTCAAATGTTATGTTTAGCTTGACAAACCAAGAATAAAAAGTTTGGGCCTTGGTTGGAGAAGTGTTTGTATGGACAGTGTGTCCTGGATGCACTTGCTCACTTCTTCCCAATTTTGTTTGAGTAACTTTTTACTTTCCACATTTTATACATGTATCAGATGTAGCACTGTTGTAATAACCAAGCTTTTCTGGGGTTAAATATGTTTGCATCGACCAATACTGCAATTTTTTAAGGCTAAGGCGTGTTGGCTGTTTTTGTTGGCTGGTACAGGCCCTCTCCAAATCCTTGATTGTGATGTCCTCATGTAGGTCCTCTCCGCATGACTCTAGCATCTTTATGGACAACTTTAAGATTCAAGATTCAAGATTCTTGAAGGGTTTATTGTCATTCCAGCCATATGCACAGTACATGGTGCAATGAAATAACGTTTCCCAGAAAACAAACAGTACAAACAAACAACAACAACTTAGAACCACAACAATACCAAATGCTTTTTTTCCTTTTTTAAATAATACATTTAGCTGCTCTCAAGCGCAAAAATACTTTATAAAGTGATTATATGATTATTACTGTTATGATTATTTTTATTATTTACATGAGGTGCAATAGTGCATCAGACAAATAGGGCACAAAAACAGTGACGTACGACAGCATACAGACGGGCAACAGAGGTGATCAGTTCAGTCTCTGAGCGTTAAGGAGTCGTATGGCCTGGGGGAAGAAGCTGTTTTGTAGTCCAGTAGTGACTACAAAACAGCAAACCACCACAAACGGGGGAGGAAAAAAAAAATAATAATAAAAAATAAAAATAATATTTTTTTACCACTGCCATTACTACTATTATTTCGAAATATTATATAAGCCCACAGCAACATAACGTCATAGCAAAGACTATTAACAGAGAGGCCTTTTTTCTGGTTCCTGGCTCATTGCTCTGTACCTGTCCTCTGTGAGTGGGGCGGGTCGAGAGGCCAGCTGCCCGAATCTGACCGGACCGAGACCCCAAGACCCAGAGAGAGATTTACTGATGCTGTAGCAGAACCACAAGGTCCAAAAGACTGAAACCATACAGCACCCAGTGAAGGAAAAGAAGGAAAGAAGAGGAAGAAAAACATGAAGAAGATAGATACAGTAACGTCACTGTGATGAAGCGAATGAAATTGTTGGAGCAGAGTGTTAGCTTGCTAGCTTACTTCGGACGACGGCAGCATTGTTTAATAATCAATAATTAGTCGACATGTGTTAATGTTACTCCACCTTAAATTCATCAGGGACGTTTGGAAAGTTAATGTTAGACCTGTTCAGGTGTTATTTTAACCTGCTGGTTGTATTTCCTGTTTGTAAGTCACTGAAAATTCTATTAGTTTTCCATTCCCTTTGTAACAGGGTAGTTGTCAGCCTTTGGTTTATTGTGTCACAGTTTATGTTTGTTAAAGTTTACATCAGTGTTAAAGTGCAGTTAAAGTGTATTACTGTTAATACTCCACACCTTAGCTTTCCCATATCATTCATAGGCGAAATATATATATACACTGCACTTGCACTCTGGTTTGACTGAATTGTACTGCAATGACAAAGTTGAATGAATCTGATCACATTTTCATTATTAGTCTATATAAGTCTAATGTTTAGCACACATCAAGCATCTGTTTTTTTTTTTTATTAAAATGTAACATGCAGTGGTCACATATACTTCTCTTCTCTCTTCAGATTTTAAATATTTCACCTGCAGCCCAGTGACACAACATCAGGTGCTCCTGTCCTCTACCTCAGCACAGCAGAGAGACACAGCATCAGGTGCTCCTGTCCTCTACCTCAGTACAGCAGAGTGACACAGCATCAGGTGCTCCTGTCCCTCTACCTCAGTACAGCAGAGTGACACAGCATCAGGTGCTCCTGTCCCTCTACCTCAGCACAGCAGAGAGACACAGCATCAGGTGCTCCTGTCCTCTACCTCAGCACAGCAGAGTGACACAGCATCAGGTGCTCCTGTCCTCTACCTCAGCACAGCAGAGTGACACAACATCAGGTGCTCCTGTCCTCTACCTCAGCACAGCAGAGAGACACAGCATCAGGTGCTCCTGTCCCTCTACCTCAGCACAGCAGAGAGACACAGCATCAGGTGCTCCTGTCCTCTACCTCAGCACAGCAGAGAGACACAGCATCAGGTGCTCCTGTCCCTCTACCTCAGCACAGCAGAGTGACACAGCATCAGGTGCTCCTGTCCTCTACCTCAGCACAGCAGAGTGACACAGCATCAGGTGCTCCTGTCCTCTACCTCAGCACAGCAGAGTGACACAGCATCAGGTGCTCCTGTCCTCTACCTCAGCACAGCAGAGTGACACAGCATCAGGTGCTCCTGTCCTCTACCTCAGCACAGCAGAGAGACACAGCATCAGGTGCTCCTGTCCCTCTACCTCAGTACAGCAGAGTGACACAGCATCAGGTGCTCCTGTCCTCTACCTCAGCACAGCAGAGATGACACAGCATCAGGTGCTCCTGTCCTCTACCTCAGCACAGCAGAGTGACACAGCATCAGGTGCTCCTGTCCTCTACCTCAGCACAGCAGAGTGACACAGCATCAGGTGCTCCTGTCCTCTACCTCAGCACAGCAGAGGTAGAGGACACAGCATCAGGTGCTCCTGTCCTCTACCTCAGCACAGCAGAGTGACACAGCATCAGGTGCTCCTGTCCTCTACCTCAGCACAGCAGAGAGACACAGCATCAGGTGCTCCTGTCCTCTACCTCAGCACAGCAGAGAGACACAGCATCAGGTGCTCCTGTCCTCTACCTCAGCACAGCAGAGAGACACAGCATCAGGTGCTCCTGTCCTCTACCCTAGCACAGCAGAGTGACACAGCATCAGGTGCTCCTGTCCTCTACCTCAGCACAGCAGAGAGACACAGCATCAGGTGCTCCTGTCCTCTACTCAGCACAGCAGAGAGACACAGCATCAGGTGCTCCTGTCCTCTACCTCAGCACAGCAGAGAGACACAGCATCAGGTGCTCCTGTCCTCTACCTCAGCACAGCAGAGATGACACAGCATCAGGTGCTCCTGTCCTCTACCTCAGCACAGCAGAGTGACACAGCATCAGGTGCTCCTGTCCTCTACCTCAGCACAGCAGAGTGACACAGCATCAGGTGCTCCTGTCCCTCTACCTCAGCACAGCAGAGTGACACAGCATCAGGTGCTCCTGTCCCTCTACCTCAGCACAGCAGAGTGACACAGCATCAGGACTAAAGGCTGCACCAACAGACCAGCTGACTGGACATCTCTTCTGACTAGTTCACAGAGGACCAGTTCAAATAAAAAGTTACACATTTCCCAAAAACAAAAGTTGGGAGAGTGTCAACATGACTTTTGTAACAGAGTCTTAGTCAATAGTGAAAAAAAAATCAAAAGAAGCTGGCTGATGTACTCAAACAGAAATGATAGCTTGCACTGCTTCTGCTGCTAAATGTTTCCTCCAAAAGAATACAGACTTAATAAGGAAAGACTAAATGACTGGAACAATGCAAGTCACTTGCTGAAGGATAGCCAGGAGCACAATACCCACATGACAACATGGAAGGAGTTGGAGGTCGTTTTGCAAAGAGGCTGACAATAGATAAGCGAGAGACAGCACTCTGAGGCTGAGAGATAATATGTTTGCACATAGCCTTATTTATATTGTATTTTTATCACTTGTTTCTTTCTTCAGTTTTTTGGTGTGATATTTTTGACTTAAAAGAAATAAAATCTTGAATACATACATGCAGTTTCTGTGTGAGTGTATGAAAATTGATTGTGAAATTGACTGCGATGCAAGAGGACTCCGGCTAAGATTTTGCCTAGGGCACCAAATTACTCAGGGCCGGCACTGCTCTCAATAGTCCCTCTGTAAAAAGTGGTGAGAATGGGGGGTGGGAGGTGGGCTCTCCTCAGCCTTCTCAGGAAGTGGAGACGCTGCTGGGCTTTCTCCACGATGGAGCCAGTGTTTAGGGACCAGGTTAAGTTCTCTGCCAGGTGGACACCGAGGAATTTTGCGTTCTTCACGATCTCTACTGGGGAGCCAAGGATGTTCAGTGGCTCATGGTCACTCTGTGCTCTCCGGAGGTCAACAGCCATTTCTTTGGTTTTGTCTATATTTAGGGATAGATTGTTGACTTTGCACCAGGCTATCAGTTGTTCCACCTCCTCTCTGTATGATGACTCATCATTCTTGTCAATGAGACCCTCCACAGTCGTATTGTCGGTGAACTTGATGATGTGGTTTGAGTTGTGTAGTGCTGTGCAGTCATGGGTCAGGAGTGTGAACAGCAGTGGACTGAGCATACAGCCTTGAGGTGCCCCTGTGTTCAGTGTGGTGGTGCTGGAGGTGTTATTTCCGGACTGTCTGAGGTCTCCCCGTCAGAAAGTCCAGGATCCAGTTGCAGAGGGATGTGTTCAGGCCCGGCAAGCTCAGCTTCCTAGTCAGGTGCATTGGGATGATTGTGTTGAATGTTGAACTGAAGTCTATGAACAGCATTCTGATGTAAGTGTCCTTTTTATCCAGATGGATGAGTGCTAGGTGGAGGGTAGCGGTGATGGCGTCATTGGTGGATGACACTGGTGGACTCATCTACCAGTGTGTCATATATTTACCCCCCCTACTACATGACCAAATTATATTTTCTATTGTTGACAAGGAACAGAAAGATGGTGGCGGATTTTGTTGTCTTCTGATTCAGTTCCCTAAATAAAATTCTATACTGTGTTTCCACTGCTACCTGGCATTGAGGCAGAGTTACACATGAGCATATAATATACAAGGCACGAAGTATTCAAACATGACAGAAAAGTGGACAGTAAAATGGCAAATCCAACTAAAAGGGTAAGAAAAAAAGGTATAAAATGAAGAGGAAGAGACAGAACAAATGAACACAACAAAAAAGGATGAAGGGTATCAAGGCAGGGGGGAGCTTTAGCTGTAAGCCTTTTTTTATTACTAACTTTATCTTTTAACTGTTACTGGAGCGACACCATTACATGAGTTGATACAACGGGGCATCTGATAATTCAGTCAGGTTATGAAATGTATTCAAAAAAGAACAGCATAAGGCACCACCCTCCTTAAGTCACTGTCAGTGAGTAATTGTGACTTTAATTATATTTAAGTACATTTTTTGGTTCTATGTGTTAGATTTGAAGTTATTTGCCATTTCATATGTTTGCAATTATATATTTGCCCAAAAACGGTCTATATATCAGGGACCTGTGCCACAAAGCTATTATAAATTAGTCATCAATAACATTATAATACTTTTATTCTTTTAAATGTGTCTTGATTAAAATTTACCCAAGTGTCAGCACACTTGTTAAAAGGAGCCCAGATTCAGGAAATTACAACTACTCTGTGTGATATCAATATTTTGTAAAGATTCACACAATAGATGCTAGTCAGCTGTTTTGGGTGAACATAAGCAATGTCAATCAGTGTAAATATAATTAGAAAACATAGCTCTTCATTGGTTTCATTTTGTCAAACTAGCTCCCAGAGGAAAAAAGGTTGTAGAGCCCTGGTATAGTTTCTTCCAGTATATGTAACAGGTACCTGGCTGCAGTACCTGTACACATATGGCAGTGAACACACTGTAATTGTTTAAAACGCGGTCTCAGCAAAATATACAAACAATTTAAACTATTGACATGGCAAATAACTCAAGGAGCAGGTCAATAAATATTCCTATGTCATATAGTAGAGACATGTGAGCCAACTAGCTTTTTACATGTAGCCATTTGCGAACAGTGTAACTGAGTACAGCGCCGCCATTACTGTTAAACTTGGCGGGCATCAGGATTTGTAAACAACAGATAAGGTCTTTCATTGCTCTTAACATTAACTAATAAGTTAAAGCAGTTTCAGCAAGGTTTTGAAACGTTACCAACCTGAAAAACAGGAGAAGGATGACACTGGGAGACGTGGCTTTATTTGTCAGAGTCTTCCGCAGTTATGAGGAAAACCGCTGGATAAATATCTCCACTTCTCAAATCCCCTTTTAACAGCTAAGCATTGTGGGTGGAATGCATGTAGATAGTGTATGATAAGTGTATGGCATACATGGTGTTTGGTTGTACAATTCGGCTGTGAACATGGCATACACATGGGGTGGAATGTATGGAAGTAGTGAATGTGGGTATGATGTGTGATGGGGTGCATCTACGACAGGTGAGTATGGTGCTGTATGTGCAGCTACTGAACAGACTTTAGCATGTGACTGCACTGATGGTTCATCTAAAGACTTGTATGTGAGAAACTGTCTTGGCCTTCTGTCACAAGCAGACCCTCTAACCTTTGTGCGAATTTGCTCTACTGGGGCGGCCAGGGGTCTGCTTTCTGTGTCATAATCTTGGTTTCCATTTTCCTTGTTTTCTTCCTCAGGTCTGGTGAGGTCAGGCAGGTTGTCATCAGTGTGTTCAGTTGCATGTTCGTCAGGTAACAGAACAGAGTCTGGTAAGTACTCAGGTACAGTGCAACTTTCTCTGTTTCGTGGTAAGTTGCTCATGGTGGGTAAAAGGTCTTTTGTCAGTCATTTCTACTGCAGGTATTCTTAGTAACCTGAGATACAGTCGGACTGTCTCTCTTTCTCATCTTTATCTGTGATTTTGTTTCTTTTCAGAGATAGGTTGAGCATGGGGTGGAACATCTGGTATGCTTGCGACATTCTCTCAGCCCCTTTTTCTGCATACTCCTTCGGTGAATATGGTTCCTTCTCTCAGCTAACTCAAATGCCAAGTCAATTGGGAGATAACTGTGACGATCGTAGAGGAGGAAAAAGGGTGAGTAGCCGGTAGATTCATGTCGGATACAGTTATATACGTGTACGATATGAGGGAAGTGATCTTTCCACCGCAGTTTCTAACTTTCAGTCAATGTTCTCAACATCTAAGTATAATGCTCAGGTGGATTGCCTTTGTGGGTGGTATGGCGATATTCTCTAGTGGCCTACTCCAGACAGTTGTTGCAATGTTTGAAACAGTTTGTTCTCAAATTCATGGGCCTTGGTTGTGATGTAGTTTCAATGAATATCTAAATCGGGGTATGAAGTCACTGAAAATGAACTCTGCAGATGTTTTTCCACTCTTATTCTTCGTAGGATATGCCTCAGCAAATCTAGAGAAATTATCAACCACCATTAGGATATATTCATAACCTCCGCAACAGGCTTCCAGAGGCAAATAGTCAATGCAAATGTCACAGGGTGGCTGCGTCTGGTGACGGGACCTGTGGAGTAGGGGGCGCTGTTTTAATTTGTTTCCACAGGGTTCGGTGCCATGGAGTGCTCCCCCGGAGAGAGGGGTCTGTCTGCAGCCTGCAAGAGAGGGGCGTAACCTGTAGTGGGCGTAACGTGTAGTGTGGGCGTAACGTGTAGTTGTGTAAATCACGTTGAACCACGCGAGATGTAGAATGAGACCCGCCAAAAGCAAGAACAGAACAAGGAAATACACAAGAGATGTCTCAAAAACGAAAAATGGCGGATCGTATCCAGACTGTAAGTGTCCTTATATTTTATTTAGTTAATGTAACACACATATACAATTGCTGCACATAGCTATATTATTACCCGGGGCGATGAACTAAGCAAGTAAGCTATATATTTTATCCACAGTATTAAATATTATTGGGCAGACAGAACGAGGCTAGCCCGTTGCTGTGGAAACTGAACCAAACAAGGTAACGTTAGCAAGATGGAGGGGGTTCAGAGGGGGTTACTTAAGTAGAATTACTTTACTGATCCCAGACTGGGAACTTATTTACTTGCCCGTTTGGTAAATGACATGCAACGTAAATGTATGTATTTCTATCCTAAACGATCCTTAAAGGTTGACCCAAGTAGATAAATCTAAGCTAGAAATTGTGGCTGTTGTAATATAACCAGAAATAACTTGAAAATTGTGACTCCGCTGTAATATTAACCCGCTAATTCAAAAACATTACTTTTAGCGTGGTCTAGTGCAGCAATTTAAAATTAGTAATGACATTAAACCGGTAAGTTTGATAAGGATCACCAGCTCGACTGTGACATTCATGTGCAATATTAGTATTATGGAGAGCTTGACCACAAGCATTTGTGTTGTGCCGTGATTAGTTTGTTTGAGGTTGTTGTTCAAATTTACAGTAAAACACAAACCTACACAGTTTCAAGCTATCATAACCGGGGATCTTCTGTCAGCATGGGAGCACGGGAAGGAGAGGCCCACCCTTTATTTTGAGGATGAACAACTTGACCAAGTTGTCTCCTTCCTGTTCTTGGTCATAAGGGAAACGCCAAGGGCGAGACAGCTGACAGATTGGGTTGCTTTCATTTTTGATGTCCTTTTGCCAGAAGTATGACATGATTGTTTTGTTTACATACATTTATTAATATTGGCACTGTGCTTCATATTGTACATACTGGTTTTTCATATCACACCTCACACTTGATAGATAGATAAATGATAGATGAAAGAACCTTAAAATGGAACAATACAGATGTGTAATATTAAAACCTTCCTCATTTTTTAATGCTTGTGGGGTGCTTGACAAACTCAAAATTGTTCAGAGCATTCAGACCTGTGTTGTAGAATATTCCTTTTTTTTAACTTTTGTCAAATCTTACATAGCCTATTGCACTCTAAGAGCGTCATAAGGATGTGATACCAAACTAGACATAACATAGTTAAAGGCTACATTCAGTTGCCTGTTTTCTAATTTAACAAATGTCAATAATCCTGTCCAGGTGACAGTCTACACCCTGGTTGAAAAGTACACATTGACAGTGCCGGAGGCTGTGGCCAGGTTCAGAAGGGGCCCACAATATGAACCATGGTAAGATTAATATATAAAGAATTGATGATAGACATATTTCAATGTGTAATGAAATATACCCATTCTCATAAAGAATATTGCAACATCTACTTGAAACCTTTCATTTAATGTTTGTTCTTTTTTTGACAGTGAATTGGAAATGATGCAAGCTGACTTGATGAAACATTTATCAGAGGAGGCAACAGAGAAGCTACAAGCCTATAAAGATAGAATGTGAAGAGCCCTCTCCTCTGAGGCATTTCTTAGCCAGCTATAAGGTGTAATATCTTCAAAGATTTACTTTTCTTTTTCTTTTGACCCCTCCAAGGAAATGTGTCACAGCCCTACGGGGGCCTCTAACCATTCTCTTCTGTTTAACTCAAAACTGTAGTAAATGGTGCATTTGTTGGGGACTGTTTTCTGCGGTGGAGTAATACACAGTGTGTGTTAGACTAGAGCAGTGCACACTTACAAACTGTAGAGTATGTATCAAATGTGAGTATGTGTGCATACATATGTATAAACTTAAATTTTATACAGGATATTGTAATCGTTTTGTAATGTATATGCAATTGGTCTGTTTCATTTCATAGTTCCATCAGCATCATTTGGCTCTATAAAACTTGAGACAAAATGCTGAAAGGCATTACAGTGTGCATCACTGCCTGAGTTGGATGTAAAGAAAAAAAGAGCTAATCCTTGCCTTTGAACAGCCATGTTATTAACTGCTTTATAAGTGTCCAGTACAAGCAACCGTTCATCAGTTACAGGTACATGACATTTAACTGTTGATGCACTTTGTTAAAGTCGAATCACACAACACTTAACAAGTATTTCCTAACAGGAGAAGCATTTATATTTACACAAGTCTAGGCACTACCATGCTCGCAAGCAGATGTTTGTCAGCAGACCATGTTCTCTCTGTCATGGCAGTCAAAGAACTAATAAAAAGCTGATTTATAAACATTTAAATCACTTGTGCATTGTGTGTGTGTCCAAGCCTGTGTGTGCGTGCCTGCAATCACGAGCGTGGCTTGTGTCTAGGATGGGGGGCACAAAAAAAGTATTTGCACCATCACCATGATGTTAAGCTACTGTGGCAGACAATGTAAATAATGTTGCATCAGAAAGTCGGAGTGTGGCCGAAGTGAAAAAAAGTGGTCAGACATAACAGTGGAAGCAAAAAAGCGCCTGTCATCACACAGGCAGAGCGTCTGTGTCACGGGCGGGGGAACGGCCACCGGAGCTCACCCCGCTGGATGAAAAACTGGTGGGGATCATTGGGGAATCCCTCCTGAGTGACGTGGTGACGGAGGTGGAGGGGGACACCGATGCCCCTCGTGCCCTCCAGCGGCTGTGTCCTTACAGATGCAGTCCTGCAAATGCAGAGAAACACCATCACTGCAATAAATGATGTTTCCAGGGAACTGCGGGAGATAAAAAATGTCTTTTCTCGAGTTAAACACCACCATGAAGGAATTGATTAAATGATTGTTTCGTATTTGTTTCCATACCTGTATTTTCACAAGCGACGCATCACATCCAAACGCTGGCGCACGGCACGTGTGAGAATTACCCTGATTGACTAACAGTCCTTCAGACTAATAATATAAGATAATTATAGTCTTTATGTTTCCCGTGTGCACTCCAGGGAGTATGTTTGTTTATTCATTGTAGAAATTGTTGTTTTTTTTAACCATTTCTTGCAAATAAACTGTTCATATATGAGAGGTAATATTACTATTTATTTGACACGATCAGTATCAGTTTCACACAGTTTCTCCCGTTTCTTCTGCCATCAGTGGCGTTGTTTCTCCTTACCCCAGTTATGTGCCTACGCATGGGTCAGAGTTTGCGTGGAGGACCGCACATTTTCCCGTCAAGTTCTCTTTTTATAAATCCCACGGTGTGCGAAGAGAGTGGCGTACGCCTTCTAAATAAGGCCCCTGGCCAACAAGATCACTGGACAAAAACAACTTCAACTCCAGGACTCATACAGGTGACAATAAAAAAAGGGCTTTCCTGATTTATCAGGATTCCACTCATCCCCTCCACTCAGCATTACAGCTGCTGCGGACTGGCCATACAAATGGCCAAGAAGAATGGCTAAAAAGTCAGTCATACCATCAGCTGTCGCCCTCTGCAATAAGGAACTGTTCAAATAAATGTACAAACACATGCTTAACACATACGATTTTAATTCACACGTTGTTTTTAACATAAATGTTTCGCTATCTTACTCACACCCACACAAGCAATGACATTGATATATTTATTCATTTAATCCATTTACTTATGAATTCTGGTCTCTGACAGTGTCTTAAGTGCCTTTTTACTCGTTTACCACTAAAACAAATAAACAATAGAAAGAATACATCTATTATAGGGCAAAGATTGCGTAGACATTGACGTTTGTGCCGCTGGACCGTGGTCTAACTGTAGTAGTACCTATTTAGGCTCATATCCCTTTAAGAAGCGTGCATAGTGGGCGTAACCTGTAGCAGTGACGTAACTACAGGTTACGCCCACTACAGGTTACGCCCCTCTCTTGCAGGCTGCAGACGGATACAGTTGGGAGAGGAGGGGCCCCCGGAAGGGAACAGGAGGTTGCAGGTGCACGACTGGTCAAGCAGCAGAGAGGGCGGGGCAGACACAGGTGAAAGGGAGCAGCATTCAGGGACGACAGTCAGCCTACGGCGGAGACGAGCAGCGGAGCAAAGCGTGGCAGCGCGACACATGGCGTGCGACGACGGAGACGAGAGAGCAGCGGGCAGCGCGACACACGGTGTGCAGCGGCGGAGACGAGAGCAGCGGGCAGCGCGACACACGGCGTGCAGCGGCGGAGACGAGAGAGCAGCGGGCAGCGCGACACGGCGTGCAGCGGCGGAGACGAGAGCAGCGGGCAGCGCGACACACGGCGTGCAGCGGCGGAGACGAGAGAGCAGCGGGCAGCGCGACACGGCGTGCAGCGGCGGAGACGAGAGCAGCGGAGCAGACCACAGACGGCGTGGGTCGACCATAGGCACAGGGGAGACGCCTTGCGGGAAACGTGGAGGGGTAGAAGTGAGCTTCACTCCTCCTTCGAGCTAAGTACCGTTTTTATCCCACTCCCCTCATCTTAACTGTCTGAATAGCAGATGGAAGAAACTCCTTGATTTTTATTTATTTTAATGGAACTTTATGTGCATGTTGTTTGGTTTTGATTTATTTCATGTTTTATATATTTTCGTTTGTTGCATGCACATTGTGTTTTTTAATTACTGCTTCAGGGGGTTTCGCCAGACGCAGAAAGAAAATATTAACTGCATTCTCTGTATGTGTATTTGGAGGTGACCGGGTGACTGGACACTATACCGAGACGTCGGACTGTGGGACCCGCTCTTCTACCTCCAGCTTACCAAACACCACAGTGGACTCCTTTGTTGATCCTGTTTTTAATAACAGCTGCTTGGCCTTGCATTTCATAATAGCTTAGCCTACCTGAGCTCGATGTGTGTGAAATAAAGAGATAATCACCATTCTCCACTCCTAACTCCTGTGTGTTGTTGTCGTGGCCAGTGACTCCCCAGTAGAGACCTCTCTTAGCTAATTTATTTACTCGTATTTGAAAACACACCCCCGTGACACAAACAAGCTCTAAAGGGGAGCTGGATATAATGCTGACCATGGGAGCATGGACACGTGATGCAGGCTTCTTGGATTTAATTTATGTCCTCAATTATTTTTGCCATAAAGGGCCAGTAGAATCTCTCCCTAGCCAAGTGGAGGACTCTTTTTGTACCAACATGGCCCATCTCATTGTGCAGATATTGCTGTGCTCCTGCGCGTTGCCGTCATGCCAGACAAAAAGTGTCGATCCCCGAGTGCGACCTGACAGGCACGCTTGAGGAGCGGTTCACCATTACACTCCTGCACAGCAGCTAACGTGAGTAGTTCAAAAACCTTCTTTTTCATAAACTCTGTGTACACAAACAATGTTCTCAATGCTCGTGTTCATGTGTAGAGACCCTAGTAATGCTACGAGCAAAGTTTCATGTTGTGTCGAGCCTTCTTAGTGTTCTAAAAATAGCGATTTTGATGCTAGCATGTCTTGCCCATGCACTCCTGTTCAAAATTAACGTGCCCAAAACCGAAACTACAGTAAATCTTAAAAGTGCCTCTTTCGTCATAATTATGCTTTTACACGAAGGTTTGACTCATTTTCAATCCCAAATAAAGCCTTGGTTGCTTTTTGGCGAGAGTTTCGCTTTAACGGGCTCAGAGAGGGAGTCCGCGCAAACCAGAAGCCAGATAATTCTGCATCCCATGTACAGAAAAGATTTCAGGATAATTGGACAAATTGGGGAAGTTGAACAAAAAGACAAGCTAAATTTCACCAGCTTGGAAAGACAAATTGACTGTGGCTTACAAAAAAGGCTATGATGAGCGTGAAATTGTAGAGGCAGTCATCCAGTCCATTGCACCTGAAGTCAAACTAAAAAGTTACCTGGAAAGCAGACATAAACTCACACTGACCTCCTTAAGACAAGTCCTGAGGACTCATTTCATAGAGAAAGATGCTACAGAACTATATCATTCACTCACCCGTGCTGTTCGAGAGCAAAAAGAAACCCCTGTCCAGTATCTAATCCACACCATGGATCTCAGGCAGAAAGTTTTGCTTGCATCTGAGCGAGCTAAGGATGGACTGAAATATAACCCTGAACTTATACAGACTCAGTTCCTGCAGTCGTTATTAACGGGGTTACAAGATGATGCTGTTCGTGCAGATTTCAAACCTTATCTTCAAGATCCAGCTGTTTCAGATGAAGTATTACTAGAGAAAATGAGTGTCGCTTACAGCATAAGAGCTGGAAAGGAGAAGTAAACTGTCATCTGTCACAAAAAAAGGGTAGTGAAAGTGGCAGTGGTTCAAGAAGAGGAAAGCAGTGAAGTTGAGCAGGTTAGAGATTCAAGTAAAAGATACTTGAGAAGCTTGATGCTGGTAATAAAGTAATCTGTGGAGCCCTCCAGAGTCTCACCACTCATGTTGCTAGTCTCAGACAAGCTAACACAAAGGGAGAGGAGGACAAACCAGCCAAACCTAAGCAAAATGCCCCTGATAGTACTTAAAGTCTGTGTAAAGCAGAAATAAATTTGTGTTATGAGTTTGTTACACCACAGAAACATGTGTCATTGACCACTGAGCCAAATTTGAAAGATTAAAAAAATTGCCAAGTATATAAAATTAGGTCTCAAAATCATGGAAAAACAAGCACTTCTTTCTGCTGTGAAATGCTGGAGGCGTGTCAGTTAGAGGCGCTGGAGCCACGCCCACGCATGGGAGAGGAGCCTCCTCCGTGTACTGTACAAGGACGTAACCTACAGTAACAATGGAAGCTAGCAGCGTCATTGGACGGACCCAGCCCGACCTGTTTGAACCATCAGAGCCAGAAACTGTCTATCACTACGTTTACATGCATAGCTTAGTCAGATTACAGCCATAATTCGACTATGCTACTCAATCAGACAACTGCAATTATCCGAGTATACATGCCGGTGAGAAAATCGGATTATTGGGCCGAAGCATGTCATACGCCGGTACGCTAGGTGACGCTTTACCCATTTCAGCTAATGGTAACAGAGCCACCTCCGGGGGCACCGTTTAGCTCAGTGAGTAGAGCAGGCGTCCCATATAGAGAGGCTTTGTCCTCGCTGTAGCGGACCCGGGTTCGACTCCCGGCCCGGGTCCCTTTGCTGCATGTCACTCCCCTTCTCTAATCCTGTTTCCTGTCTGAGTCTTCAGCTGTCCTATCAATAAAGCCAAAAAAAGGCAAAAAGAAAAACTTAAAAAAACCAAAAAACAAAAACAGAGCCACCTCCGGCCGACCTCTTTACGTCACCAGCTGCCTCGGCATTCAGGAAAGATGGCGTACGAAGCGCGAGACGAAGCTACATCTTTGTACATTTCGTATATGGTGTACATGATAATTACACAAACTAGATGCACAATGGCGCTCTTTCTTGCAGAGATTTCGGAGGAAAGACACCGCCGCCGCTGCCGTCCGTCTACTTCCGGCTCACGGCCCCAGGGAAAAAATCTCGCGCCTGCGCAGAACGCAAAATCCGATCTGAGGGAACGTATACATGCAGGAGTAATGCGACTGTCAATCGAATAATCTGGGTGCTTTAATTCGACTATGAGGAATCCGATCCGGTCTGATTTTAGTCAGACTAAGGTGTATACATGCATCTTAAAAATCCGATCATAGTCGGACTAACACAGTAATTCAGTTTTCTTGTGTGTCATGTAAACGCACTGTGTGAGTCAGACACTGATAGTGCTCAGCCTCGTTCCTCACAGACATGTTTTACATTACACACAGACGTAAAACCCCAGTCTACATATAATTCCTTGTCATAGCTATATTGGTGCACATAAAATATTACCAGTAGATTATCATTGTGCTGTCAGATGGACTCCGCTCAGGGAATGAGGCCAAATCATGTCATGATTAAATGCAATAACATTTTCTAACATTACATGGACATGACAGGATGCACGATGTAACATCACTTTCAGGATTTGCACCTTCAGCAAAATGCATTAAATTGTACAATATTTATAACATACATAAGCACACACTTACACTTAGAGCTTAGATCTGGCCCAAAAAAAATCAAGCCCGACCCGAGCCGAGCCCATGCAGTGATGCCAGTAACGCGTTACTCTAATCTGACCACTTTTTTCAGTGAGGAGTAATCTAACGAGGTAATATTTCCAAACCACTAAGTCAGGTTTTCAGCACGAGGGCACTCACTCACGTGTAAAACCACGCAGCGGCACAAACAACATGGAGGGAGGAGAGAGATGTGCCTTTTGTAGCTGGAAATACAGTCATTATTTTGAGTTATTACAAAAAAACACACACACACACAAATGCTTGATCAAGGGCCGGCACGACCCGACCCGAGGATACTGACGGTAAATATCGGCCCGACCGGGACTGCGGGCCGGGTAGGGCCGATATTTACCTCCGTAGAACCTCTGTGTCCCTACGCAGTTCCGCTAATGCGGAGGGATACGGAGAGTTAAGTTTCGTTTTTATCGAAAGTAAACCTCATGTCCAGCAGCTGGGCCTCGCGCTGTATTTCGCCGCTCGCAGATTAACTGTTGCCCAGTTGCGCTAATTCGTAGGGATACGGAGGTTCTACAGTTGAGAAAATGTAGTGCCAAAAGAAAGGTCTGATGGTGATGTAAAGCGGTGTGAATTTTACCTATACACCGTACACTTGAACTATTATAGATTTTTTTAGGTGAGCCTTGTTTTAGGTGGTTAATGTCACTTTTTCTCTGGACCCCGTTCACTGCAGTACAAAGCTGAGCGTCTGGGCTGGAGCGGCTCTCTACTTCTCCAAACTGAGGCTGCGCTGATCAGTGATTACGGTAGGATCGACTATAGATATGTACTTTATATGACCCCAACCCGAACTATCCCTTTAAGGATCACAAGTGTCCATTGTGGATATAAAGTGGAAAGAGACACACTTACCTGATGCACAGATCCGGCCAGTGCAGGAGCTCCTTGATGATGATATACTGGATCTATCTGCTGCAAATGGAACAGAGGTGGCTTATGAAGGTTGGATCAGAGTAGAGTTCTGTCTACCAGCTAACAAGGACAGCGAACTGCTAGTGCCCTTACTGGTTACTACTAGCCCACTCTTTAACCCTATGATAGGTTTCAATGTCATGGAAAAACTAGCCCAGACCAACACATCTACTAACAGAGCAATAACAAATACGTTTCTACACAGTACATTCAGTACTGAAAAGGCAGGAGGGCGTCTCAGAGAACCAGATTGCAAGACTAGGAATCTCAGGTGGTACGTGACCAGGTGGAGGGATTATATCTCTTCTCTGGCCTGGGAGTGCCTAGGGATTCCCCAGTCAGAGTTAGCCGATGTGGCCGGGGAAAGGGAAGTCTGGGGCTCGCAACTGAAGCTGCTGCCCCCGCGACCCGATTTTGGATAAGCAGTTGACAATGGATGGAAAAAACACATACAGGATCTACTCAGCAAATGATAATAATACATTTTATTTAAGAAGCGCCTTTCAAGACACTCAAGGACACTTTACAGGGGGACATCAGAATAAAACATGGATAAAAAAAACAGGATGGATCCAGAAGTCAACTTCTTCCTACTCATTGCCAATCGTGATATTGAGGAAAACGGATTCTACCATCAGACTCTGTGTAGATTATCAACAGCTAAATGAAAAGACACACCCTGATCAACACCCCATCCCAAGAATCCAAGAGATCTTAGAGAATCTTGGAGGAAATTCATGGCTCACAGTGCTTGATCAAGGTAAAGCATACCATCAAGGTTTTGTCAGTGAAGAGAGCTGTGCATGTACCGCCTTCATCACACCCTGGGGATTATATGAGTGGCTTAGGATCCCTTTTGGGCTAACACATGCTCCGGCTGCTTTTCAGAGATACATGGAGGGCTGCCTTGGAGACCTGAGAGATGAGGTGTGCGTGCCCTACCTTGATGATGTCTTGGTCTTCAGTAAGGACTTTGACCTCCATGTGGAGAATGTGAGGAAAGTCCTGCAGAGACAAAAGAGCTGTGGAATCAAACTTAGACCAAAACAAAGGGACTTCTTTAAGAAAGAAGTGTGCTATGTGGGACGTGTCCAGGGCTGGACTGGGACAAAAAAATCGGCCCTGGCATTTTTGGCTTAGACCGGCCCCTCATAATTAGCAGAGCACAACCGGAAAAAGACCCCATAACTTTTTGCCTTTAGGCTTATTAGAAATCTACAGTTTATTATTACTTTAGAAGTCTATCAAATAACCATTGTGGAAAGCAAATAAGTACATTTACTCAACACATAGTTGAGTAAAGGTATATTCTATTTCAAGCATAATGTATCATCGGCATCCTAGATCTCAGAAGTTTAGCGTCTGTTGTTAACTCTACCACTTTTGTCTGCTCTGTGTAGTTCAATTGATTATTTTATCCTTTTTATTGAAATCATCTCTAATATGTATTTTCTGAATTTCCCTGATATAGCAGCTCAATTCTAATTCTTCAGGTTAAAAGGTGCTCCCTTTAAAAAGCTATAAAATTGTTATATCAGGCTAAAAACAGGGCTGCTTTATGAACTCATGCAAAGCAACTTGTCTTAAAAGCATTTGACAGATCTACTCTTGTTCAATGTGGGCAAACCTTTTGCTAATAATACTTTTATACTTTTTTTTACACTTTTTAGTAATGCTTAAATTGCAAAGCTTTTACTAATCATTTAGCAGTTTTAAAATCTGTTTTTTTAAAACGTTTAACCACAGCATAGAGGGTTGCTACACATTCAAATTACTATGCAGCCTTTCAACACACCTATAACCTAAATATCTAAAATGCTATGATGGAGCCTAAAATAGACACTTAAAGGAGAACTTCGGTCGATTTAAACATGCAGCTTCATTGCTCAAGCTACCCTTGACTTCCCAGTACTGAAGACGCGAACAAATTTGGTCCAACCATTACAGAGCTCCGCGAACGGAGACTTAGCATTGAACACTAACAGCATGGGGTCAGAACTTTACACTGTGTTTTAAGCGTCTTAACATGCTCCACATCTCACACCAAAAGTTATGCAACATCAGCAGACACCTTACAACACAGCACTGTAGCGTGTATGACTCAAAATTGATAAAAAAGTAGTTAAAATAGTGTGTTTGTGCAAGGAGCTACTTACCTGTTTGTTGACATCCGTGAGTTCCGGTAGCTAGACCAAACTAGCATATCCATCGAGTGTGCACTTAACAGGCTTGACAGGCGATTGTAAGGCTCATGGCTCATGACAGGCTGTAACATGGACATGTACATTATGAACATAAACACGAAAATGCTGGATTACGTTTCCGTCTCCGCCAGTGAGGGAGTAAGTGCACGCTCGACGGATTGACTAGTTTGGTCTAGCTGTCAACAAACAGGTAAGTAGCTCCTTGTACAAACACACTGTTTTAACTACTTTTTTATTCAGTTTGAGTCATATACGCTACAGTGCTGTGTGCTAAGGTGTCTGCTGATGTTGCATAACTTTTGGTGTGAGATGTGGAGCATGTTCAGACGCTTAAAACACAGTGTAAAGTTCTGACCCCATGCTGTTAGCGTTCAATGCTAAGTCTCCGTTCACGGAGCTCTGTAATGGTTGGACCAAATTTGTTCGCGTCTTCGGTACTGGCAAGTCAAGGGTAGCTTGAGCAATGAAGCTGTATGTTTAAATCGACTGAAGTTCTCCTTTAATGCTCATCCGACACTTCTCAGCATTGACCGTTTGCTGTTTTATCAGAATAAGGTGCCGTGGCTGCCAGATTTTGAGAAGTATGCAACACCAATTAATATCGATACTAATCAATCGCCATTGCTCATCATTATCATGTAATTAGAGTTCTCAACGGGCCTGAAAATTACAGTCCAAACCCGACACAGCGCTACACACCCGCATGAATTGTCTGCCCCCCCCACCCCTCTTTAACTCGGCCAGTGCCCGCGGGTCCGGTCGGGTTTGTCGGGCCGGCCCGACCCGTTGAGAGCTCTTCATGTAATAGAGCTAACGTTCCCTCCATCACCTCACAGTCCCTGTATTAACGTTACTACCTGCTTACCGGCTGTACTACACTGTCCCTGTCAGTCAGCATCATCTCTGCTGCTCCACTCCTGCCCGCTGCTGCTGTCTTCACCTTCAACCTGCTGTTACTGGATCATTGCTGTCTCAGAGGACGTGGAGGCTACAGCAGCCCCTCCAGCGAACATGTCTGTGATTTTAGTACGTTTTGCAGCATCTACAGTGAGATTCTTCTCTTAGCTCGCAACTTCTCCGCACCCAATTTCTTTCTCTTTGGTTGCTCCATGTTGTCAGTCCTCGCGCTCGACAACACTTTGAAACTAGCAGAAGTTACAGGAGACAGCGCAGGGAGGGGTGGGGCCGCCTTCGTACTATATCCTGATTGGCTCAGTTCACTGTCTATATTGAAGACGGACCAATGGGCCGCCCCCTCTAGAAAAAAAAAAAGGAGGGCTGAGAGAGATTGGATTAGTCCAATGTCCTTCAAGAAAATCAACCAATGGGCCATCGCGGTCGATAAAAATGATTTATAATAAAACTTTTGGATTGAATTATGAAAGCCCGGCCCATAAATGTGCGTTGGCCCACCGGGCATTGCCCGGTATGCCAGATGGCCAGTCCATGCCTGGACGTGTCATTTCAGAGGAAGGGATATCGGATGAACCCAGCAGAGGTAGAGGCTGTTCAAGCCCTAAAGGAAACAAGACCTAAAGCGGTCAGAGAGGTGAGATCTCTGGTTAGCTTCCTGGGCTACTACAGATTATTCATCGCTGATTTCTCAAGGATTGCCAGACCTCTCTATGAGTTGCTGTCCAACCCAAAAACTGAAAAGAAACAGACAAAGAAGGGTTGGGGATGTTGCTCCCCACGACTGCCTCCAACTCCGCCAGTAGAGTGGACAGCTCAACATCAGCAGGTGGTAGACAAGTTAGTCCAATCATGGCATATTCTGATCTTGAGAAGCCGTATGTGTTACGTGTATCTGAGGAAGGTCTTGGGGCTGTTTTATACCAGTGTCAAGGAGGAGTACAGAGAGTGATCGTATACAGATCACGAACACCCACCCCAACAGAGAAGAACTACAGGCTCCACTCAGGGAAATTCCTAGCTCTCAAGTGGGCAGTGACTGAACGATTCCGTGATTATCTCTTTCATGCCCCTCACTTCACAGTATACAGCGACAATAATCCCCTGACATTCGTGATGAAGACAGCAAAGCTAAATGTTGTGGGACATCACTGGGTGTCGGAGTTAGCAGATTTCCGCTTCACTCTGAAATACAGACCTGGAAAGGTCAACCAAGATGCAGACTTTCTCTCTCGTCGACCAGCAGAAATGGACAAAATTATGAAAGAATGCACAGAGGAGCTTAAATCAGAGGACATTGCAGCAGTTGGAGAGGGACTGGAAGCCCAGAGCACAGGTAACACTGACTAGATATCAGCCATCACATGCAATGAAAACGTGCTGAGCTGAAGTGTCATGACTGTAGATTCTAGTCCTTTGGTTATATTCAGATTTTGGGTCTGTGTCTTGTGTTTTCTTGTATTTTGATTTCCATGTCTTTGTATCGTGTCTTGTGTCTTTGTTTTGATTTTCCATGCCCCACTGTGTCTCTTGTCCTTTAAGTTTCTCCTATGTTCTCCCCTCTGTCTGTTGTATTGTTCCCTTCACGTTTTCTCATGTGCTCCTCCCCCTCGTCACCACACCTGGCCTCCTCCCTCCTCTCTCCTCACCTGTTCCTCGTCTGTTCATCAGTGTCTATGTATTTAGTCTGTCTTCCCTTCACTCCTTGTCCGGTCATTGTATTTGTCAGCCCCTGTCTGCTCCTGCTCCTGCTCATGCGTCTTTTCCCAGTTCCCCTTGGTATGTGTTTTTGGATTTTTGCATTTTGCATTTTGATTTGAACTTTGGTTTTGATTTGTACTTTGCCTTTTTCGGTTGTACTTTGTCTTTTGTCCCTTTTTTGTCTTTTGTACCTGGCTCCCTTGGTTTTTGTGTTCAGCTTTAAATAAAACTCGCTTTTGTTTTTCCCCATATCCTTGCCTCCTGTGAGTAACTGTGTTTGGGTCCACCTCTCCTTTCCATAGTCTTCCCCAAGGCCGGATACCCAATGGGCTTTATGGGCACAGGCCCAGGGGCCCACGTGCACCATGGGGCCCAACGAGCCAGCGCCTCCGCAAAAAAACAAAAAAAAAACATGATTTTTTTTGTCGGTTTATTATGGCGAATTTAAGTTGCACACAGTTAAAGAACTACACCCTAAGTTATTTTAAAACAGATTATTATTGTCATTACTGCTATTTGTATAATTTGTTAATTTAAAAGTTCATTTTTGGATGGATGTTTGTTAATACAGTACAGTAATGTATGAGTCATCTTTCAGAAACGTATTTCTTGAGATTGCACAAAAACAAGAGACTACACATAAAATAAATAGGTTTATTTACAAAAATAAGGTGTTACAGTATAACAGGGTGACGCAAAGTGTATTCTGTAATAAATAGCACTACACATTATGCATGAATAATGTACGGTTACATTAAGAATGTTGGAGTGGTAGATATCGCCACATGTGACTTAATGGACTTGGGAGGCCTACCAATGTACCGATGGATAAAGACGACACAACTACACAGGAGAAGAAAGAGTTAATTATTTATCCAGTATTAATGCTGTGGTAGTCACCAGGGCCCGTATTCACAAAGACTTTTATCTTAATGTTAGGAGTACTCCTAAATCGGACTAAAAGTTTTTATGTAGGAGTTGTTTCTTTTTTTTTGGAATACTTTATTTTGAAGTTTTCAGTTATGCAGAACAATACAACTCATTCCCACAGACAGAATAACATAAATAATAAGACAAATAAATAACAAGATAGTAGAATTATTTGGGAAAATAAATAAAGACACATAATCTGTATATATAATTTATAATAAGAGGAAAAATAAATAAACAATTAAAAAAAAGAAAAGAAAAAAGGGACATTATGACTGTTGTGTCAAAGACACTTCAAACATTGTACCTGGACGTTATTATTGATCGTTAATCGTTATATTGAACCAGTTCAAGGTTTACAGAGAGTCTACAGCTGTTAGGGGTAAAGTTTCGATATATTCAATGAAAGGTTGCCAGATACTCAAAAAGGTGTTGTATCTATTTCTTATGACATATGTGATCTTCTCTAGAGGTAAGCATGTCATCATTTCTGATATCCATTTAGATATGGAGAGAGGGGAGTCAGATTTCCAGGTCAATGCGATGCATTTTCTGGAAACAGTAAAAGCTATGTCAATAAACTTCCTGGAACTCTGTGTTAAATTCAAGTTTGTTGTATTTCCTAAAAGACAGAGTCCTGGATCTAATGGAATCGGTGTTTCCATGATTTTAGTTAGTGTGTCACATATATCATACCAAAATGTGGTTACTTTAGCGCACTGCCATATGCAGTGCAACATGGTACCCTCAGCAATACCACATCTGAAACATACATTTGAGATTGAGGGGTTGTACCGGTGTAATTTTTGGGGGGTGAGGTAGAGGTGATGAAGGAAATTGAAGTTAACCAGTTTGAATCTGGCATTTATAGTGGCAAATAAGCTGTTCTGACACAAGCGAGACCACAGGTCCTCGTGTATTTTAATGCCCAGGTCGGACTCCCACCTCTCTCTTGATCGGTGTATATTTTGTTTTGGATACTCTTCCATTATTGTTAAGTACACCTGGCTAATAAAATGCTTTGGGCCTTTATTATTGTGAAATATTTCCTCCATCTTTGTCAGGTTAGGCAATGTCATTTGTTCCCCCCAGCTTTTCTTCAGGAATGTCCTGAGTTGTAAATAACAAAAGAAGTGCTTGTTGGACAAGTCATATTCAGCTTTTAGTTGTTCAGAGGGCATAAGAGTCCCATTACTATAGCATTGTTCAAAATACATTATTCCTTTATCATGCCAGAGCTTAAAAAATTTGTTATCAGAGAACATTGGTATGAGTTTATTTTTCCATAAGGGTGTTTTGGGTGATAAATCAATCAATTTTATGGACTTCATACCATGATCTGATCAGGTGGATAGTAAGTGGGTTTTTGGTTCTACCAATAATACTTTTGGGATTCCATTTATAAATAAAATCGCTTTTCACCTCTTCATCAAGGTCATATATTTCAATTTGTGTCCAAGAGGCTGTCGACTCTTGCTCAAATAAGGAATAAGAGAAATCTCATTTGTGCTGCCCAATAATAGAATTTAAAGTTGGGGAGTCGGAGGCCACCCATCTTGTAGTCCCATGATAGTTTCTCTATACTTTTTTTATTAAGGGTTTTAAAGATGTTATTCGGGATTGGGATAGGAAGCGACTGAAATAAGTACAGTATCTTAGGCAGAATGCTCATCTTAATGCAGCTGACTCTGCCATATAAGGTGAGGGGTAGGTCTGTCCACCTGTTAAGGTCTCTTTCTATGTTTTGGATCAGGGCAGGGAAGTTCAGTTTAAATAGATTTTGCAAGTTATTATCCACCTGGATACCCAAGTATGTAAACCCATTTGGGGCCCATTTAAAGGAGTTTGTTTGGTATAATTCACTCTGGTCGACTTTAGTTAGAGGAAATATTTCACTTTTTCCATAGTTTACCTTATAACCTGATATTGAGCTATAACTGCTCAGGAGAGCTTGTAACTTGCTAAGAGATTGATTTGGATCTGTGAGAAATAAAATTACATCATCAGCAAATAAACTAATTTTGTGAGTTTGTTGACCAACCTGGACACCTTTGATGTCTGGATCTTGTCTCACTGCTTGCGCCAGTGGTTCTAATGCCAATACAAAAAGCCTGGCTGAAAGTGGGCAGCCCTGCCTGCTGCTTCTTTGCAGTGTGATAGGAGTTGAAATTATGCCATTCGTGGCTATCTTTGCCTGTGGCTTATGATATAGGGTTTTCACCCAATTAATAAAAGATGTGCCAAACTAAAAGATGTGCCAAACCCAAATCTGTCGAGAATCTTTAGGAGATACGGCCATTCAAGGCGGTCAAAGGCCTTTTCGGTGTCTAATGATGCACTATGTGCAATAGTGGGATCACTTCTGGTGTTTGCTAGATGAATAATGTTGAAAAGTCTGCGAAGATTATCAGTTGCAAGTCGTTTGTTTATAAAACCTGTTTGGTCTATGTTAATAAGTTTTGGGAGGAGCCTATTTAGTCTATTGGTCAAAGCTTTAGAAATGATCTTAAAGTCTGCATTAAGCAGGCTTATCGGCCTATAAGAGGAGCATTTTTTGGGGTTCTTATTTTTCTTTTGAATAACTGTTGTTAAGGCCGTTGAGAAGGATTCGGGCAGGGTTTGAGTTTGAGTTGCCAATTTTACAACGTCCATAAAAAGAGGGACAAGCAAATCTTTAAACTCCTTATAAAATTCCGGGGGGAAACCGTCTTCACCAGGAGATTTATTAGAATTTAAAGAGGAGATGGCTTTTTCAATTTCTTTTTGTGTGAGGGGGGAACTTATCTCCTCCTGTTGCTCCTCTGTTAATTTTGGTAGGTCTATGTTTGTTAAAAATGAATCGATCATGCTAAGGTCATCTGGGGATTCCGTTGTATATAGTGAGGAGTAGTAGCTTTTAAAACAGTCATTAATTTCTTTTGGATTTCCTGTCACATTCCCATTTTCCGTTTCTATGGAATTGATGGCTCGTGAGGCCTCTTCTGCCTTCAGCTGCCAGGCCAGAACTTTCTGTGCATTCTCTCCCAATTCATTATGTCTCTGTTTGGTTCTAAGGATATTTTGTTCTATTCTATAAGTATTCAATAAATTATATTTAAGCTTTTTGTTTACTAACAATCGATATATTTCTCTGGAGCGTGACATTTGATGTTCTTTCTCTAAACGTAAGATTTCCTTCTCCAACTCATTAATTTCAGCCGTGTGTTTTTTCTTCAGGCCGTTGGTGTAAGAAATAATCTGTCCTCTCAAGTAGGCTTTCATTGTGTCCCATATTAGGAAACTATCAGAGGTGGAGGGGCAGTTTGTTTCACAAAAGAACTTAATTTGGTTCCTAATGAATTGGCAGAAATCAGGTTTCCTGAGTAGAGTTGGGTTCAGCCGCCATCTATATGGACCCTGTACCTTCTCTGGTATTAACAACGAAAGCGTCAGTGGAGAGTGGTCTGAGATAATCCTAGGTAGATATTCTGATTCCAGGACTCTATGGGTTAGTTGGTTAGATATGAGAAAAAAATCTATCCTTGTATGGGAATTATGTGGGCATGAATAGAAAGAGTAATCCCTAGTTGCGGGGTGTAGGTGTCTCCAGGCGTCACAAAGGTTTAGGTCTTTCATAAAGGCTAGTGTGGATCTGGCTGCTTTAGTCCTTGTCACTACGGTGTTTGATGACCTATCCAGGACTGGGTCGAGGCAAAAGTTGAAATCTCCTCCTATCAATATGTTCCCGGAGCATTCAGACACTTTAAGAAATAATTCTTGAATAAAGGAGTGATTGTTATAGTTTGGGGCATACACATTTAGGAGTGTCCAAGTTTCAGAGTACATATTGCCTTGAATCAATACATATCTCCCAGCTGGATCAGAAATATATTTTTCCATAGAAAAGGGTAGATTCTTTTGTAACAATATTACAGCTCCCCTTGCTTGTGAGTTAAATGAAGATGCATATACTTGCCCTACCCATTCCCTCTTTAACTTTTGGTGCTCAATTTTAGTTAGGTGGCTTTCCTGTATAAATGCTATCTCAGTTTTCAACTTTTTCAAGTAATCAAATATTAGTTTCCTTTTAACTGGTCCATTCAACCCATTTACATTAAAGGATGTGAATTTCACTACCTTAACCATGTTGTTACTTTATGGTGATACTTGATAAGTCGTCGGTAGCTTAGGCTTGGATGTGTTCATAAAGTAAAAACTTGAGTTGAGATATTCAAATATTGCGCCAGGTAACACATTGATGATAGTCAAAAAAAGAAGAGAAAAAGGTAAAACCCATCCCACAGAAAATGGAACAGTATTAATTCCCACCCATAACAGCACTGCTGTTGAACAAAAGCAGTGCAAGTCCCCAAAAGTATAGAGTTGCGTGTCTGATATCCCCAAGTGCAGACTTAAACTCCCCTAAAGCTACATCGGCAAACACCCAGCTCAGGGGTTAACACCCTCACTCTTTCTGAACAAGAGGTCAAAACAGTTATCAAATACAAGCAAAGTTGTAGTCAAATTATATGGATCAGGTCAAATTAAGTTGCAGCATCTATATTATTAGCTGTAGGATCCAAAATACTCTCAATGAATATAGTAAAAGGAAAATATGAACAAAGTTATAACTACTGTGTAAATACAGGTTACACTAACCAATCAAGAGTTTTCAGTGGAGATTAAATGTCCCAGGCTTCGGTGGACGCATAGCCAGCAGTAAACTTTTACTCAGGCTCGTCCTCATCTTCAGGATGCAGTTTATGAATGAATGACATGGCTTCTTTGGGCGTTTTAAAGAATCGTCGTTGGCCACCGTGAAGAATTCTCAACGTTGCAGGATGGAGCAGGGCAAATGGGATCTTCCTGGCCGCGAGTTCCTTCTTCACCTGATTGTATTCTCTCCGGCGTCTGGCGACAGCAGGGCTCATGTCAGGGAAAAGCATAACAGGTGTGCCATCATGTGGAATGGTGTTCCTCTCTTTTGAAGCAGCGGCGCGCAGGACCCTCTCTCTGTCTTGATATCTCAGAAGTCTGATTATGATGGGTCTCGGTTTCTTGTCGGGGGGTGGTCTGGGGTAGAGTGCTCTGTGCACCTGCTCTATGGTAATGGGGTCGGGGAAATTATCAGTGCCCAGAGTAGCGGGGAGCCAGTCAGTGAAAAACTTAACTGGGTTTGTGCCTTCACAACCCTCCGGTAGGTTTATTATTCGGATATTGTTACACCTGCTGTAGTTTTCGAGTTGGTCAACTTTTTCAAGCAGGTATTCATTCTGTTTGCGTAACTGAAGCACTGTTTTGTCCAGACCCACTAGCCTATCTTCTGCATCACTGATGCGGTTTTCAGCCTGCGTAACTCTCGTGACCAGACAGTTCATTGTTTTATCCAGCTTTGTGATAGCATTGTTAATCTCCGTCAGCTTGGAATCAAGTTGAGAAGCGAGTTTTTGGTTTCCTTCTCGTATCTCTCTGAGAATATGAGCCAAACTCTCACCTGAGTTTTCCCTTTCTTCGCCATGCTCGTCATGTCGGGTGCTAGACTGTGGATGGCTAGAGCTAGCTTTAGCATTTTGCGCATCCATCATAAGTGCAGGGCCAGCAAGGTAGTTTGGTTTCCCTTCGGATCTGGTATTCATGCACTTGCTTGAAGTCGACTTTAGTTCAGAGTTTGGGTGGTGTAAGTCAGTAAAAGGATAATTTTAACTAGGAGTTGTCGGGAGCTCTCGGAAGCACGTCCGTCTATCCTCGCTGCATAACGTGACTCCGGAGTTGTTTCTTAAGAGTAATTCACAAAGCCGCTGAGACCTACTTTTAGTTATGAAAACAGTGAACTCCTAAACTAGAAGTAACTCTCTGTTGCTATGGATGACGTCATTTTATAAGGATGCGGTGACAACGGTGATTGGTTGTTGAGTGACAGGGCAGTCAATTGGAAAGTCATTTAGGCTACGCAATGCATTAAGTGAAAATAAGGAAGTTCCCTACAAGCCCATGACAAAGCCTTTGAAAAGATATTGGATAAAGAAATGTATTTATGAGGAGAATTAAGTGCGCACCCCACCCCCCCCACCATTTTGGGTGCAAATTCAGAAGGCTCATCAGAAGAGCGAAATCTCGATAGATGATTAGATGGATTACATGCATGGCAGCATGCGATAAGGAACATTTTTCCATCTTTCAACAGGCTCACCAATTATATTAAAAATATCCATATCTAACAGTTATGCTGCTCCAGCAAGGGTTCTGGTGCGATCGACTGGGGGGATAGTATCAGAAAATCCGAGTTAAAACACAGACTTTGCTTATCCTATGTGAATGTGCCGCATGAAACACGGACGTGGTGGGATAATTTCTAAATCACTTGAGGTCCCCAGGTAATACTAGTCCCGTGCAAAGAGCTGCATTTTCCCCGTAGCCCCCATACCTGTATATCTGTGTTGCCAAACATTTTAACTGCGACGATTGTTTCAGTTGATTGGGAACGTTATTGCGTCCCTCACCAACTCAACCGCAACTTCAATCCCTTTGCGGTCCATCTGATATCGTTTTAATAATTCCCTGTTATTTAGCGTCTCCAAAACATTCAGCTGTGACCAGGTCTTAGCGAGTTAGGAGTCCTCTGGACTACTTCTAAGGTCTCCCACACTTAGGTGCTACTTTTAGGCTTAAAATGTTTTGTGAATAACTCTTATTTTCAAAAATTAGGAGTCCTAAAGTTACGACTGACACGCCCATTATTTTTAGGAGTTGCTCCTAAATTCGCCTGTTAGGAGCTACTTTTAGCCTTAAGATTCTTTGTGAATACGGGCCCAGATGTGTAGTTATTGATGTTTGGATGATTATATAACTGTATACTAGTCATAATTCATCTAAAGATGTCTTATTTTGATGTAACATAAGTGCATATTTGTTTAACTATAGCAAAGTGTTTTGCCAACATTTTATTTTTTTTAGTAGGGGAGGGTGTAGCGCACAGAAATAATATTCTGTATTTCTTGTTGAATTTATATCCAGTCATGTTCAGTTTAAACATATGTCTAAATAAGTGCTTTAATTCATTCATTGTGTTTTTATTGCCATGGTTACAAACATCATTTGTTAATACTTACCTGTGAGAAAGATGGTGTACTTGCCCTTTAAGAAGGGAGCGCTATCCCTTTAAGAGAGAGAAAACATGAAGAAGCCGTGTTTAAGCCAAAGAGCAGTAGTGGGGCCAAGTTGTTGTGCTTCCCAGATAGCAGAAGACATTAATTCAATGTTGGATTTTGGTCAGATTGGTTATTTTTGGTTGAGATTGAAAAATCTATGTTTATTCAGTGTTTAATTACAGTTACCATTTCAACGTTTGAAAAACTGTTGTTGAATCAATGTAGTATAGATGATGATTTTTCAATGTTGAAATGCCCTACAATGAATTGACATCGTTTCAATAGCCCCATTCACACTGGCTTTTGGGTGTGGCTTTCATAGCCAATTTCCACTGGCCAGGGGTGAAATTTCGCTCTGGCCCTGATCTGCCTCTGGGGGTACTATCAGGACCGTATTATTGGAGAACCATACCAGTGTGAACGGGTAAGCCGGGTCCTTCACTCAACTTAATACAGAGAAATGTCCGACAAAGTAACGTTACATGACAAAACAAAAGTAACGTAGAAACTGTAACTGTCTTTGGCAACTTATATGAGGAAAAAAATACCACAGCTGTACTTGGAGAAGTGTCCGTCCTCCTGTCTGTTCTTCCAACTCTTCGTCACATTTCTGCCCGAGCGTCTGTTTTTAACTTTAACTCATCGAGTGTTTGTGATGAAAATAAATTACCATGATGGTCAGCCCTCTGGACCGAGACGTCAGTGAACTTTCCTCCAGAAAAGGGCCTCATACCCCAGCGAGTGAGGGTGTCAGATTGACAGGGCAGGGGGGACACCAGGAAACCCCTTGAAAACACACCAACGTCATCATCATGACGTCACCGTCACACCTCTTTAGGAGCCACAGCGCTGACTTTCTGTGTGAATTCAAGGCGGTTGGTCTTTAAGGCGGAGTTGCTTCTCTCTGTGTGAATCATCACATTTCCCCCATTTTAGCTTCACTCCACTGGCTGCCTATTCAATTCCGGATCCATTTTAAAATTCTTCTATTTGCTTTGGTCTTTGGAATGGTCTTGCCCCGCCCTACCTCTCTGAGCTTCTACACCCTTATATACCCGCCCGCTCTCTCAGGTCAGATGATCAGCTGCTCCTGAGTGTGCCTAAATCTAAGCAGAAGCTCAGAGGGGACCGTGCTTTTGCTGTGTCGGCTCCTAAACTATGGAATGATCTGCCTATGCACGTTAAACAGGCCTCTTCTTTGTTTGTTTTTTTAAATCGCTTCTAAAAACCCATCTCTTCTCCATAGCTTTTGACACTTAGTAAGAGGTCGACTTGATCATATTTCTTTTTCTTATTTTGATTACTTTTATTACTTTTATTGCGTTTTTTACTCATGGTTATGCCTTTTGATTTATTGTTGTATTTTATCTTTGGGCCATTTGTGAGCTGTTATGTCTTTTTATGTATGATGTCTTTTTATTTATTTTTTTCTGTACAGCACCTTGGTCAACTTGGTTGTTTTAAAGTGCTTAACAAATAAAGTTGGATTGGATTGGAATCACCAGGGAGGATTGGAGGACAGGCGGAGGACGGACAGGAGGACAGACGCTTCTCCACATATAGTTGTGGTATTTGTTTTCCTCATATAAGTTGCTAAAGACAGTTATAGTTACTACGTTACTTTTGTTCGGTCATGTAACGATGCTTTGTGGGACATTTCTCTGTATTTAGTTGAGTGAAGGACCTGTGCAGTTAGACTGTCAGACCGACACGCCCTCGCTCCGCGCCTCCGGATTATCCGTTCACACTGGGACGGCTCACCAATAATGCGGCCCTGATACTACCTCCACATACCTCCGGTGGGACCCGCCGTCAGCGGGATGGAGAGGGTCGGCTGCGGCGCGGCCACATCATGCCGGTGGGACCCGCCGTCAGCGGGACGGAGGGCCTGCTGCGGCGCGGCCACATCATGCCGGTGGGACCCGCCGTTAGCAGGACGGAGAGGGTCGGCTGCGGCGCGGCCACATCATGCCGGTGGGACCCCCCGTTAGCGGGACGGAGGGCCGGCTGCGGCGCGGCCACATCATGCCGGTGGGACCCCCCGTTAGCGGGACGGAGGGCCGGCTGCGGCGCGGCCACATCATGCCGGTGGGACCCGCCGTCAGCGGGACGGAGGGCCGGCTGCAGCGCAGCGGCCACATCATGCCGGTGGGACCCGCCGTCAGCAGGACGGAGAGTGTCAGCGGCGGTCAGCAGCGGTCACATCTCCTCGTTGGCGGAGGAGAGGATGCAAGCCGGGGACGGAGTTGACCAGCGTCAATGGACTCCCCCGTTTCCTTACGTTTCATCCGAAGGAAACTTAAATAAGATAACAGCGCAGTCACCCTGCACACTGTGGCATCCAGGAAAGATGCAGAGGATGTGGAGGAGACATGACTGGTTAGCTGACTGGTTGGCTGGTTAGCTAGTTGCAAACTATTGTAAGCAATGCTATCCAAGACTGGAGAGCAAGTGGGAGAACCGCTGAAGCCGATTCGCTGAATGTATTTATACCACTTCCGCAGCAGGGCGGGGTTTATGCAAATCATATGGCCGCGTTACGTAACGCGGCCATGATTTGCATGATTTCTGACCCGCCCATTAAATCCTGAACACAGAAATGTTGAAAAACTGTTTGTGAGCCTAGCTCCAAAATTTAATTCTAAATGGTCGAATGGCTTTTACATGTTTTAAGTAAACACATTTATGACCTGTTTAAAGTGTTTAGAAGAAAATGGCTAATTTTGGTTTACACGGACTTTAAGGTCTTCTCCTGTGTGAATGGGGCAAATGGTGCTGATGGGGTGTGGGGAGGAGAGGGGGGACCAGGGGGGCTCATGAGACCAGCGAGATCTCACAGGACTTCACCTCAAACAGTATCCCTTTTTAAACAGCGTCTCCGCATTATCTCTGGAATGGTGGTTTGCCAATTCTCCGCTGATGGTGATTCACACAGAGCGAAGCATCTCCGCCTTCACGTGTGTAATTCACACAGAAAGCCGGCGCTGCGGCTCCTAAAGAGGTGTGACAGTACACGTCATGTTGATGACGTTGGTGTCTCCCCAGGTGTTCCCCCGTTAATCCAAAATCCGCGGACAGTTTATAATCATATAGATGCTGTTATAATGTGTAGTGATTGAGATCCTGACCCACCAAACATCCTGGAAAGTGACGGAGTGAAGTTTTTCACGCTAAATTACATAATTATACATAATCACCATCAGTAAACAGGACGCTGTCTGACTCTGTCACTCGCGGGGACGGAGGCTGTTTTCTGGGGGAAAGTTCCCTGAAGTCTTGGTCCGGAGGGCTGACGGTCGCGGTGATCTATTTTCATCACAAACACTCGGTGAGTTACAGATTTTTGCCGGTGACAGACGCTGTTTTTTGAGCAGAAATGTGAGGAACAGTCGGGAGGACAAACGGAGGACGGACAGGAGGACGGACGCTTCTCCACGTACAGCTATGTGCATCAGAACTGCAAGGGACATAGAGAAGGATATCCTTAAGGAATACGAGGAAACTCTGCATAATGAAAGTGCAAATTTATACCCATGTGTGAATAGGAAACCATCCTTTACAATCTCTCACGTTTCCCAACTAGATACACCACCAGCTTCCCACATACACTTGGAAAATGAGCGTTATGTATAGCATAATGTAAATATAATTAAAATTCTATCAATTGCTGTGAATGTTTAATTTTTATTTTCAAGGCCAAATCCTGTGTACATGGAGTCAGATGGGGAGCCAGAAACCAGCAATGTTAAGAGAAAATTTGCCAAGCCACCTGCTATTCAATTTCCAGGTTCAGTGGCGACAATGTCAATTATGACACTAACTGCTACAACTACTTTAAGTATTGCCGTGTATAATTCTACTTATTTGTTAATACAGTGCTGCCAGAATCAAACAAGTATCCCTCTCTACAAGCATTGGTATGTCATTGCTTATTACAATGGCAGATACAAAATGTAATTGCATCTGAGCTTTAATTTACAAGCATTTAGTTCCTCTGTCAATACATGCAATTATATCAGTCATGTGATATGTTTTGAAAAGTTACAGCTTTATTCCTGTCTTGTGTTCCCTTCTTTCAGCCTCTGGAGGAAGCTACTCGGAGGATGTTCAATCATTTGACCAGCATAATAATGATAAGTGAACCACTTCACATTACTACCTCAGGGTGGACAGATTTTAAATGTGCTTTGTCTGAGTTATCGCAATCATAGTTTATGTTTTGTGTTCTCTCATTTTAGGCTTTTGTGAGAAACTTCTTGGCAGAGCTAGAGTCAACAGATCTCTGTAATTATGGTAAGTAGACAAATAGGCTACACATGGCTATGTGATGCCCTCAGCCACTCTTATTGTGTCTAAAGTCAAAAGTTTTTAACACCAGACATGCCAACCAATCTCAAATGATGCCATTCGATGGCCAATCAATCTGGGCATCCTTAGTATGAAGCTATGGGCCATGAATCAGCTATGAATAGCTATGAATCATAAAACATTGTACACATTGCATTTTATATGGATTTTTAACCCATTTAGACGGGGAACCCCTATATGTAACTATACCTTTCAATCCGGAAACCTCTTTTGGGTTGTTGTTGCTATCTACAGTATATAGCAACATCATTTTTTGGAATTTTTGAATAAATATATTCTGAGACACAGAGTAGACATAAACTGTGCCATTGTTTAACGAGTATTAGTTTGGATCAACTATATGAAGATAGGGTTGAAAAACGTTGAAGTCCGCCTGAAAATCTAGTACACTAAAAAGGACACACTGGACATTTATGTCACTTTGGAATGGAACTGCAGCTGCAGAACTGCAGCATTCATATTTTTAATTTGACAACTTTATAACACTTTTTTATTCCTTTCTTTTTGTTTCAGAGTCTGCTTGCAATTTGACCGCAAGTATTGCAGTACAGAGATGCACTGCAGAAGTGGCTGCATTACGCACTAGGGATGGGCAATGATTTTCGATTATTCGAATAGTCGTTATATCATAAATATTCGATTAGTAAATCATGTCTGAAAAAAAATATTCCTTTGATTTACTGGCGCCGTCCGCACAGGGGCAGTATAGCATTTGATACGCTGTGTGATGGGCTGACGTTAGATACCACCGTAGAAGAAGAAACAAGCCGGAGCCATGGAGAGAGTGCTGCAGCCGTCAAAAAGTTCCATGTGGAACTATTTCAAAAAAAACAAATGAAACATAACATAGGTGCAGTGTAATCTCTGCGAGGCAAAGGCGATTATTCGAAAAATAATCGATTAGTTCCCTGTGATTATCGAATAGTAGTTTTGCTTGAAATGCCCATCCCTATTACGCACCTGAGAGGAGTGGCGGGGTACCAAGAAAAGAAAAGGCAAAGAGTTAGATGGACAAATGAGTTGAATCTTTAAAGCTACTATGCTCTTATGTTCAGTTCATGTTGAACTGGGGTCCTATTTGTAATGTTTGTGTCCCCTGGATTTTCAGGGCTAAGGTAGCCAGATAATTCATTAAGATGTTTGTTTATGTTGAACTGTGGTCCTATTTCTGAAGGACATTTGTCATGTTTGTGTCCCCTGGAGTTTCAGGACAACTAGATAATTATCCACCAAAGCCAAGCAGGAAACCTTACAAGATGAAGAGGTGTGTGTGCTAAAAAAAAAAAAAAAAAAAGTACAAAAGTGTAATTGTTTTTGAATATTTAATAAATAACTTATTGAATAATGGTCTGTTTTGTTGGGGGGTTTTTTGTTCATAGAGCATGCAGTAAAGCAGCTGTTGTCAACCTTGATTTCTTAAAAAGAATTGAAATGGCCAATCTAATGGGGTTTTTAATGAGGCATATTAAAAACATATAAAGGAAGGTTGAAAAGAGTTGAAATGGCCCTTTAATAATAACCTTGTTTCAATGTATAATGCAATGCATGTAGTAGAATCAATGTTGATTCAATTCTACATTCTTTCAATGTTGATCATATCATAGTTGAATAAAGGTTGATTCATTGTCAGAATTGATTGGACATTCAACATTATTTCAATGTTGATCATAGCGAGCACAGTCAATGTATATTTCAATATCTGACATCAATGTTGATTCAATCCAACGTTATTTCAATGTTGATCATATCATAGTTGAATAAAGGTTGATTCATTGTCAGAATTGATTGGACATTCAATGTTATTTCAATGTTGATCATAGCGAGCACTTTCAATGTATATTTCAATATCTGACATCAATGTTGATTACAGTCTTCAGCCTGACAATATCTCAATGTTGATTCAATCACGTTTTGCTGTCTGGGTTGACTTTGAACCGTGGACAATGTTAATAAACGTTCCGCAAAAGCAGAAGAATGCGTCTCTGGCCCGTCATTTTTGAGGGTGCAACAGTGAGTAGCATAGATAGTCCCAAAATTTCTCACGCACAGCCCACTTCAATGCGAGAAACTGCAGTTTTTCACAATACAGATGGTAATTGTGCTTGGCTGGTGTCAGTGTCCTTGATCCATATCCAACAACTCTCAATATTCCATTCTGGCGCTGATATAGGACAGCTCCTAGGCCTTGGTCTGATGTGTCAGTATTTAGTGCGAAAAAGCAAATAAAAGTCAGGATACTCAAAGACATGTAGATTTGTTAGGAGGTTGACCAGTCATTCAAGGGCTTCTTTTTTTTTTTACGAATGTATTTATTAGTTTTTTGTTTGCAAATTACAGCAAATCGAACAGCAAGTCGCTATTACATGCAACAAAGCAAACTTTTCTACCTGTTCTCCCTCCCATCCCCTCTTCCCCTCACCAAATAAGTATAGGAAAGAGGTGTGAAAACAATGAAAATAAAATAAAAATAGAACAAACAAAAACAAACAAACAAAATAAATAATAATAATAATAATAAAAAAATACAAATACAAATTGAATATATATATATATACATACAAAACATATATACATGCCCACATGGACACAGATACAAATACATATACATATATGCACACCCTCACTTTGATTAAAAAAACGTATAAGTATTGGAAACAGTTATAACATTGATGCATTTCAAGGGCATTTCTCAGGACATTATATCACACCACATGGACATTCTACTCTCTCAGAGCCTCCTGCTGTAGCATGTTACCAACATTTGCATCCTGTCTTAAAAAAGATATAAAAGGTCTCCAGATGTCATCAAAAACATGTTGCTTCTGTCTAATAATGTATGTTATCTTTTCCATTGTCATGTTTGATGCCATCTCTTTAATCCACCTGCCAATTCTTGGTCCATCAACATTTTTCCAATTAAGGGAAATGATACATTTGGCTTGTAATATACACATATCTACAAATCTAGATTCTTTATTTTGTAGTTGTGGGATAGTTGGATATATACCCAGAAGAAAAAGCTTGGGGTCCAGTGGTAACTTCTTAGCTAATATTTGATCAATCATATTAATAATATCTTGCCAGAAGGATTTCACTTTGATACATTCCCATACACAGTGGTACAACGTTCCTCTCGCTTTATTGCACTTAATACATGTATCAGGGATGTTATCATTAAACTTGTGCAGTTTGACTGGGGTTATGTATGTACGCATCAGCCATTTATACTGAATAAGTTTCAGGTTGCTGTTAATTGTTTGTTTCTGAACTTTCATACATGCCCCTTTCCAGTTTTTTTTGTGATATTTCATCCCCTATATCTGCATTCCACTGTCTCAACTTATGATATGAAGATTCGTCAGACCCAGATATGAGCAAATCATACAGGGATGAAATTAAACCTTTACCATAACAATGTCCCGTAATTGCTGTCTCTAATGAGGAAGTAATAGGTCTGTCCAATGAATAGTGTTGAGATGACGATATAAAATTCCTAATTTGAAGGTATTTAAAGAAATGCGTTTTTGGAATGTTATATTTGGTAGATATTTCTGAAAAGGACATAAATACGCTATCTTTTCTGTACATATATTGCACTTTCCTTAATCCCTTTTCAGCCCATGTTCGAAATCCTGGATCACTACTCCCTGGTTTGAAAAAGGCATTACCCCAAATAGGACTAAAACGTGACCAAGACGGATTGATGTTCAAATATTTACAAGTATCGAACCAGATGTCAATCATATTTATACAATAGGGTTGTCTGTACTTTTTCCTCAGACTTTTCCGATCCGCTGAATACAAAAACAAGTTAAGTGGTAAGCTAGGCCTCACCGAGCAGGATTCCAAGTCTATCCAGGCAGGGTTTTTTCCAGACGAGAAGAAGAACATGATGGACCGCAGTTGAGTTGCCCAGTAGTACCACTTGATATTTGGGTACTGAAGGCCTCCTCGGTCATATGGAAGATATATTAAGGATAAGCGTAATCTTGGACGTTTATTTTGCCAAATAAAGTTGGTAAACAATTTTCTAGTTCTAGTAAACAAAGAAGAGGGAGGGGGTAGGGGGATATTTTGGAATAAATAAAGGTATTTAGGAAGGATGTTCATTTTCAGAATATTTATCCTGCCAATCATTGATATTGGTAATGATGTCCAGCGTTCTAGAGATGAGGTCGTAGTTTCCTGCAGTGAGTCATAGTTTATTTGAGAAATCTTGTTCACCTCAGGGAAAATTTTTATACCCAAATATGTGAAGTTATTTGTAGAGTTAAAAGGAGAGACATGAACATTGCAATTTATCCTATCTGATTCATTAAGTAACATTATAGAAGATTTTGAGTAATTAATTTTGTATCCAGATATTTTCCCAAAGGTTTCAATAAGATCTATGAGTGCTGGGATGGAACTATTTAATTTTTTCAGGAACAAAATTACGTCGTCTGCAAAAAGGGCTATTTTATGTTCCAGCTGACCCTCCCAAATTCCATAAATATCTGTTCGCGTCCTAATTGCTATTGCAAGAATAAACAGTAATGGGGATAGAGGGCTTCCTTGCGGACAACTTCTACAGATATTAAAAGGTTTAGAGACCACATTATTGGTTAAGACTTCTGCAGTAAGTCCTGTACAAAGCAAACTGACCCATTTACAAAATCTATTTTCAAAGCCAAAGCGGGTAAGCACTTCGAACAGATAAGGCCATTCGACGCGGTCGAAGGCCTTCTCTGCATCAAGTGAAAGCAAGGCCGTGTCTTTCATCGCTCTTTGACTGTGTAAAATATTCATACTCGCCTGACATTGTGAAACCCTTGTCTACCTTGGATGAATGCATTTTGATCCCCTCCCACTAGCTGAGGAAGTTGGCTTTCTAATCTTCTTGCAAGAACTTTGCATAATATTTTTATATCTGAATTTAGGAGGCTAATTGGCCGCATATTTTCACATTTTGTATTTGATTTTCCGGGTTTTGGAAGCAGTGTAATTAAGGCAACCCTCATGGATGCGGGAAGGAGACCATTTCTGAAGGATTCCTGAAACATCTCCAATAAGGGTGTCAGTAACTTGGACTGAAATGTTTTATATAGATCTATGGGAATTCCATCAAGGCCTGCCACTTTTCCAGCCTGCATAGAGCCCATCGCATCTGCTATTTCCTGTTTTGTTATTTCTTCATCTAATGTCTTGCTCTCCTTTTCAGAAAGTTTGGGGATATTGAGGTCATTAAAAAATTGTGTCTGCCCATCCAGGCTGGAAGAGCACTCAGAGCTATACAGTCTCTCATAGAAGACCCTGAAAGTCTCACTAATTTCTTCAGGGTTCACAACATTTTTCCCATTTGGAGCATCTATATAATTAATTGACCTTTCTGTTTGTTGTTCTTTAATACGCCATGCTAATATTTTCCCAGATTTTTCCCCTTGTCCATAGTATGATTGTTTGAGTTTCAATAGGTTAGATGCAGTTTTATTAGCTGATAATTCATTATACTGAGATCTGAGATTAAGAAGTTCTGTATACGTATCTGGTGAGCTAAATTTATTTGGATAGAGATCAGTTTCAAGTTTTTTAATTTTTCCTTCTAGCATCCTCATTTCAAGTTGTGCTCTCTGTTTTGTTGAACTAGTGAAACAAATGATTTGGCCCCTAATGAAGGCCTTAAATGCCTCCCACCTTATACTAGCCGATGTTTCAGAAGTGTTACATTCAAAATACAAGTCAATTTGTTTATCTAAGAAATCTACAAATGCAGGGTCCTTAAGCCACTCTGGCTGGAAGCGCCATCTTGGGGGGGTCTCTCACAAACTTATCATCTTCATATATCAAGGATATTGCTGTATGGTCAGATAAAACTATGCTGCCATATTGGCACTCTTTAATTTTGGAAACAAATAATGCTGAAACTAGGAAATAATCTATACACGAATGAGTTTTATAAGTACTAGAATAACAGGAGTATTCCACTGCATCTGGTTTTCCAAATCTCCATATATCCAATAAATTCAACTCTTTCATAAAATGGTGTATTGTTTTCCTCGACCTGGTATGAGTGTTATCAAAACCTAATGATCTATCTCTTGATGGATCCAGTGTGCAGTTGAAGTCACCAGCTATTACATAGTGTCCGGAGAGATTTGAAATTGTTAGGAATAAATTGTTATAGAATTTGGGGTCATCCTCATTTGGACCGTAAACATTTATCAGATTTATATTTTCAGATAATAAAGTACCTTGGACCATGATTTATCTGCCAGCAGGATCCCCTATAACATTATGGATTTGGAAGGGGACTGACTTATGAATCAATACCATGACTCCTCTAGCATGAGTAGTATAAGGAGCAGAAAACACCTGACCCTGCCACCTTCTTCTTATCTTATAAATATCCCCACTCAGCAGATGAGTTTCTTGTAAGAAAACTATTTTTGATTGTAAAAATGTTATCCTGCTCATCACTTGCTTTATCTTTGCAATTTTATTCAAACCTCTACAGTTCCATGAGGTGAATTTTACCTTAAAACTATCAGACATGAGTTATTTGGTTTGTATTGATAGTGCATTGGAGAAAAAAATCCCCAAAAGAAGTAAGAAAAAATAAAACAAACAAAACAAAAAACAAACAATAGAACATAAACCAGAGAAAAATAGAGAGAAAAGAAAAAGGAAAAAAGAGCCGAAAGGGTTCATGATGTGGTGAGCAATCCTCTCATTAGTCCACACATTTGGATGATTAAACATCAGTGATTAGTCTCTTCTTACAGTCTGTTTTAAATCCACTCCTTAATGATAGGGATAGACAAAAATATCAGCCATACAAAATGAAATAAGCATAGACCCCATCCTCTGGTCCATTTTAATCCCTTAAAGAGACTGGAGAAATTTGTTGGAAAAGGTGAGATCTGTCATTATGTGTCACAAGGAGCCGCGCTGGGAAGATGATCCTGTGTTTATTGATCCCCTTATCACGCAGCTTCTTTCGCACCTCATCATAGCTGCGCTGCATTTTGTGCACTCCAGCAGAAAGGTCCGGGTGAAGGCGAACTTGCTTGTTACCATATAGGATTTTCCCTTTTATTCGTGCTGCCTTCAGCACTCGCTCCTTGTCTCTGAAATTCAAGACTTTCATTATGAGAGTCCTTGGACGTCCCATGCTTGGGTTAGAAGGAGGGGTACCGATTCTGTGCGCCCGTTCAATTACCAGAGCCTCCCGTGGCTCCAGCCCCAGAGCCTCCGACAACCACCTCTCCAGAAAAGCTGCAGCTTCTTGGCCCTCTGTTTTCTCCGGCAGGCCCACCAATCTCACGTTGTTGCGTCTGCTTCTATATTCCAAGTCATCAACTTTATCAGTTAGAGTTTTTACGGTGTTTTCCAGTGTGCTGACTTTGGTTAATAGCTCATTAACGTTATCTTCAGCATCCGAAATCCATTGCTCAGCATGTGCGATGCGCCCCGTGCATTCCTGCACCTGCTTTTTCACATCGGTAATTGTAAGTTGCACAACGTCGATTTTCTTGTAAAGACCACTTTTCAAGGACATTATGGCTTTCATGATATCTTCGTTAGTTTTCTCGCCTGAATTAGATGTTTCACCATCTTCTTCCTCGCCGTCCTCCGCCATGACGAGTGACATGGCGTCGCTCATTTCTTCTTCCTCGGAGTGTTTGCATTCAAGACGTGGCTTCTGTTTGTCTTTTTTGTTGCTCTTTGGTGGCATTTTTACTTCCATGTACTCTTATATTCGCGTTGCTTAAGTTTAAATCAAGTTCTGGTTAGTTTTGTAGGATTTTTTACAAGCTAGCGGCAGAGGTCAAAAAGTCGTGACTACCTAGCACCTCGCCATAACCGGAAGTCCAGTTCAAGGGCTTCTTGATGTTCAGTAGTCAAGTCAATAGTCTCTCGGGAGGAAAACTGTGGACGTTTAGCATTTCAGGGAAAATCCTGAATTTATAAGCGATAACAGCCCAGAAACCCAGTCAGTTTCCTCAGTTAACCAACTGTTTGTGGTGTCTTGCTTGTCAGGGTTTGTAAAACTATAAGGTCTCGCGGGTCTATTTTAAGTCCTTCAGCTGGGGGCTACCCACATACCTGACTTTTTGTCTGAAAAGCTTGCAGAGGACCTTGACATGTTATCAAATGTTTTACATAATAGAATAGATGTTTATTGTCATTGTTTCAATAAACAATGAAACATGGATAGCAGCTCTTAGTTGACGAATATCAAATATAAACATCCAATATAAACTAGTATAAAAAAAATAGTTAAGAATAGTAAAAATATATACAGCAAGATAAATAGACACAAGATTCTGTACACAAGTCAGTATGTAAATGAGGTGTGTGAGGGGTGGTAATAGTGGGTGGTTTATTGCACTGGTGTAAAAGTCTTTAGAGGGGAGGGGGGTTCAAGGTTTAAGAGTCTTTATTATCCCCTAGGGGCGATTTGTTTCACAGCAAGTAGCAAACATACAACAACCACATCCAAAAAGAAAAAACATTCAACATATGGCATTTAAAAGCCTGATCACTGCAGGGACAAATGAATCTCTCCATCTATTGGTGTTACATCTCGGAAGCACGTATCTGCATCTTGAAGGAAGCAACCTGAACTCTCTGTGCAAGGGGTGATCTGGGTATGCCAGGATCAGTCTAGCTTTGGTCACTGACCTCTCTTTGTGCAGCTCGGAGTGTGTCAACATGGGCTTCAAAGGTCAGCCTATCATCAAGTATAGTTCCCAAATATTTGTACTGGCTCACAACCTCCACCTTTTCCCCAAAGATCACTGCAGGTGTGGTAACCGTACAGTTTTTTCTAAAATCGATGGACATTTCCTTCATCTTTGAGACATTTATACTTAAAAAGGAGGACTCACACCAATCATGCCACCATGCCAACCCGGACTGTACGCTGCTTCCCTAATAATAAGCCGTGGATCACCAATGACCTGAAAGCCCTTCTTAACAAGAAGAAGAGGGCGTTCAGGTCTGGAGACAGGGAAGAACTGAGGAGAGTGCAGCATGAACTCAGGGATATGCTGAGGGCCTGTAAAGACGCCTACAGGAGGAAGCTGGAGGCCAAACTCCAGCAGAACAATGTGAGGGATGTGTGGACTGGTATGAAGCAGATCACTGGGTGTAAGGTGAGCGGCAGACAGTCATCGGGCAGCCTGGAGAGGGCAAACGAGCTGAACAGATTCTTCAATAGGTTCAGCTCACAGCCTTCTGTCGTCTCCCTGACACCTCCAGACCCCCACACACCCTCACTGCCCCAAATGCTTCCTCCCCTCCCCCCTCACTCCTCTGATGTGAGCTCTCCTGTGCAGCACCTCTCCTTCTTCTCCTCCTCCTCCACCTCTTCCTCCTCGACCTCCTCCTCCTCCACCTCCTCGTCCTCCACTGAAGACACCAGCAGCCTCCCCCGCATGACTGTGACTGCAGGCCAGGTTAGGAGACAGCTGGAGAGACTCCACCAGCAGAAGGCTGCAGGCCCTGACGGTATCAGCCCCAGGATCCTGAAGACATGTGCCAGCCAGCTGTCTCCTGTCCTACAACACCTCTGAGTCTGGGTCAGGAAAGAATACCAGTGCTTTGGAAGACTTCCTGCCTTGTTCCTGTTCCAAAGAAGTGGATACCATCAGACCTCAATGACTATCGGCCAGTGGCCCTCACATCTTACGTCATGAAGGTGCTGGAGAGACTGGTTTTGGCCAACCTGAGGCCGCAGGTGAGAACCCTGCTAGACCCTCTGCAATTTGCTTACCAGTCCCACTTGGGAGTTGATGACGCTGTCATCTACCTGCTGCAACGAGCCCATTCGCACCTGGATGGTGGAGGAGGCACTGTGAGAATCACATTCTTTGATTTCTCTAGTGCTTTTAACACCATTCAGCCACTGCTACTGGGGGAGAAGCTGCGGGTGATGGGTGTAGATGACACAATGATCTCCTGGATTACTGACTACCTGACAGGCAGGCCACAGTTTGTCCGTATGGGCAGTGTTCTGTCTGATGCGGTGGTTAGTGATACAGGAGCTCCTCAGGGGACTGTACTGTCTCCTTTCCTGTTCACCTTATACACCACTGACTTTCAGTACAACACCGGGTCGTGTCACCTGCAGAAGTTTTCTGACGACTCGGCTGTTGTTGGGTGTATAAGTGAGGGACAGGAGGAGGAGTACAGGGCACTGGTAGACAACTTTGTGGAGTGGACTGGACAGAATCACCTGCGGCTGAACATCAGCAAGACCAGAGAGATGGTGTTAGATTTCAGGAAGAAGAGGAAGACGGCTTTCCAACCTCTGTGCATTCTGGGAAGGGATGTGGAGGCGGTGGAGGATTACAAGTACCTGGGTGTTACCATCAACCACAGACTGGACTGGAGATCTAACACTGAAGCTGTTTACAAGAAGGGGATGAGCAGACTTTACTTCCTGAGGAAGCTGAGATCCTTCAACGTGTGCAGCAAGATGTTGGAGATCTTTTATCAGTCTGTGGTGGCCAGTGTACTTTTCTTTGCTGTGGTTTGTTGGGGAAGCAGCATCGGAGCCAGCGACACCAACAGACTCAACAAACTGATCAGGAAGGCTGGCTCTGTGATTGGCTGCAAACAGGACACTCTGGAGGCTGTGGTGGAGAGGAGGACACTGAAAAAACTGTTATCCATCATGGATAATCCTCTCCACCCTCTCCAACTCACACTGGTCAGACAGCGGAGCACCTTCTCCGGAAGACTGCTTCAGCTTCGCTGTCGTAGCAACAGATACAGGAAATCTTTCCTGCCACAATCCATCACTTTATACAACAACTCTCTCACCTCTGCCTGACAGAGAACTCTGGTCTCTCTACTGTTTTGTTGTTTATATTATTATTGTTTATTGTTTATAGCACACTGTGCACTGTATATATACACTATGTATATATTGGATTCTATTTATGTTATGTACAAAGTGTTTTATTTGCGGACCCACTACTGCTGTAACAAAATAATTTCCCAGTCTTGGATCATTAAAGTAATTCTTTCTATCTATCTATCTATCTATCTATCTATCTATCTATCTATCTATCTATCTATCTATCTATCAGTGAAGTCCCTGACCACTGGCCCGTGATCAGGGTCATCACTGCTGAGAAGAGACAGGATGACTGAGTCGTCAGCAAACTTTAAAATATGACGCTGTGGATACTGGCTGCGACAGTCATTGGTGTATAAAATAAATAAAAGGGGTAAAAGAACACAGCCCTGAGGAGAGCCGGTAGAGGAGAAGAGGACATCAGAAAAAACCCAGGTGACCCTTACTCGCTGAGACCTTTCAGTTAAAAAGTCCATCAGACATCCCATGAAGCCAGAGTCAATGCCATAAAAACGATGTAATCTCTCAGCTAAAATATGGGGTTGAATACAGTTAAAAGCCGATGAGAAGTCAATAAAAAGTAATTTAGCAAATGTTTTCTTTCCCTCAAGGTGCTTTAAGATCATGTTTAAGAGAGTTCCTGTTGCATCCTCCACCCCCCGACCTGACCTATAGGCAAATTGAAGTGGGTCCAGATGATTTTAACTCTAGATACGAGGACCTCCTTAACAATTTTTTCAAATGACTTCATTGCTAGTGAGGTCAGGGCAACAGGCCTGAAGTCGTTCAGTGACTGAGCAGCCTTGTTTTTGGGGACAGGAACAATGACAGATTTTTTCCAAAGCTGAGGGACCCTGTGAGTCTGGAGAGACATATTAAAAAGAAAACAAAAAATGTCTGCCAGCTGTAGGCGCAATTTTTCAAAATGCGACCTCCTATGCCATCAGGGCCAGGACTTTTCCTCTCTTTGGTTTTACGAAAAAGATTAAAAACAGTTCCACTGTCAATGTGCACTGTTATATCTGAGGACACATTTTTATAACCAGAGAGCTCCTCCGTAAAATTTCTGTTCTGTTCTGAAGGGTGATAGACATTTGCAGGATCTTTATGCATCCAATATCATTGTTGTCATGTGCGAAAGCTCCAGCTCCTTCACAAAGTATTTTGTTAACTTTTTCCCTTTTTTTCATCATCAAGGTGACTGAGGTCGATTGGGGTTGCCATTGACATGGACTAGTGTTGGCGATGTTGAAACAGCACTTTTCACGATCACTGTGGGTCTTGGCATTTCAGGTGAGTCTGTTGGGATCACTTTTTTAACACAGTGGATGCTGCCAAGGGCTGTTTTTCTTGGTAGGGTGATTGCATGTTTTGTATTGTTCCCTACAGGTACAGCTACACAGGGCATCCTTTGGTTTTATACCTCCAGACAGACCTTCACCAATGTCCAGTTCAGCCAGTTGCACATTGTTGTCATCAGGCTCGAACAGGAAGACTGACACTATACACTAGACACTAGACTATACACTTGACCCAGGCCACCTGGCCTTCTGGAATGACAGTGTCTTTTTTGCCTGGAGCAGTTATGAGCAAAATCGCGATACATTCGCTTCTGACTACACTCCCCAAGGGAAGCCACCGTCTCACACTGCCCCCTACTGTCACAACCCGATATATCAACTGAACTCTTTTGGTCCAGGGAACCACATTGCTCATACAAAAATAACTCTTTTCAAGTCAGAAACAATACAGGCATAATATCTAATTAAATTGCAAGCAGTGATGATTGGGCTGTTGCGCTGTTGGAGGGTGCACACGTAAATGACTGCATGTGCACATGTTTACTGGAGGTGGTCTGAATGGGTGAAATAACACTGTCTTTTCCACTGTGTGGCACCAGAGATCACCCATCAATTATATGTCATAGTGTAGTGTATGTGGAGAAAACAACCTGTAAATGTCATGTAAATCGGATGATGTCTGCACTGCTAATGGGTGAGAGTAAGATAGTGCTTCAGTTGCCTTCATTCCAAAATGTATGCATGTGTCATGTGTCATGTGTTATGTGTGTGTGTGTGTGTGTGTGTGTGTGTGTGTGTCTGTGGTTGTTTGTGTGTGGCTTGTGGTTTTACTTCTGCTTTGTTTTTCTGGAACTTATTGTGTAAAGCACTCTGTCCTACATGTTATTTGTATGAAAAGTGCTATATAAATAAAGTCAGATTGATTGATATGAGGCTGACTTCCTGTGTCCAGTGGGTGGCGCTATGGATATGACATAGTATGGATGGGTATACGTATTCAGAGCGAAACCCTCTACATGTGTGATCAATTTGGTGTAGATGGGAAAGTGTATGTTGGAATAATAAGGACTTCCTTTTTTATGGCAGAGCATTGAAATCAACCACACTGCCATGCCTACCAGGTATAACGGAGACAAAAGATTTTGATAGCTTCTCATCTTCAAGTTCTGAGAATGATGATTAGGGGCGGGAAAAATAATTGATTCTTAGATGAATCGCGATTCGGACGTGGAAGATTCTGAATCGATTCACAAATGTCAAAAATCTATTTTCTACACGTTAATTGACAATGTTATGTTGACGGAACGCAAGAGGCGGAACTCGGAAGTGCAGAAGTGCAGTGCCTGGACAGTCGACGGCGTGCACACAACAAAAAACATGGGATGTGTCGTGAATGTCTGTACTCACAAACAACTCATGGGTGGAACAGTCTGAGGCATTTGTTCACGCCGAGCGGCTCGAGAGCAGCGTGGAGACCGCTGTTGGCTGTTGGCTGTTAGCTGTGGCGTTGAATGCGCAGTGTCCAGGTTAACTTGTGACACCTGTAACTAACTATCGGGTTTTTCTGTCATTCCGCACTGCGTTCAAATGGTTACATAAAGCTACCATTCCCAGCCGCATACATCGTTATTAAGCTGAATCCAAGTCTGGATGTTTGCTAGCAGATGTAACCTTCCAGTTGACTGGCCACATTTCTTTCATTTGTTTTAATGATTAAATATATTGGAATTAAATTAAGTGTGGATCATTATAAATACTTTGCTTTGAAAGTACCAAGTAGACCCACAGTGAGAAAAAAGTAGGAAGTGATTAGCAAACTAACAGATTTAATTATTATTAGTGTGAATGCTTCAAACATCTCCTGCTCGGGCATACGTTCACGTGGAAACACCATTCCAGCTTTAAAATGTAGGCACAAGTCCTGAGTATTTAAGTTGTATTTGAACTTTTTTCCTATGTTGTGTAGTTTTTGAACTTTGATCCTAGAATGAAGGTGAGTGATTTTGGAAAAATTCAGGGTTTTCAATGATTGTGTATGGCGGAATGTTCGTGCAGCAGAGTGGAGAGGGCCAACTGACAGAGTGAGAGAGACTCAAAAATTTGCTCAGAAATTTTCTCTTTCCGTGATGATCCTGTACACAAATTAGGCTCAAAAACTGTGATATCTTCCAGAGTTGTAGCCACACTTGTCTTCTTTCTCCCAATGTGTCTACTTTATCGGTAGGATTTACGGTTTTTGAATTATCGACCGCTATCCGACAAGAGTAGCTCTCAAATGCTCCATTTACTCCAATGTAAATCGGGAGGAGAAATTTCAAAACTGCACCCTTTTTTAACTCGCTGCCATTTCCACATTTCTGAAGCTAGGACCACAAAACTTGATATGTGTGTTCCTTAAGGCCTTTCCCGCTTGATGGTGAGGAAACTTTGCTGATGCCATGTTTGCTTTTTCGTCACGGGGCAAAGCGCACAGCCCACTCTCGCAATTTCCCGGCGGGGAATTGTCTAGCAGCATTCACACTATTGTTCTTCTGGAGTTTATCTTTATTAGTGTGAATGCTGCAAGCATTCACACTATTGTTCTTCTGGAATTTATTATTATTCTTCTTCCGTACGTTTTTTGGCACCTATCTCCTCCTACAAATCTTGACCGATTCAAACCATTCAAATATCAAAATGTTCAGCTTGTTTAGGACATGATCGGGTCTATTTTTCTCATTTCTACCTTTTATACTTTTGGAAATATTCAGCTTTTTCTGCAAAATTTTGCCCATTCACTCTTATGGGGATTTTTTCAAATTTCATTCTGCTATAACTTCAGCATACGTTCAGCTATTCAAACCATTCAAACATTCAAATGTTCAGCTCATTCAGCTCTTTCAACCTTATGCTTTTCAACTTTTCAACTTTTCAACTTTTTCAATAATTCAGCTTTTTCCAAAAAAAATTTAACATTGCAGCAGATGGGAAAAGCTTCAAATCCTCTTCAAAACTCATCGACTTTCAGCCTCATCTTCTCCCTCATACATTGAGCGAGAGACACCATTCAAACTTTAAAACGGTCTCAAGACCTTGAACTATTGGCGATGTATTCAGTTTTTAAAACTTTAGTACGGTTTTGAAAATATCGCAGTTTTAGTTTTAAGGATTTTGAGCCCGTCTTCTGATTTTATAATGGGTGTGTATTGCGTCGGTTGGAGTGGGTGACATCATCGCCAGAGTGGGGAGCCTTTCGAAGAATGGGAGTCAAAACTGTCTTCAGCTTGATTTTGATCCCACACCTTTTACCTGACATACACAATATATGGATAGAAATGTAGGAAAACTTGTTGGGTGTCAGCTGGTTGCCTCATTTCAGATGTGGGACTTACAGTTTTGGATTTAGAAGCCCGGGAGAGACACCAACCCAAAACCTTGGTCCATAAGCCGCAATGTTAATTTCAAGCCCAGATTTCTGGCCGAGAGCAGACGGTACCTGATTTGTCTCTCGCTGATGTGCCCTCATTTCTCACTCGACTGAAATGAAAATAACATCAACGTGTTCAGCAAGATCTCCTGTCACTCAACATACACTTTATATGGCAATTACCATTACAGTTTTTTCAGAAATCGTAGGAGTTTGGGAGAGGTTCTCCCAGTCATTTCTTATGGGGACACTTTGATCTGTGTCTCTGTATTTCTCCACGTGTGTATCTGAAGAATGTGTGTTTAGTGCTGGAGCCAGAGTGTGTGACATCATTGCCACAGTGTAGAGCAGCTGGAAAATCTGGAGAAAGAATTCTCTTCAGCTGGATTTGGATTCCACATCTTTCACTTGACATAGGCAATATAAACATAGAAATCTAGAAAGTCTTGTTGGCTTGCTCCATGGTTGCTCCTTTTCCAGCGTATGTGCGGCCATTTTAAGCTCTTCCAGCAGTCTTGCTCTACATCTTTTTACCTTTTCATCCTTTGTTCACCTATTTGAACTCTTTCGCCCTTTCACTTTTATACATTTTCATCCTTTTTTCACCTTTTTAACCTCTTCCAGCCCACTTGATCTACAACTGTTAATATTTTTTCGCTTTTTTAACCTCTTCCAGCCCTCTTACTCTACAGCTTTTCATATGTTTTCACCTTTTTAACCTCCTCCAACCCTCTTTCTTTACAGCTTTTCACGTTTTCACCTTTTTAACCTCTTCCATCCCTTCTTACTCTACAACTTTTTCACATGTTTTAACCTTTTTAACCTCCTCCAGCCCTCTTACTCTACAGCTTGTCATCCTTTTTAGCCCCTTTTCACCATTTTTAACTCTTCCGGCCCTCTTTCTCCACATCTTTTCATATTTTTTCACCTTAATAACCTCTTCCAGCCCTCTTACTCTACTACTTGTCATCCTTTTTAGTCTTTTTTCAACTCTTTAACCTCTTCCAGCCCTCTTACTCTACAGCTTTTCATATGTTTGTTCACCCATTTAACCTCCTCCAGCCCTCTTACTCTACTGCTTATCATCCTTTTATAGCCTTTTTTTTTTAACATTTTAACCTCTTCCAGCCCTCTTTCTCTACAGCTTTTCACATATTTTCACCTTCATAACCTCTTCCATCCCTTCTTACTCTACAACTTTTCATATTTTTTCACCATTTAAACCTCTTCCAGCCCTCTTACTGAACAGGTTTTCATCATTTTCTCACCTTTTGAAGCTGTTTCAGCCTTTAACTTTTCCCCTTTTAGCCTTTTTTCAACATTTTAACCTGTTCCAGCCCTCATACTCTACAACTTTTCACATGTTTTCACATCTTTAACTTTTTCCAGCCCTCTTACTCAACTGTTTGTCATCCTTTTTAGGATTTTTTGACCGTTTTAACCTCTTCCAGCCCTCTTACCCTACAACCTATCATCCCTTTCATTCATTTTTCACCTATTTAAGCTCTTTCATCCTATAACTTTTCACCTTTTTAGCCTTCTTTCACCATTTTAACATCTTCCTGCCCTCTTAATCTACAGCTTTTCGCCTTTCTTTCAACATTCTTATAGTTTTATGCATTTTCGGCAGGTCGTTCAGCAGATTTCGCTTCAGCCTGCAGCATTCACACTGTATTTTCGCAGGAAATACAAATTTTTCTAGTTATTCCTGATTCCGTACGTTTTTTGGCTCGCTTCTTCTCCTACAAATCTTAAGCTATTGAAACCATTCAAATATCAAAATGTTCAGCTTTTTAAGGACATGATCGCGTCTATTTTTCTTGTTTCTATCTTTTATACTTTTGGAGATATTCAGCTTTTAATGCAAAATTTTCCCCATTCATTCTTATGGGGATTTTTTTCAAATTTCATTCTGCTATAACTTCAGCATACGTTCAGCTATTCAAACCATTCAAATATTCAAATGTTCAGCTTTTTCAGCTCTTTCAACCTCCTTCTTTTCAACTTTTCAACTTTTTCAGCTATTCAGCTTTTTCCCAAAAAAATTTAACATTGCAGCAGATGGGAAAAGCTTCAAATCCTCTTCAAAACTCATCGACTTTCAACCTCTTCTTGTTACTCATACGTTGAGCGAGAGACACCATTCAAACTTTAAATGAATCACAAAACCTTGAACTATTGACCTTGTATTCAGTTTTTAAAAATCTTGTACGGTTTTGAAATAGTCGCAGTTTTAGTTTTAAGGATTTTAAGCCCGTCTTCTGAGTTTATAATGGGTGTGTATTGCGTGAGCTAGAGTGCGTGACATCATCAACTGCCGCACCCCAGAGTGAGGAGCAGCTCCGAAAACGGGATTTTTTTTTTGCTTCAGCTTGATTTGGATCCCACATCTTGTACTTGACATAGACAATATAGGCATATAAATGTAGGAAATCTTGTTGGGTTTCAGCTGATGGTCTCATTTCAGCTGTAGGACTTACGGTTTTGGATTTAGAAGCCCGAGAGCGACAAGCACTCCTGAATGTTCCCCATAAGCCGCAATGTTAATTTTGAGCCAAAATTTCTGGAGGATCGCAGACGGTACATGTTTTGTCTCTCGCTCCTGTGCCCTCATTATGCACTCTACAGAAATAAAAATAACATGGGTGCGTTCAGCAATGTCTCCTGTTACTCAACATGTAACATGTTTTGGCAATAACTAGAACAGTTTTCTCAAGAATCGCAGGAGTTTGGGAGGCATTCTCCCATTCATTCCTTATGGGGACATTTTCGTCTGTGTTTATGCTCCTGCTGCAGCATGTCTGCAGCCATTTTAAGCTCTTTCTGCCTTTAACTTCTCACCTGTCAGCCTTTTTTCACCTTTTTAACCTCTTTCTGCCCTCTTACTCTACAAGTTTTCGGCCTTTTCAGTCTTTTTTTTCCACCTTTTTAAGCTCATTCCACCCTCTTATTCTACAGCCTTTCATATGTTTTCACCTTTTTAACCGCTTCCAGCCCTCTTTATCTACAGATTTTCATATTCTATTCAATTTTTTAACATCTTCCAACCGTCTTACTCTACATCTTTTTACCTTTTCATCCCTTCTCACCTATTTGAGCTCATGCACCCTTAAACTTCTTTAACTTTTCATCCTTCTTTCACCTTTTTAACCTCTTCCAGCCCTCTTACTCTACAGCTTTTCATATGTTATCACCATTTAAACCTCTTCCAGCCCTCTTACTCTACATATTTTCATATTCTTTTCACCTTTTTAACCTCTTCCAACCCTCTTACTCTACATCTCTTTACCTGTTCATCCTTTTCTCACCTATTTGAGCTCTTACACCCTTGAACTTTTTCACCTTTTCATCCTTTTTTCACCTTTTTAACCTCTTCCAGCCCTCTTAATCTACATATTTTAATATTCTTGTCACCTTTTTAACCTCTTCCAACCCTCTTACTCTACATCTTTTTACCTGTTCATCCTTTTCTCACCTATTTGAGCTCTTACACCCTTAAACCTTTTCAATTTTTCATCCTTTTTTCACCTTTTTAACCTCTTCAAGCCCTCTTACTCTACAGCTTTTCATATGTTATCACCATTTTAACCTCTTCCAGCCCTCTAACTCTACAGCTTTTCATCCTCTGTTCACCTTTTTAACCTCTTCCAGGCCTCTTACTCTACAGCTTTTCATTCTTTTTTCACCTTTTTAACCTCTTCCAGCCCTCTTACTCTACAGCTTTTCATCCTCTGTTCACCTTTTTAACCTCTTCCAGCCCCCTGAGTTTAAAGCTTTTTACATGTTTTCACCTTTTTAACCTCTTCCAGCCCTCTAACTCCACAGCTTTTCATCCTTTTTCACATTTTCGATCCTCGTCAGCCTTTAACTTTTCACCTTTTTAGCCTTCTTTCATCATTTTAACATCTTCCTGCCCCCTACTCTACAGATTTTCATATTTTTTCACCTTTTTAACGTCCTCCAGCCCTCTTACTCAACAGCTTTTCATTGCTTTCATTCCTTTTACACCTTTTTAAGCTCTTTCACCCTTTGACTTTTGTACATTTTCATTCTTTTTTTTACCTTTTTAACCTCTTCGAGCCCTCTTACTCTACATATTTTCATATTCTTTTCACCTTTTTAACCTCTTCCAACCCTCTTACTCTACATCTTTTTACGTTTTCATCCTTTTCTCACCTATTTCAGCTCTTTCACCCTTAAACTTTTATACCTTTTCATCCTTTTTTCACCTTTTTAACCTCTTTCAGCCCTCTTAATCTACAGATTTTCATATTCTTTTCACCTTTTTAACCAATTCCAACCCTCTTACTCTACATCTTTTTACCTTTTCATCCTTTTCTCACCTACTGAGCTCTTTCACCCTTAAACTTTTTCACCTTTTCATCCTTTTTTCACCTTTTTAACCTCTTCCAGCCCTCTTACTCTACAGCTTTTCATATGTTATCACCATTTTAACCTCTTCCAGCCCTCTAACTCTACAGCTTTTCATCCTCTGTTCACCTTTTTAACCTCTTCCAGGCCTCTTACTCTACAGTTTTTCATTCTTTTTTCACCTTTTTAACCTCTTCCAGCCCTCTTACTCTACAGCTTTTCATCCTCTGTTCACCTTTTTAACCTCTTCCAGCCCCCTGAGTTTAAAGCTTTTTACATGTTTTCACCTTTTTAACCTCTTCCAGCCCTCTAACTCTACAGCTTTTCATCCTTTTTCACATTTTCGATCCTCGTCAGCCTTTAACTTTTCACCTTTTTAGCCTTCTTTCATCATTTTAACATCTTCCTGCCCCCTACTCTACAGATTTTCATATTTTTTCACCTTTTTAACGTCCTCCAGCCCTCTTACTCAACAGCTTTTCATTGCTTTCATTCCTTTTACACCTTTTTAAGCTCTTTCACCCTTTGACTTTTGTACATTTTCATTCTTTTTTTTACCTTTTTAACCTCTTCGAGCCCTCTTACTCTACATATTTTCATATTCTTTTCACCTTTTTAACCTCTTCCAACCCTCTTACTCTACATCTTTTTACGTTTTCATCCTTTTCTCACCTATTTCAGCTCTTTCACCCTTTAAACTTTTTTACCTTTTCATCCTTTTTTCACCTTTTTAACCTCTTTCAGCCCTCTTAATCTACAGATTTTCATATTCTTTTCACCTTTTTAACCAATTCCAACCCTCTTACTCTACATCTTTTTACCTTTTCATCCTTTTCTCACCTACTGAGCTCTTTCACCCTTAAACTTTTTCACCTTTTCATCCTTTTTTCACCTTTTTAACCTCTTCCAGCCCTCTTACTCTACAACTGTTCATATTTTTTCACCTTTTTAACCTCTTCCAGCCCTCTTACTCTTCAGCTTTTCATCCTTTATTCACACTTTTAACCTCTTCCAGCCCTCTTACTTTACAGCTTTTCATATGTTTTCACCTTTTTAACCTCTTCCAGCCCTTTTACTCTACAGCTTTTCATCCTTTTTCACCTTTTTAAACTTTTTTGGTCCTCGTCAGCCTTTAACTTTTCACCATTTTTGCCTTTTTTCACCTTTTTAAGCTCTTTCAGCCCTGTTACTCTACAGCATTTTAGCCTTTTTAGATATTCATGTTTCTGCCTTTTCAACTCCTTCAAACATACAACTTCATGTTCAGCTAGAGAAACTGTTCAGCTATCAAAATGTTCAACTTTGTTAGCCCATTAAACCTATTGCTTTTAAGCATTTATACCTCACCAGCTATTGGAAAATTCTGCTTTTTCTGCAAAATCCCGACCATTCAGTCTATAGTTTTATGCATTTCCTGCAGTACGTTCAGCAGATTTCGCTTCAGTCTTCAGCATTCACACTGTATTTTCGTAGGAAATGCAAATTTTTCTAGTTATTATTCTTCTTCCGTACGTTTTTTGGCACGCTACTCCTCCTTCAAATCTTCAAACCATTCAACCATTCAAATATCAAAATGTTCAGCCTTTTTAGGACATTACGGGGTCTATTTTTCTCATTTCAATCTTTTATACTTTTGGAAATATTAAGCTTTTAATGCAAAATTTTCCCCATTCATTCTTATGGGGATTTTTTCAAATTTCATTCTGCTATAACTTCAGCATACGTTCAGCTATTCAAACCATTCAAATATTCAAATGTTCAGCTTTTTCAGCTATTCAGCTTTTACCAAAAAAAATTTAACATTGCAGCAGATGGGAAAAGCTTCAAATCCTCTTCAAAACTCATCGACTTTCAACCTCTTCTTGTTCCTCATACGTTGAGCGAGAGACACCATTCGAACTTTAAATGAATCACAAAACCTTGAACTATTGACCTTGTATTCAGTTTTTAAAAATCTTGTACGGTTTTGAAATGGTCGCGGTTTTAGTTTTAAGGATTTTAAGCCCGTCTTCTGAGTTTATAATGGGTGTGTATTGCGTGAGCTAGAGTGAGTGACATCACCAACTGCCGCACCCCAGAGTGAGGAGCAGCTCCGAAAACGGGATTTTTTTTTGCTTCAGCTTGATTTGGATCCCACATCTTGTGCTTGACATAGACAATATAGGCATATAAATGTAGGAAATCTTGTTGGGTTTCAGCTGATCATCTCATTTCAGCTGTAGGATTTACGGTTTTGGGTTTAGAAGCCCGAGAGCGACAAGCACTCCTGAATGTTCCCCATAAGCCGCAATGTTAATTTTGAGCCAAAATTTCTGGAGGATCGCAGACGGTACATGTTTTGTCTCTCGCTTCTGTGTCCTCATTATGCACTTTACAGAAATATAAATGACATGAGTGCGTTCAGCAATGTCTCCTGTTACTCAACATGTAACATGTTTTGGCGATAACTATAACAGTCTTCTCAAGAATCGCAGGAGTTTGGGGGGGCATTCTCCCATTCATTCCTTATGGGGACATTTTCGTCTGTGTTTCTGCTCCTGCTGCAGCATGTCTGCAGCCATTTGAAGCTCTTTCTGCCTTTAACTTCTCACCTGTCAGCCCTTTTTCACCCTTTTAACCTCTTTCTGCCTTTAACTTCTCACCTTTCAGCCTTTTTTCACCTTTTTAACCTCTTTCTGCCCTCTTACTCTACAACTTTTTGGCCTTTTCAGTCTTTTTTTCTCCTTTTTAAGCTCATTCCGCCCTCTTACTCTACAGCTGTTCATATGTTTTCACCTTTTAACCTCTTCCAGGCCTCTTACTCTACTGCTTGTCATCCTTTATTCACCTTTTTAACCTCTCCCAGCCCTCTTATTCTACAGATTTTCTTATTCTTTTCACCTTTTTAACCTCCTCCAACCCTCTTACTCTACATCTTTTTACCTTTCATCCTTTTCTCACCTATTTGAGGTCTTTCAGCCTTAAACTTTTTTACCTTTTCATCTTTTTCTCACCTTTTGACCTCTTCCAGCCCTCTTAATCTACAGATTTTCATATTCTTTTCACCTTTTTAACCTCTTCCAACCCTCTTACTCTACATCTTTTTACATTTCCATCCTTTTCTCACCTATTTGAGCTCTTTCACATTTAAACTTTTTTACCTTTTCATACTTTTTTCACCTTTTTAACCTCTTCCAGCCCTCTTACTTTCCAGTTTTTCACATGTTTTCACCTTTTTAACCTCTTCGAGCCCTCTTAATCTACAGATTTTCATATTCTTTTCACCTATTTAACCTCTTCCAGCCCTGGTACTCTACAGCTTGTCATATGTTATCACCTATTTAACCTCTTCCAGCCCTCTTACTCTACAACTGTTCATATTTTTTCACCTTTTAACCTCTTCCAGCCCTCTTACTCTAGAGCTTTTCACATGTTATCACCATTTTAACCTCTTCCAGCCCTCTTACTCTACAACTGTTCATATTTTTTCACCTTTTTAACCTCTTCCAGCCCTCTTACACTACAGCTTTTCATGTTTTCAGCTTCTGAACCTCTTCCAGCCCTCTTACTCTACAGCTTTTCAACCTTTATTCACCTGTTTAACCTCTTCCAGCCCTCTTACTCTACAACTGTTCATATTTTTTCACCTTTTTAACCTCTTCCAGCCCTCTTACTCTACAGCATATGTGTCAAACTCAAGGCCCGCGGGCCAAATCCGGCCCGCCACGTCATTTTATGTGGCCCGCGAGAGCTTAAAAGGTATACAATTGTCTTAAAATAAAAGTCTACACTGCTTTACAGTGTACAGTGACCATAAACTACATCTCCCACAATGCATGTCGATGACCCGATAACCCGACGTGCATTGTGTGACCCACGAAAAGACCGCATCCTGCCGCGAGATCCCAGTGTTTCCATATCAGCGTTTGACTAAAGCGGATTTCTAAGAAGTGATGGAGAAGTTGTCCACAAATTAAAAGGCAGACTGCAGCTGCAGCAGAATGTGTTCACCAAAGCTACCGCTAAAAGTGATGCAGCAGTGAAAGCTAGCTTTATTGTGGCTGAAGAAATCACCCGAGCGTCCAAGTGTTTTTCGGAGGGCGCATTTGTGAAGCGGTGCAAGCTAAAGGTGTGTGAGCAGGTGTGTGAGCAGGTGTGCCCCGACCAGAATCAGACTTTTAACAATATCAGTTTGTCAAGAAACACCATCGCAGACCGAGTTAAGGAACTAGCAGACAATCTGACAACACAGCTGGCCGAAGAGTCACGCAGTTACCTGCTTTTTCGCGGACAACATGGATAAAGCGCATCTGTCCACTTTCAGAAGAGGCGTGAAGGCAGACTTCACCGTCAGCGACGAGCTCTTGGATGTAGCTGCCATGCATGGGACGACGACAACGGGCAGGAACATTTTTGATGCGGTGGAAAGGTCCGTGAGTAAAACTAAATTACCGTGGGACAAGTTGATGGGTTAACTACCGATGGTGCATCTGCAATGTGTGGAGGAAAAACGGGCTTGGTTGGATTAGTGAAGTCATCACACAAGAAGTCCGACATGGTCACAGCTTTCCAGCGAAAACTACACCTGTGGAGGTCCCAGTTGGAACAGGACAATGTTGCCCACTTTCCTGTCTGTCAAAGCATCTCAGCCTCAGTTCCTGGTGCTTTTTCATGTGCTCTGTTAATGCCACATATTCAGTGTGTTTACAGGTGTATGTGTTCAAATATTTACTGTAATCAAAACCATCTCTCATTACCTCTGCAAGGCTCTCTGCTTTTTGTTTTTCTAAAATGCCACACACGTGAGACGTGTTTTAGCAGCTCAGAATTATTTGTGTGCCATAGTTCTGCCCAACTCAACAGTGACAAAAACATTTTGAACAAAGTTGATGTAATAACTTGTGTGTGATCATATTTGGCTTATCTTTGTTATTAATTTGAAAAGTTTGATCTGTGATTGATGGAGTAATGGTGGGTTTCTTAACCTGATAAATTAAAGGGACCAGTTATAATTACAGAGCAATGTGCTTAAATATATTTTTACATTTATGTAAATGCTTGTTCAATATTTGTACAGTTGAATAAATAATAATTAAATGCAGAGACACTTATTTGTTACAATATTTTACGGAGTAGTTACATTCATACAGTCTTACAGTTACAACCGGCCCTTTAAGGGCAAGCATAATGTTGATGTGGCCCGGGCTGAAAATGAGTTTGACACCCCTGCTCTACAGCTTTTCACATGTTTTCACCTTTTTAACCTCTTCCAGCCCTCTTACTCTACAGCTTTTCATCCATTATTCACCTTTTTAACCTCTTCCAGCCCTCTTACTCTACAGCTTTTCATTCATTATTCACCTTTTTAACCTCTTCCAGCCCTCTTACTCTACAGCCTTTCATCCTTTATTCACCTTTTTAACCTCTTCCAGCCCTCTTACTTTACAGCTTTTCATATGTTTTCACCTTTTGAACCTCTTCCAACCCTCTTACGCTACAGCTTTTCATCCTTTTTCACATTTTTAAACTTCTTCGGTCCTCGTCAGCCTTAAACTTTTCACCTTTTTTGCCTTCTTTCACTTTTTAAAGCTCTTTCAGCCCTGTTACTCTACAACTTTTTAGCCTTTTTAGATATTCATGTTTCTGCCTTTTCAACTCCTTCAAACATACAACTTCATGTTCAGCTAGAGAAACTGTTTAGCTATCAAAATGTTCAATTTTGTTAGCCCATTAAACCTATTGCTTTTAAGCCTTTCTGCCTTACCAGCTTTTGGAAAATTCTGCTTTTTCTGCAAAATCCCGACCATTCAGCCTATAGTGTTATGCATTTCCGGCAGTACGTTCAGCAGATTTCGCTTCAGTCTTCAGCATTCACACTGTATTTTCGTAGGAAATGCAAATTTTTCTAGTTATTTTTTCAAATCATGCATGGAAATAATAAATAAAAAAACTGCTGCATCAAGATGCATCGAGAATCGGTTTAGAATCGAATTGTTGACTTCCGAATCGGAATCGCATCGAATCGTGAGGTGCCAAGAGATTCCCACCCCTAATGATAATGATTGAATATGAAGTCTGTAGTGTTACATCTGTAGGAGGAGTTTGTTCAAGTATGAGCCAGGGAAATGGTGCCAACTGGCAGCAAAATCTCAACTGTGATTCAAAATGGCAGACTTTCTGTTGGACTGAGAGCCTGTCCAAACGGAAACGCTCTTTTGTGTAAACGCACATTTTTTGCATCATTTTGGGCCGATCGTACACACGGATCCTGTAAACGCAGTGCCTGAAAACGGACTTTTATGAAACCGGGTCTCAGGGTGGAAAAACGCTGCCCTTACATTTTTTGTGTGGACAGCGAATCTGCATACTTTCCGAAACGATGGCGCCATTGCAGCAGTTCGACCTCATTATCGGTCCACACGAACGATTCTGTTTCCTTGCACTAGCCATTTTCGTCGTCTTCTTGTTGTGTTCGGTTTCTCCGTCTACTGTCTGTTTGTATACAGTGTGCAAGCTTTATGCGCAGGCTCCGTCTCTTCTTTTCCATTTTTGATGAATTTCAAGTGCCACCTATAGGCCTGGAATATGAACTACAGCATTTTCGGTCATTTTCAGTGGATCCGTATGGATGCAAATATTCTTGAAACGATGCCAAGGAAAACGTAGGAAAAAAAGATCGTTTTCGTACGTGTGGACAAGCCCTGAGGGTATGGGCCCGAGAGGGTTTTTGTGTGTCTGGCCATGATTCATATGCATACTGAATGTCGTGCATGTATGTGCATGTAGGAGGCGGGGCTTCAAGCTTGAAATCTTGTAGGTGAGGCTGAATGTGCAACCTTTGGCATGTGTAGGAGTTTGTCTGTATGTACAAAGTGGGAAAAGCCAGTAGGGGGCACTACTCAGCTGTTGTGCCGCACTTGAGGGCAGTTGTGGTATCAAATTAAAGTACTCATTAGTTGCAACCTATGCGCCAATTCTCCGCATCTTTATCTGTGTCAAAGTTTCAGATGTGGTGAGGGGTGAAATTTCGCTCCGGCGCTGATCCGCCTCTGAAGGTAGTATAAAGGCTGTATTACTGGCGAACCAAACCAGTGGGAGTGGATAAGCTGGCGGCGCGGAGCGGGGGAGTGTCGAACTTTAACTCACCGAGTGTTTGTGATGATTTGCGACTTCCTGTTGGGACAAAAAATTCCTCACAATGAATTCCTTGCTATATCGATGAGACCTATGAGTCCTGCAAATTCCTTGAAGATCAAAAAAGGTTTTTGGTCACATGACCTGACATTAGGGGGCGCTTTGAAGTCTCCTGGCCACACCCACAGCCAGTCATGTTGAATCACAACATTTTTCACCAGATGTGACGTGTGTGCAGAGTGTGGTGAGATTTGGGGTATGTTTAGGCCACCTAACATGCGCTTCTTTTAGAAGACGAACACTTGCAAAAAACAATAGGGTCCTCGCACTGATAGTGCTCAGGCCCTAAATATAACAGTAAAAAAAGGAAAGCAGTAAGCAAGAAGCTACCTGGTGAAAACGCAGGGGCTTAAACAACAACACATTCAGAATTCTGTTTGAATGTCTGTGTTGTGCTATTCGTCATTGAAATTGTCTATTAAACATGGGATTTTACAGGGTTCCCCGGCCTAAGCACCTAGTTTAAACCTGGACATCCTTGTCAACCTCTCTGTTAGTATTTTACCATACCAGGAGTAATTCTAGTATTCCAGCTGCTGGTCATATCACTAAATTAAATTAAAATGCTCATCAAAAGTTCATGTGTTTTCCAAAGACATCTGTGACAGTGGTTTGTATCCTACAGAAGCACTAAGAGAGAAGCTTACCATTTACAATTTGACCACACAATTTTTAATGTTTTGAATTACATAAAACAAGAGTTTGATGAATGGCATTTATAATTATAAGACTGCAATTTCATGACAGTAATGATATTACTTATTACTTATCTGAAAGCATAGCTAAAAGGCTTAGAATTACAGTGACCTGCCATAACATTAAAATTGCTGGCAGGTAAAGTGAATCCATGAATGATGATCACTGTCATCTCTTTACAGTGCAATGTTCTTCTGGGGAAACTCGTGTGAATGCTACTTGACACACACCACCTATCCAAACACCGGTGAAGACCAGCGCTGTGTTCCGATATTCATACTTCCATTAGTACACTTAAACGTAGTATACTATCCGCACTTACTAAGTACGCAGATTTCAGCAGGTGAGTGTTGTTCCAAATCGAATACTCCGCGGTGCACTTACTGGAAATTACAATCGCGACAGCTGCCGCGGCTCGTCACCCGCCAAAAACATCCCGCTTTGAACAGTGAACAAAAGACATCTACGGCTTTACTTTTTAACAATTCCAATCCTACAATCCTGCAATATTATAATAATAATAATAATAATTAAAGCTGCAAGCAGCGTTGAACAGGCCCTCGCAGTCCACACGCGTCGGGGCATGCTGCTGTCGATGCATGCCGCAGTCGGGGCATGCTCGAGCAACACCTTACGCTGAGGAAGTCGTTGCTTTATAATTCGGTGGCCTGCTATTGTCGGTGTGAAATAATGTACGCTGAAGTCAGAAAAATTGTGTGAACTGCTGCATGATTCCCCGGACAAAGACTGAGTCGATGGTCCGCCTCTGAGCTGGCTGAAGAGAATGTGCACACGAGGCATGATGCAATGAAATAGGTTCAGGAAGAAGCTGAAAGAGTCATCCTCCAGTAGCCTTACAAACCTTCCAGCTTCTCGCACAGTGGTAGGCTCAGACTCCCCTAATGGTTTCAAAACACTGGATGATGTCACGTTTGTGTCACAACAGTGTTAACTGCACAGATATGGAAGTTCCATCTTACACTCTGTTTGCTCTTGGGAGTCTGTGTGTCACCACTCTGTCAAGCACAGTGGTTCTCTTGGGAGAGGAAAAAGTCCAGAGAATCCAGCCCGGACAGAGAAGAAGTGATTAACTGATGGGATGTGAGATGTCACCTGCTGCATGATGAAATCTGAAGAGGAGGAAATTGCAGCTCATTGGCGATTTGCTGTTGTACTTGTCCCTCTGGGGGTTTAACAGCCAAAAGTGTAAGTCCTACATCTGAAATAAGACCATCAGCTGAAAGCCAACAAGATTTCCTACATGTCTATGTATACATTGTCTGTGTGAAGTGAAAGATGTGGGATCCAAATTAAGCTGAAGAGAATTTTTTCTCCCCATCTTCCAGCTGCTCTCCACTGTAGCTATGATGTCACGCATTCTAGTTCACGCAATACCGGTGTTGGGAATAACGGCGTTAGAATAAACGGCGTTACTAACAGTACTACTTTTTTTCAGTAACAGGTAATCTAACCAATATCACTATTTCAATCATGACAAAGCCGTTACCCTTACCGACTATTAAATGCGGGGCGTGACAAACTGAAGCTGATCACTGAAGCAGTTGTCATCCATCTCGGCTATCAGCCACCGGAGCTGCAGAGCTGTATTTTTTTTCCTCCGGTGAGGGAGGAGGGAGGAGTGAGACAACCGCATAAGTGATGATGATTGGTTCTCTCACGTTGATTGAGAGTTCTTAAGCCAATCAGTGGCAATGTTCGGTGTACACACAAGCCACACACGCACACAGCAGCCTCACACACTCAAACTAGCAGAGGGAACTGCGGCAATGGCGAGTACGGAGAGAAAGTTAATGTTTTCAAAGTGGAAGTACAGACACTGCTTTAATCTCCTTTGACCACGTCCGTTGTAAGCAACTCTGATCTGATGAGGCATCTGTCAACGGCACACGCTTTTACAAAACTAACACTGGACAAAAATCTGTTGCTGACGCTGTTGATGATGATAGCAGGCCATTTTCTAAATACATATGTAGATGCCAAGTAGCTAAAATGACTGCCGAGCTCAAAAGGGGGAAGAAATAAAAGTAACGCAATAGTTAATTTCCTGGTAACTAATTACTTTTATAGTGGACTAATTCTGTTACTAACTCAGTTACTTTTTGGGAGAAGTAACTAGTAACCATAACTAATTACTTTTTAAAAGTAACATGCCCAACACTGTGCAATACACACCCATTATAAAATCAGAAGATGGCCTAAAAATCCTTAAAACTAAAACTGTGATGATTTGAAAACCGTACAAGATTTTTAAAAACTGAATACATGCCCAATAGTTTGAGGTCTTCTGACTCTTTAAAAGTTAGAATGATGTTTCTAGCTAAAAGCATGAGGGACAAGGAGAGGTTGAAAGTTGATGAGTTTTGAAGAGGACTTGAAGATTTCCCGATTTACTTTCCATTCAAAATGATTAGACTGCGACCAGAGCGCCATCTATGGGCCGATTTGCACCAAATTTTACACAGTGCATCATTAGGTGATACCACACAATCGTGAACATTTATGTGATAATCGGACAGTATTTCATAAAGATATGCAAGATTGACTGTTTTCAACACAATATGCAGGAATTTGTCATTTTATATTTCAGGCGTTTTAAGGACTATCAAAATTCTTTTGATAACTTTTTGTCAGGAGGGTCCACAGATGCTTCACGCAAAGTTTGGTGCAAATCACTCAAATTGCCTAGGAGGAGTTCGAAAAAGTAGGTTTTTCATTTGTCGTGATTTTGCAAACGGAAAGTTAGCAAGAAAGTGGGCGTGGTCTACACCAAACAATTCAGCTGAATGGAGGGAACAGATAGAGATGACGTTTAATAATATGCAACATATTAAGTGGGAGTTATGAGCCAAAAACGCTTTTGCATTGAAAATAGCGCCACCTGGTGGTCATTTTCGGTGAAGGAGTCACAGGGGCCATTCTATAGCACCTCTATGAATTTCATTTCCATAAGTGTTATGGTGTGGGCATAGGGCCAATTATACAATTAAACTGACACCAGAGCGCCACCTAGTGGCGGATCGGTAAACCCATCGTCAGATGTCCTCAGGAGGGCACTGACAATAAATGTACCAAGTTTCGTCTTATTCCGATGAACCGTTGTGGAGATATAAAATACATCAATTTAAAGAGCGCCACCTAGTGGTCATCGCCTAAAAGTTTGCACAGGGCCTCATGGGCTCATGGGGAAGGAGTATCCTGAGTTTCATGTCATTAGACCACACCAATGTGGAGATATGCAACACTTCCTGTTTGTAACCAAATCTGCAGGAAGTTGTTATTTAATAACTTGAGTATTGTGTGGCCTATCAAAATTCTTCTAACAAATTTTTGTCAGGAGGGTCCACAGATGCTGTGTGCCAAGTTTCGTGCAAATCGGTGAAATCGCCTGGGAGGAGTTCGAAAAAGTAGGTTTTCGACATTTTGCGACGTAGCGAAAAAAAACGGAGGCGGAAATGGGCGTGGCCTATACCACGAGATTCAGCACAATTCACTGAACGCGTGGATATATGGTTTTTGAATGTGCGACAAAGTATATGGGAGTTATTAGCCAAAACGCGCTTCCCTTAATAACAGCGCCACCTAGTGGTGGAAATTCAGGACGACAATAGATTATAAAATTTTTCGCCAGGTGTGACTTATATTCCAAGTTTGGTGAGTTTTTGGGTATGTTCAGGCAGTGAAAAATGCGATCATTTTCGACAAAGGAAAAAAAAAGAAGAATTAAAACTGCGAGCAGTGATGAACGTAGGATAAAGATTTCCATAACTTTTCATCTTCAAGGTCAGAGGATGCTACTGAGTGACTTTGAAGTCGGTGGCATTACATCTGTAGGAGGAGATAATTTAAGTACGAAGATTGGCAATATTTCAACATGGCGGCCAAAAGCAAAATGGCAGACTAAGTATTGATGCTGAGATGTGTTCGGGGAGACAGCCTCTACACTTATGAGAAGTTTGGTGTGGATAGGAAATTGTATGTTGAAGTTATAAAGCCTTGATGCTTGACCGCGAGGGGAAAAAATGGTTTCCATCGCCCCGCCCACTAATGTATGTCGCAGCTGAAAGATTTTAATAACTTTTGTTCTCCAAGGCATGAAGAAAATTACTGAGTTAATTTGAAGAATGTGGCGTTTAAGCTCTAGGACAAGATAATTTTCAAAGTAGGCATGAATTGGACAAAAATGCCGCCACACATCTAAATGACTGACTTCCTGTTGGACTGACACTAGGGGTCCAAATAGGTTTTTTGTGTGTCTGGTCCTGAGGAATCTGCGTACCACATTTCGTTCTTCTAGGCACTTGCAGGACGAGGGGATAAACATTAGGGGGCGCTAAAGAGCCTGCAGGTCACGGGCATTAAATTATCAAATTTTTCACTAGATGTGACGTATATTCCAAATTTGGTGAGTTTTTGGGTATGTCCAGGCCTCCAAAATTGCCGTTAAAGCGGTACAGGAAAAATAATAACGAAGAATAATTCTTCCAATTACAATAGGGACCTCACAGGTCGATGACCTGCTCGGGCCCTAATAAGTAAGAAGAATAATAATCATTACGATTACAATAGGGACCTCGCAGGTTCCCTGCTCGGGCCCTTATAATAATAATAATAATACATTTAATTTTTATAGCGCCTTTCAGGGTACCCAAGGACACTTAACAGAATGGAACAAACAAAACAAAGAATGAATGGATAAATAAAAAATACATAAAAGATAAAAATAGAAAAGTTGATTGATTTGGCTGGATCTAGAGCTGATAGGCCTTATTGAAAAGATGGGTTTTTAAGTCTCTTTTGAAAGTCTCCAGAGAAGTCTGTTTGCGGATTTCAGCTGGGAGAGTGTTCCAGAGAGTCGGGGCTGTCACACAGAAGGCTCTGTCACCAAAAGTTTGTAGTTTGGTGTGAGGGATGGAGAGCTGGTGTGTGCCTGATGAGCGCAGCGTCCGGGACTGCGTGTAGGGGTGGAGGAGGTCAGACAGATACTGGGGGGCGAGGAAATGGAGAGATTTATAGGTCAGGAGGAGAATTTTGTAGGTGATGCATGATTTAACTGGGAGCCAGTGAAGGCAGATGAGAGTGGGGGTGATGTGTTGCCAGGGCTTGGTGCGGGTGAGGACCCTGGCAGCAGAGTTCTGCACATACTGGAGCCTATCCAGGGTTTTGGAAGGGACAGGACAGGCCTCCATTGCAGTAGTCCAGGTGGGAGGTGATGAAGGCATGGATGAGGGTCTCAGCCACAGGTTCAGAGAGAGAGGGCCGGAGTCTGGAGATGTTTTCTAGATGGTAAAAAGCTGATTTAGTAATGGATTTTATGTGTGATTGGAAAGATAGTGTGCAATCAAGGATGACACCCAGGTTGCGGACTTCCGTGGATGGGGAGATAGTGCAGCCGTCCACGTCCAGGAGAAGATCTCCAACCTTCTGGAGCAGCGCCTTGGAGGCCACAACCATGAGCTCTGTTTTATTGGTGTTTAATTTGAGTAGATTTGATGTCATCCAGAGTTTTAAATCATGTAGGCAGTTAACTAGTGACTGTGGGGGTAGCTGGGTGGATGGTTTGGTGCAGAGATATAATTGCGTATCATCAGCATAAGAATGGAAGTTGAGACCATGTTTGCGAATTATCTGACCAAGGGGAAGCATGTTGATAATGAAGAGGAGGGGTCCAAGCACAGAGCCTTGACGCACGCCCTGGTTGACTGGAGCTGGGGTGGAACTGGAGTCTCCAATGGTGACAAACTGTTTCCTGTTTGTTAAATAGGACTGGAACCAGGACAGTGCTGTACCGGTGAGACCAAGGTAGTCAGATAGGCGGGTGAGGAGGATGGTGTGGGAGATTATGTCGAAGGCTGCAGAGAGGTCCAGGAGGATCAGAATACTGATGTGGCCAGAATCTGCAGCGATGAGGAGGTCGTTGGTGATCTTGATGAGGGCAGTTTCTGTGCTATGGCGTGCCCTGAAGCCAGACTGAAGGGGTTCATAGAGCTCATGGTTGGACATGTGCTGCTGGAGTTGGGCGGCAACTGCTCTTTCCAGGATTTTGCTAAGGAAAGGAAGGTTGGAGATTGGCCGGTAGTTATGTAAGTCATCTGGGTCCAGACCTGGATTCTTGAGGATGGGGGTAACTGAAGCTGTTTCGAAGGTGGATGGTACAATGCCAGATTCTAGGGATGAGTTGATAATTTCCATTATGAGGGGGCATAGGGCAGGCAGTGAAGACTTCACCAGAGTTGTTGGCATGGGGTCCAGAGAGCAGGTGGAGGCTTTTGCCTTGGAGACCAACTTAGCTACAGAAATAGAGTCCACAGGAGAGAAGGAGGAGAGAGAGCACTGGGGCAGGCGAACAGTGGGAGGATCAGCTATCTGTGTCAGAGGTGTATGTGGTAGGGTGGTGGCAGATGCCAGGAGTTGCTGGTAAATGGTAGCCACCTTTTCCTGGAAGAAGTCCAGGAACTTGAAACAGTGGTCAGGGGCACCAGAAAGCTGGGGGACATCGAGAGGGCTAAGGAGCCGGTTAATGGTGGAGAATAACATGGCCGGTAGTTATGCAAGTCATCTGGGTCCAGACCTGGCTTCTTGAGGATGGGGGTAACTGAAGCTGTTTCGAAGGTGGATGGTACAATGCCAGATTCTAGGGATGAGTTGATAATTTCCATTATGAGGGGGTATAGAGCAGGCAGTGAAGACTTCACCAGAGTTGTTGGCATGGGGTCCAGAGAGCAGGTGGAGGCTTTTGCCTGGGAGACCAACTTAGCTACAGAAATAGAGTCCACAGAAGATAAGGAGGAGAGAGAGCACTGGGGCAGGCGAACAGTGGGTGGATCAGCTATCTGTGTCAGAGGTGTATGTGGTAGGGTGGTGGCAGATGCCAGGAGTTGCTGGTAAATGATAGCCACCTTTTCCTGGAAGAAGTCCAGGAACTTGAAACAGAGGTCAGGGGCACCAGAAAGCTGGGGGACATCGAGAGGGCTAAGGAGCCGTTTAATGGTGGAGAATAACATTCTGGGGTTATTTTGCTCTCCAATGAGAGTGGTGTAATAGTTTGTTTTAGCCTTGGAGAGAGCTTCTTTATAAGACCTAGCGTGGTCTTTGTAGGCTTCATGGTGGACGGTGAGGCCAGATCTTTTATAGAGCCTCTCCAGGCGGGGACCAGTAGTCTTAAGGGTGCGGAGTTCAATGGTGAACCAGGGGGCAGAATGGGTAAAAGACACAGTCCGGGTTTTAAGAGGGGCAAGGGAGTCAAGACCCCAGGAGACCGAAGCATTATAGTGGGCCACCAGTCCATCCAGTGAAGAGTCGAGGGGATCAGAGGCCAGCTGGGTTTCCAAGATGTTGGTCAGGGCCAGAGTGTTCACTGTCTTGATGTTCCTGTATGTGATGTTTCGACTTATGCGCTGCATGGGCACAGGGACAGGAACAGTGAAGAGGACAGCATAGTGGTCAGAAACGGCAAGGTCCAGGCATTGTAGATGGGAGGGAGCTGCGCCAGTGGAGCACACCAGATCCAGTGTGTGGCCTTTGACATGAGTGGGACCTTGAACATGCTGAGTGATGTTGAAACAATCCAGGAGTGACAGGAATTCAGAGGCAAAGGGGCAGCTGGTGGAGTCCACATGGATGTTGAAATCACCAAGCAGGAGTGTAGATGTAGATATAGAGCAGATGGAGGTCAGTAGTTCAGACAGCTCAGACAGGAAGGTGGAGGAGGCTTTTGGAGGGCGGTAGATGAGGACAACCTGCAGCTGTGTATGCCCAGCCAGAGAGAAGACTGCACATTCAAATGAGGTGACATTCAGCACTGGAACTTGTTTAACCAGGATGTCGGCTCGATGTATGACTGCCAGCCCACCACCACCGCCCTCAGAGTGGGGCTTCTGGATGTAAACATAGCCTGGGGGAGTGGCTTGATTCAGAGTAAAGAAGTCCTGTTGATGCTGCCATGTCTCAGTTAGGCAGAGAAAGTCATTTTTCCTGTCTGTGATGATGTCATGGATGAGTAGTCCTTTCTTGTTTAGTGAACGTGGATTTAGCAGCATGAAAGCTGCAGTGTTGTTCACATAGGCTGATGCAGTGGATGTGGAGGAAGTAGCACCATTCACACAAGCCAAGGGTCTCAGATAGCTCAGTGTGCGCACCTGTGGTTTGTTTAGATGACGTTGAGCCGGTGCAATGGGGCGCCTGTCAGTCAGCATGGAGGGAATAGCAGCACCGCTGTCAGCGCTGCAGGAAAAAGCATTGTCCGTCATAAACCTGCGTCTGGAGGCCCTGTGTATATAGCGGGGGCGACGAAGGAGACCAAGAGATTTAATCCTAGTGATGGAGTTTGGGGAGAAGTTACAGCAGAGGTCCAGGAGCTCCAGCGCTGAGTATTTACAGACCCCGTCAGCAGCGGCGGAGCATTGACCAACCAACATCTTCGCAGATCAGGGGAGACCACAGCAGCAGTGGAGAGTGATACAGGAGCCAGGTGGTGTACAATCCTGAGGTTGTAGTGGAGAGAGGACCAACGTAGTAATACTGGATAGCCCACAGAGAACTGAGAATGCCGGTTTGGAAGTTAGCGTTGCCAACGGTTAATTAGCTTGGCTAACAGCGGGGCTAATAGCTGACCAGCGGGGCTAACAGCTGACCAGCGGAGAAAGGTGAGTCCACCAGAGACGTTCAGGTGTGCAGTCTTCAAAGTTTGTAGCGCAGCTCTAGAGCTTGTGAAGACAGTTTGGCTTTCATATTTCAGCAGAAAAGTTGTTTTGTTGTGGATGGAGAAGCGGCGATATTCACGCCAGCGTCCTCTCGCATCCGGTTGCCATGGATATATGGCTCCGCTGCAGGTGCTGCCGTCTCGGTAGCCATTTAAAAAAATGTTTTCGAGCTGAGCGCATCTGCCTGGCTCCGCTTCTTCCGCCACGTAGACAAGATGGCGGCCGTCGAGTGCGTAAAGTGTACATCGTTGCACACTCAGCGTTTTCGCCGTTATGAGGGCACCATCCGGGTCCTTTAGGTACTCTTCCTTTTGCCGATTGATATCGGAACACCCTAAGTACTCAAACTAAGTATAGTAAATACGGGAAGTATAGATATCGGAACACGGCACAAGTCCCTTCCCTCATGGTACCAGTGCTTCCTGATGGCAGTGGACAATGCTCCATGCCACATGGGAAAACCCACTCAAGATTGGAACATGACAAAGAGCTTGAGGAGTCAACCTGGCCTCTAATCTCCACAGATCCTGATCTGATTAAGCATTTGTCCCTGAACAAGTCTGATCCATGGAGGACCAATACACGATTAAGCTTGGCTCTAGTGGCAGTGTATGAATAGGTGTTTCAATTAGATGAAAGCTGACACATTAAGCCAAAAGAGTTTGACAGCCAGGTTTAAAAATGCTTGATGTCCCTGTAACATATGAATTGTGTAGCCCATAACAAGCATGTGCACTAGAGACTTAAGTCCGCTCACTTCTGGTTTAGCCTTTGGTCTTAATGGGAAAATAATGATCAAATTTTGTGGTTGTGATGCTCAAAATAAATGATTCACTATTTTACAGCTGCTTCTCTCACTGGCCTCTTTTTGAAATTGGCTTCATAGCCATAGCTGTCTATCAGCTTGGGCTGCTGATAGACAGGCCTGAAGACTACAATAATAACATGCACTGTGATTACCTGTACTTCTATGTATACATATTTGATTACTTCTATCTATATCTGTATCATGATGTGGTTGAATATTAAAGTCATTGTTACACATTCATGATGAGGTCTTTTTGCTTTCTGAGTTGCCAATTAAAAAAAGTTTGGTGAAGTCTGCAACCCAAAGGGACTCTTTGGAGTCTGCAGAAAGTCTTCTTGAAGGCCCGAGTTGACTGGATTAATTGTTTCGGCCAGCCCTTTGCAGAGCCTACGAGTCTGCAAGATTGGTAAAGTCTGTACATCGAAATGCAGTCAGAGAAGAAAAGGGTCGAATCCCAATGTCAACACTCAGACTCTCAGACTTTGAGGCACATTCCCAGTAATTCTGCAAAGCCTTAGGGTGGTTCCACTGTCAATTCATAAAGTGCATGAGGGCACGAGGATTTCTGTCAATTTCGGAATTACCCACAGTTCATACTTTCAACACAACTGCACTCCGCTGGTTTACATCGTACCTCACTGACCGCCAACACTTTGTGCAAATAAGGGACCACAATTCTGGGTGTTAGGGTGTTTCACTGGGTGTCCCTGCAGGTGTCAATCTTGGGTCCACTCCTCTTCATCATCTACCTCCTCCCCCTGGGCCAATCCTCTGTCATCATGGGATCCACTTTCACTGCTATGCCGACGACACACAGGTCTACATCTCCTCCAAACCCACCGCCGGCATCCCTCCCACCTCCCTCATCACCTGCCTGGAAGACATCCAGAGCTGGATGAGCAGGAACTTCCTGAAGCTCAATGGCAATAAAACCGAGGCCCTGCTCATCAGCTCCAAATCCACCCTCACCAAATCACAACACACCCCAGCACCACCCATCATCATCGACGGATTCCCTGTACCCTTCTCCCCCCAAGTCAAGAGCCTCGGTGTCATGCTGGACAGCACCCTCTCATTTGCACCTCACATCAAAAACATCACCTGGACTGCCTTCTTCCACCTCCGAAATATCTCCAGACTCCGCCCATCACTGTCCCAGTCCAGCACCGAAATCCTGGTTCATTCATTTGTCACTTCCCGCATCGACTACTGCAATGCCCTCCTCATCGGACTCCCCACCAAACTCATCAACTGACTGCAAATCATCCAGAACTCAGCCGCCCGGATTATCACCCTCACCAAATCATCTGACCACATCACCCCTATTCTCATCCAACTTCACTGGCTCCCTGTACAATACCGCATCCACTACAAAAACCTCCTCCTCACATACAAAGCTCTCCACCTTCTAGCCCCCACCTACCTCTGCAACCTCCTCCACGAATACAGCCCCTCTCGCACCCTCCGCTCAACCTCTGCTGGACTGCTAACCATGCTCACACCATGCCTCAGTACCATGGGTGCCCGAGCCTTCAGCTGCGCGGCACCCAGACTATGGAACTCTCTCCCCCGACACATGAGACAGTCAGACTCCATCACAACATTCAAATCCAAACTCAAAACCCACCTGTTAAAACTGGCATACTCACTCTGACTGTCACTGTGCACAACACTTTTCTTTCCTTTCTTTTTCTTTTTATGTCAATGTTTGTTTTTAATATTCTGTGATGTTATTTAGTGATTTTATGCTTTTATCCTACTAGTGCAGTGCCCGTAGGAAATATATATTCCTATAGAAAAGTGGGAGGTTAAGTAGCTTTTTCATGGATGGCCAAATGAGGCTGTGTTTGAAGATGGGACGTCAGGGATATTTAGGTTTGTTGTGAAATCCGATATTCCAGGGTATAATTGGCCGTTTTTGACTATATTTGATTTTGCCATTATATTTCACCTAAAAACTATTTACTTGGTGTCACTATTTTCTGCACAATCTCACATGTGTGACTGTACAGTTATTTTTTTATTTTGACATACTGTATTAACACAATGGACCTAAAATCACAAAAAACATAAAATCTGAGTAGAAAAAGTTAGATTTTTTTACCGTGAAAACCACAAATATGTTTAACAAACCATTTTTTATTACTAATAATGCAAATATAAATTGTTGTTTGTGTATACATTTTAAAAATGTACAAAGTTATATGTAACCATTTACATTTGAATGCAGGCAATGCTCAGGTCTGCCTGAGCTCCTTCCAGCTGAATGAAGAGCTGCACTGCCTGCTCCACATTCAGCTGTCTCCTCATTGTTTTGACTCATCAAACAAAAAACCGACTCCACTACACACTAAACACACTACACCAAACACTACATAACACACTAACTATACACTCCAAACACGCTAAATGTCACAAATCTCTCACCTCTCAATATCGCTGTCTCTATCGCTGTCTCTACATCGACCGTCGTTGCCTGTCATTCATCCGCCTCCGTCCCTCCCACAACTTCCCATTCCTCAACAACCAAACTTGCTGCTTGGACACTTTGTGACAAAAGCCAGTTTTTACCATTTCTTCCTGCACCAGACACAAAGCAAACATGACAGCAATGTTCGCGAAAAAGCGACATTATTTATCCTCAGTACGGTTTTGGACGTGCCGGTGCATTCGGTCCGTCGACTCGGAAGGTGGGCCGTGTGGGTGGGCTCAGTAGTTAAATTGGCTTTTGTAAGGAGGGGGAGCCCTTCTTCACTCAGCGGCCATTACACCAACAGCGTAATACATATTTTATCAACTTATGGCCTTCTTGATTATATCTCAGATTCACATATTATATAGGGTTATACTACCATACTATATAACCCGTTTAGCTAATGAGGAGGGCGGTTAATCAAATGAAAACTACTCGCCCTCCTCATCGTTTCACAATTTGCTAACGTAGCATTAGCTATGTAGAGACTTCATCACAGAAACAAAAAGGTGAAAAATACAGACATTTAGTTTCAGTAAATTAACAAAGTTAACATTTTGCTGTGACAGTTACTTCACCCACGTTCTGTGCGTCAGCAGCACCGTGTGTATGTGCTTGCGTGCGTGCACTTGCGCGTTATGCGAGAAGATGCCGGTAGCAGTGAAAACATGGACTGGAGTTTCATTGGTTCAGGTTTTATCTCAATAAACGAGCGGAACGGATTCAGTAATGAAGCTCTGACACAGCGCTCTGAAAACAGCGCTGAGTGAACAGGCTGATGTATTGATGGGGATACAAATTAATGATTTTAAAAAGTCATATAATGGTAGTTAAACCCATGATTACAATGAAACACTGAAGCAGACGGAGCTCAGCTCCTGCTGGCTGTACTGACGAGGTGAGGAGGCGGAGCTGAGCTCTGGAGGGCTCCGGCCCAATTTAATCTCTGGGTGGGCTGGCAGCTAGCTACACACGAACATCCACAGATTCCGATTCCACTTCGTGGTCCGCGCTTCTCCGGATCTCCTCAGACCCGAACAGACTTGGTCCAGACGTTTAGTCTCATTATTCCACAACATTCAGTTTAGATGCACAGAACAGAACGGGACCGTACTGCCGGCAAAATCCCGGTCCAGCTCGCGCCGCTGCAGGTATAAATCCGCTTGTTTCTTAAGGTATGTCGTGGAGTTGGGCTCTGCAGTGATTGGCTCTGGTGCACACGTGGCAACGGTGTGCAGTGATTGGCTCTACTGCGCACGTGGCTACGGTGTGCAGTGATTGGCTCTGGTGCGCATGTGACTGTGGTGGCTCCGGTGGACAATGCTTGTGGAATCTGTAAAGCATTTATGAAATAATTGATTAACGGTATCATTGCAGTCCAAACAAATCCGACGTCGCACACCCTTGAACCAAGCAGCAGCCATGTTGAAAGTCTCAGGTCAGTCTGATCCTGATCCGCAGAGATATTTGAGGCACAGATACACACACACACACACACACACACACACACACACACACACACACAGACAGAGATTCCTTGCTTTTATAGAGAGATGTAAGGTGACTTGAAAGGCGGCATCAAACAAATAAAATGTATTATTATATCAGGGTTCTCCCCAGAAATTTTGAGTGTAGCGGCGCACCGTCTGTCTGGGGGGGGGGGGGGGGGGGTTGCGAACGCTCGTCAACGTCAGTCCGGGGGGGGGGGGGGGGGGGGGAGAGACACGGACGGACAGACGGTCATCAACTCCGTCAGCCGGGGGACGGACGGACAGACGGTCATCAACTCCGTCAGCCGGGGGACGGACGGACAGACGGTCATCAGCTCCGTCAGCCGGGGGACGGACGGACGTTCATCGCCGTCAGCCGGGAGCTCCTAGCCGTCAACCGGGGGACGGATGGACGGACGCTCGTCACTGTCACGCGCGGAGTATACTGCCGGTATAACGGCGCAGCGCCGCTGTTCCACCGTCTGGGGAGAACCCTGTATATTATTACAACCTTCAACGCATTAAACATGAAAACAACATTGATAGTCCAGATGATGGCACCCTTGATTATCTGACTGATTTTATCAAACTATATTCAACATTGTTGACTCACAAACAGAACTTTCCTAAACCACTACCTGTGATGTACATTTCTTCTAGAAGTGATTTTTAACTTAAATTACTTATTTATTAATCTGTGAACATTCTACAAATATTTTTCCTGAATGAATTTGCTGTATTTGTGAACGTTCGCACTACTGTTGTTTGTTTTATATCATCAGCTGTAATTATTAAAATGTGAAATAAAAGACCCAAAGGGTCAAATGAAGTGTCGGGTCGTAGGGCTGCACGAAAAATCGTTAAAAAAATCGCGATCTCGATTCACACATACACGTGATCTCATTTCTACACACAGCGATTCTGAAGCATTTTATATCTCGAGCTGAATCACAAACAAATGCTCCTATTTTCCTCCCGGATTTTTTAAAGCGCCCGCAAACGCAGCACTGCTGCTGCCTCCTCCCTCAACCTGTGGTAAAGCATCTTTACAACACGTGATTCAGTGGAGGAAACCCGCCTGCAGTTGAGTGTTTGGAGGGAGTGAGTAAGAGGCCGTTTTTAGACAGGGCAGCAAGCCGCCAATCTGCGCGTCCTTTGGGTGGCTATGTCCGCGGTTTTAGACAGAGGGCGGCATATTGAGGGTCTGTTTAGGTCCGCCGATTTGCCGCCTCGGAGGGTCCACTTATTTCCACCTCGCCTGCTAGATGAGCAACTGGACAGCCACTGAGATCCGGGAGATGCTAGCATCTCCTGGATCTCTAGCTGTTTCGTTGTGTTAGCTTGTTGTTGTAGCAAGCGAGAAACGGTCGCTACTTTCAAACTAGAAAAATTTGCATTTCCTACGAAAATACAGTGTGAATGCTGAAGACTGAAGCGAAATCTGCTGAACATACTGCCGAATATGCATAAAAGTATAGGTTGAATGTTCGGGAATTTGCAGAAAAAAACAAAAGTTTCCAATAGCTGGTAAGGCAGAAAGGCTTAAGAGCAACAGGTTTAATGGGCTAACAAAGTTGAACATTTTGATAGCTGAACAGTTTCTCTAGCTGAACATGAAGTTGTATGTTTGAAGGAGTTGAAAAGGCAGAAACATGAATATCTAAAAAGGCTAAAAAGCTGTAGAGTAACAGGGCTGAAAGAGCTTAAAAATGTGAAAGAAGGCAAAAAAGGTGAAAAGTTAAAGGCTGACGAAGACCGAAAATGTTTAAAAAGGTGAAAAAGGATGAAAAGCTGTAGAGTAAGAGGACTGGAAGAGGTCAAAAAGGTGAAAACATATGAAAAGCTGTAGAGTAAGAGGGCTCGAAGAGGTTCAAAAGGTGAAAAAATATGAACAGTTGTAGAGTAAGAGGGATGGAAGAGGTTAAAAAGGTGAAAAGAATATGAAAATCTGTAGATTAAGAGGGCTGGAAGAGGTTAAAAAGGTGAAAAAAGGATGAAAAGGTAAAAAAATTTAAGGGTGAAAGAGCTCAAATAGGTGAGAAAGGATGAAAAGGTAAAAAGATGTAGAGTAAGAGGGTTGGAAGAGGTTAAAAAGGTGAAATGAATATGAAAATCTGTAGATTAAGAGGGCTGGAAGAGGTCAAAATGGTGATAACATATGAAAAGTTGTAGAGTAAGAGTGCTGGAAGAGATTAAAAAGGTGAAAAAAGGATGAAAAGGTAAAAAAGTTTAAGGGTGAAAGAGCTCAAATAGGTGAGAAAAGGATGAAAAGGTAAAAGATGTAGAGTAAGAGGGTTGGAAGAGGTTAAATGGTGAAAAGAATATGAAAATCTGTAGATTAAGAGGGCTGGAAGAGGTTAAAAAGGTGAAAAAATATGAAAAGCTGTAGAGTAGGGGGCAGGAAGATGTTAAAATGATGAAAGAAGGCTAAAAAGGTGAAAAGTTAAAGGCTTACGAGGACCGAAAAAGGTGAAAAAGGATGAAAAGCTGTAGAGTTAGAGGGCTGGAAGAGGTTAAAAAGGTGAAAACATATGAAAAGCTTTATAGCAAGAGGGCTGAAAGAGGTTAAAAAGGTGAAAACATATGAAAAGCTGTATAGTCAGAGGGCTGGAAGAGGTTAAAAAGGTGAAAACATATGAACAGCTGTAGAGTAAGAGGGCGGAATGAGCTTAAAAATGTGAAAAAAAGACTGAAAAGGCCAAAAAGTTGTAGTGTAAGAGGGCAGAAAGAGGTTAAAAAGATGAAAAAAGGCTGACAGGTGAGAAGTTAAAGGCAGAAAGAGGTTAAAATGGCTGCAGACATGCTGCAGCAGGAGCAGAAACAAGGACGAAAATGTCCCCATAAGGAATGAATGGGAAAATGCCTGCCAAACTCCTGCGATTCTTGAGAAAACTGTTATAGTTTTCGCCAAAACATGCTATATGTTGAGTAACAGGAGACATTGCTGAACGCACCCATTTCATTTTTATTTCTGTAGAGTGCATAATAAGGGCACAGGAGCGAGAGACAAAACATGTACCGTCTGCGATCCTCCAGAAATTTTGACTCAAAATTAACATTGCGGCTTATGGGGAGCATTCAGGAGTGCTTGTCGCTCTCGGGCTTCTAAATCCAAAACCGTAAGTCCTACAGCTGAAATGAGACCATCAGCTGAAACCCAACAAGATTTCCTACATTTATATGCCTATATTGTCTATGTCAAGCACAAGATGTGGGATCCAAATCAAGCTGAAGCAAAGAAAAATCCTGTTTTCGGAGCTGCTCCTCACTCTGGGGTGCGGCAGTTGATGATGTCACGCACTCTAGCTCACGCAATACACACCCATTATAAACTCAGAAGACGGGCTTAAAATCCTTAAAACTAAAACTGCGACCATTTCAAAACCGTACAAGATTTTAAAAAACTGAATACAAGGTCAATAGTTCAAGTTTTTGTGATTCATTTAAAGTTCGAATGGTGTCTCTCGCTCAACGTATGAGGAACAAGAAGAGGTTGAAAGTCAATGAGTTTTGAAGAGGATTTGAAGCTTTTCCCATTTACTTTAATGTCAAATTATTTTTGGAAAAAGCTGAATAGCTGAAAAAGTTGAAAAATTGAAAAGTTGAAAAGCAGAAGGTTGAAAGAGCTGAAAGAGCTGAACATTTGAATATTTGAATGGTTTGAATAGCTGAACGTATGCTGAAGTTATAGCAGAATGAAATTTGAAAAAATCCCCATAAGGATGAATGGGGAAAATTTTGCATTAAAAGCTGAATATTTCCAAAAGTATAATAGTTAGAAAAGCCAAAAGTAATAGCTATCATGTCCTTAAAGAGCTGAACATTTTGATATTTGAATGGTTTGAATCGGTCAAAGTTTGAAGGAGTTGAAAAGTGCCAAAAAACGTACGGAAGAATAATAATAAACTCCAGAACAACTAGAAACATTTGCATTTCCTACGAAAATACAGTGTGAATGCTGAAGACTGAAGCGAAATCTGCTGAACGTACTGCCGGAAATGCATAAAACCATAGGCTGAATGGTCGGGATTTTGCAGAAAAAGCAGAATTTTCCAATAGCTGGCAAGGCAGAAAGGCTTAAAAGCAATAGGTTTAATGGGCTAACAAAGTTGAACATTTTGATAGCTGAACAGTTTCTCTAGCTGAACATGAAGTTGTATGTTTGAAGGAGTTGAAAAGGCAGAAACATGAATATCTAAAAGGCTAAAAAGCTGTAGAGTAACAGGGCTAAAAGAGCTTAAAAAGGTGAAAAGCTAAAGGCTGACGAGGACCAAAAAAGTGTAAAAATGTGAAAAAGGATGAAAAGCTGTAGAGTAAGAGGGCTGGAAGAGGTTAAAAAGGTGAAAAAAGGATGAAAAGGTAAAAAGATGTAGAGTAAGAGGGTTGGAAGAGGTTAAAAGGTTGAAAAGAATACGAAAATCTGTAGATTAAGAGGGCTGGAAGAGGTTAAAAAGGTGAAAAAAGGATGAAAAGATGAAAAAGTTTAAGGGTGTAAGAGCTCAAATAGGTGAGAAAAGGATGAACAGATAAAAAGATGTAGAGTAAGAGGGTTGGAAGAGGTTAAAAAGGTGAAAAGAACATTAAAATCTGCAGATTGAGAAGGGATGGAAGAGGTTAAAAGGTGAAAAGACTATGAAAATATGTAGTGTAAGAGAGCTGGAAGAGGTTAAAATGGTGATAACATGTGAAAAGCTGTGGAGTAAGAGGGCTGGAAGAGGTTAAAAAGGTGAAAGAAGGATGAAAAGGTAAAGAAGTTTAAGGGTGCATAAGCTCAAATAGGTGAGAAGGGATGAAAAGGTAAAAAGATGTAGAGTAAGACGGTTGGAAGATGTTAAAAAGTTGAAAAGAATATGAAAATCTGTAGATAAAGAGGACTGGAAGCGGTTAAAAAGGTGAAAACATATGAAAGGCTGTAGAGTAAGAGGGCGGAACGAACTTAAAAAGGTGAAAAAAAGTCTGAAAAGGCCAAAAAGTTGTAGAGTAAGAGGGCAGAAAGAGGTTAAAAAGGCGAAAAAAGGCTGACAGGTGAGAAGTTAAAGGCAGAAAGAGCTTAAAATGGCTGCAGACATGCTGCAGCAGGAGCAGAAACACAGACGAAAATGTCCCCATAAGGAATGAATGGGAGAATGCCTGCCAAACTCCCGCGATTCTTGAGAAAACTGTTATAGTTATCGCCAAAACATGCTATATGTTGAGTAACAGGAGACATTGCTGAACGCACCCATGTTATTTTTATTTCTGTAGAGTGCATAATGAGGGCACAGGAGCGAGAGACAAAACATGTACCGTCTGCGATCCTCCAGAAATTTTGGCTCAAAATTAACATTGCGGCTTATGGGGAACATTCAGGTGTGCTTGTCGCTCTCGGGCTTCTAAATCCAGAACTGTAAGTCCTACAGCTGAAATGAGAACATCAGCTGAAACCCAACAAGATTTCCTACATCTATATGCCTATATTGTCTATGTCAAGTACAAGATGTGGGATCCAAATCAAGCTGAAGCAAAAAAAAGCTGCTCCTCACTCTGGGGTGCGGCAGTTGATGATGTCACGCACTCTAGCTCACGCAATACACACCCATTATGAACTCAGAAGACGGGCTTAAAATCCTTAAAACTAACACTGCGACCATTTCAAAAGTGTACAAGATTTTTAAAAACTGAATACAGGTCCAATAGTTCAAGATGTTGTGACTCTTTTAAAGTTAGAATGGTGTCTCTCGCTCGAGGCATGAGGGAGAACAAGAGGTTGAAAGTCGATGAGTTTTGAAGAGGATTTGAAGCTTTTCCCATCTGCTGCAATGTTAAAATTTCTTTTGAAAAAGCCACATTTCGGAAAGAGTTGAAAAGTTAAAAAGTTGTAAAGCACAAGGCTGAAAGGGGTCAAAAAGCTGAACATTCAATAGTTGAACGGTTTCTATAGCTGAACGTATGCTGAAGTTATAGCAGAATGAAATTTGAAAAAATCCCCATTAGGATGAATGGGAAAAAATTGGCAGAAAAAGCTGAATATTTCCAAAAGTATAAAAGATAGAAACAAGAAAAATAGACGCCATCATGTCCTGAAAAAGCTGAACATTTTGATATTTGAATGGTTTCAATAGCTTAAGATTTGAAGGAGAAGAAGCGAGCCAAAAAACGTACGGAATCAGGAATAATAAAGATAAACTCCAGAAGAACAATAGTGTGAATGCTTGCAGCATTCACACTAATTAAAAGCTCCCCGCTAAGAACCCAGTTCTAAACGCAAATGGTGTGCAATGTAAAGCTCTTATTTTGAAGACAAATTCGTTATCAATTGTTCACAGCCCAACTTCGGGCTTCATGTCATGTCACATGTTTACGTGATGAATATTACGCCTCCGTTTTAGAAAGCCGATCAAAGCAGCTATCACATATCACCTAGCCAAAGATACGGCCCCAATAAACACTGTACAACATGAGGGATTAAAGGATGCCCTCTCATTTTTTTCTTTTGTAAAAATCATTTCTCATCCAATGATAGAACTTGAACAAAACAAAGAAAACATTGCCTTGGCAGAGGCATACTACAATGTTTTTTTTACTCATCAGTGCAATAAATATTGTGAAAAAATTGTGCCAGATAATCGTGATCTCAAAACTAAGCAACAAAAATCGTGATTTACATTTTTTCCAGAATCGTGCAGCCCTATCAGGTCGTGTCCCATTCCTCTTTAAAACATTTGCTCTTGTAGCCTCTCTCGACTCAGGGGTTCAGGACCAGGAATCCAGCTTCCGGCGACATTGGTAGTGGGCCGAGGTTTTTCTACCAGGCAGTGGAAAAACCTACATCCATTGAACGCGTTCTGCCTCCGTCATCACGCACAGAAACGTAAGCCAATCAGGCGAAGAGCCTGCGTTCAGGGAAGAAGCAGATGATATGGCAGCTTTGAGACCGTCCAGGTGGAACTTGCTATGTTAACACGGCTAAACCTTAAACTGTGAGAAGACTTTAGGTCAGAGGCGGCAGCTGCACGAGATGATTTATCTAATATTGATTTCTGCGCTCTCCGGAGCAGTCGTTACGTTGGTATTACAGTTCCTGCTGATATACCGGAGAAACACCGAGCCCATCGCCAGGGCAGAGCAGTATGTCAAAGTAGTGCCTGATCACGCATTGAAGGATTACTTTAATACCCAACATGCCGATCCAGGCCAGCAGCAGCAGGACACCGCAGCATTTACTGCATCTAAACAGCAAGAATCGGTCCCAGCCAGGCAGCAGGAAGCGGCTGTCAGCGGCGGCAGCCCCAAACAACAGCCGCCACCGACAGCACAGAGCGAGCCCGCGGATGCGACCAAACCCGAGACGTGCAATTTCCTAAACGCTATATTTCTGTTCCTGTTCAGAGAGCTCAGAGACACCCCCGTCGTTAGACACTGGCTCACCAAGAAGATCAAGGTGGAGTTTGAGGAGCTGCTGCAGACCAAGACAGCAGGACGGCTCCTGGAGGGACTCAGTCTCAGGGATATTTCCCTGGGCAATTCGCTGCCCATCTTTAAAACGGCAAAACTTATGAAGCCGGTGCATTTAAACGAGGAGGGCATGCCCGAGGAACTCAACTTTGAGGTGGACATCGAGTACAATGGCGGTTTTCACC